>NC_036251.1:21120364-21232667 GCF_002742605.1 Olea europaea var. sylvestris
GAAAATTTGCTCGTCAAAAGAATGTTGCGAGCATCTACAACTTGTGCTTCTGCCTTATTAATAGTGTGAAAACGATCTGTCAACTTTTTGGAGTAGCAAGGAGAAACAGGCCAAGTTTGGTCATAACCAAGTTGGCAAGCAAAAAATTGGGGAGCATATATTTCAACCCCAGTCTTGGCATTGGTTCCAGTTAAAATATCATGGAACAATTCCCTCCCAATAAAAAACTGAACCCAAACAAGCAGAGAGGCGCTCGCACTGTGCAGGGTGGATGGAGGTTGCACATAATCTGGAGTCAAGTGAGCAGGAAAAGGAAAGAAGGAAGGAATCAAATTTAAGGTATAAAAGAATGAAAAAATGTCCCTACTGGACATATTTACAGGGTTCAATGGGTCAATGGCTAGCCCATAGCAGCTAGCAGAACGAAAGGAAATGGATGGAGCACCAAGTGGTGGAAAGTATGCTCTCAACCACAGTTGAGTGAACCAAAAGGGCCCACTGTCAGTGGGAGATTCACTATTCTTCAGTTGAGATTGAAGGGAAGCCATGCCTCTATAAAGGGCAGCTAAAAAGAAGGAACATAAGTTCAAAGGTCTACCATGCGTCAATTCATGCGCTATGGGTAAGTAGCTCATAGAAGGTTTCATACTTGGCACGCAGAGAATATATTTACAGAGCAAAATTTGAAGAAATGCCACACGCTCAGTATGAGAAGGTTCAGCACTCGAATGATTATAAAAGCCTTGCATGCTTGAATAAGACCCAGTAAGTTTCTTGTCAAATTTCGAGCCAACACTGGAAATCAAGATACCAGGAAAGATGGTATCGCCCAAAGGTGGAAGATTTACTAGGGCTCCAACGTCCCTTGAAGTAATAGACATGGGACCAAGAGGGAAAACGAAGGTATTGTATTTAGAAGACCAAAAACTCAAAGCAATCGAAAAAAGCACTGGGTCGAAAATTGGGGGTTGAAGAGCGATTTCTAATAAGTCTGAAATCCTAGCACGATCAAAAATCGCCTTGGTAGGGCCATGATTCACAAGACATGCATGCCATCTACGAAAAATAACATCAGTTTTGGGCCAAGTGCGAATACCTTTTTCGCGAATCGGCCTCAATGGCAGAGAGTTTAGAAACGGAGGGTCTTGAGTGCAAGGGAACAGCTGGCACACCGCCACTTGTCCAACGGCTTCGACATTATTGAATGATGGACCCAAATAGAATTCATTGAGGTCAGCATTGGCTCGTGCAACGAAGTTTGGATTTACATACGGCCTAGTAAGGATTTTCTGGAAATCTTCGAAACTAAAAGAATCATTAGATTGAGTTTGTGAAGTCGCCATTGGGTGCAAAGTACATTTTTGTTAATATTTTCCTGAGAAACGTAGCAGAGAAGCAAGAAGATGAACAGTAAAATAGTGAGGAGGAAGCGCGAAATATAGAGACGTGGTGCGATGAAATGGCGTGTCTTTTGGCTTTATAAGGGTTTGTAACGTTGCACTTTTTTAGGCTATAGAAGGAAATAATGATTGAAATTCTTGGGAATTTCAAATGTTGCTGGAAAATACAAAGTGAATATGGCAAAGATTAATAATTGGTATTAATTCTGCCATATTGGGGGTAATTGTTGACACACTAAAAGTGCAGCCCAACTGGGGAGTCCAGGATAAAAGTCTAAATAGGATTATTGATGAATGCAATGAAAGCCCACGAATACAGTAACATCATCGTCCAAGCTTGCAAGATGCTCAGAATCTGAGCGAATGGAGTGCCTTACGGTCGCCCAGAGTGATGACCCCGTTCTCGCCCAAACTTTCGAATTGTCCAGGATCTTAGCAACATAAATTATTATGGTTATCCAGAATAGCAGTTATTGAGTAATCTTATCACATTCCACGATTCAAGGAGCCTAGTTGAAGGCGGCTGAACGACAAAGAGTAATGGTAGTAGTTAGAGACGGCAGTTCCACGACAAGTTAGCCACCATAAAGAAAGTGGATAGTTATAAAGCAATCAAACAGTTTCCAAACGGTTTGTTACGAGAAAATCATCAAGGGAATATAAAAAGGAAGAGAAGACATAGAGAAAAGGGCGGAATCAAACACTCTCAAACAGAGAATATGTAATTTTAATTTCTTAGCTTAAATTTAAACACTTCTTTTAGTACTCGTGTGCTTGCGCCCCTTGGAGGCATTCTGTTTATTTCCAATTGTAAATCATAGCCAATAAAACACCCATTTTTGAAATTTTGTCTCAAGAGGTTTGTTCCTTACACAATCGTTTGATCCCTTTTTTAATTGTTAGAGACTACCCGTGCGAAACAAATACGTAGAATTTAACTTTACCAATCAATCAGTAGCTACAAGTCACGAATATAGATAAATTAAATCACATATGCAAACCTTATATATCAATCAAACAATTTAAATCAATATTTGAAAGTAAATAACACCAAGAATTGTTTTACGAAGGAAAATCCCTTAAAAAACTCTTCAAGAACAAAAACTTCCGTGCAAACTTGTCTGTAAATATTCTACTATAAAAGAATAACTTATAACATTGGTCCAAACTTAATTAAATCTTAGTGGACTATGATCTCCAACCTGTAATCATCGAAGGACTCCTTGGGAGTGCACAACTCCAAAACTTCTGGATTCTTTTCTCCTAGTGGATTATCAAGAACGAACTTGTTCTTCACAAACTGGAACTTCGATCTCCTTTTTTGGATCTTCATAACTCTGATAGATGATTGGCAGTGGTTTCTTTGGTTGTTTGAGAATTTGGAAATCTTGATGTTTTAATTATGTAATTGAATCAAGAGATCATTGCAATATGTTTTTGATCTTCAATAATATATTCTATTGAATGAAAAGAGATTCAACCAACCATCGGGACACAGCATGGCTTGGGTATTGATTATAGATTTTTTCTTCATATATAGAAAAAGGGGTTCTGTAACCTCTCCAAATGAAACACAAGGGGGACTAAGTTGTTGCTGTTTTTTTTGTTTTTATGGCACTATTTTATTCAAATGGGGCCTACTCCATGTGAGATTTTTGTATAAATTCTATAAAGTCTATTTCTGCACAAATGAATTCAGCCTTTATTATATAGTGTTTGGAGTTGACTGTGATTGAAAAAATAGTATAAGATCGCGATTTAGGGCATGCTATAAAACCCAGCGCTTGAGCGCCTGCTAGGCGACTAGGTAGTGGTGCATTATCGCAAAAACTGCTCGAGCGGTCCTTCAATGACCAACAAGCGACGAATCTCCTTCCTTGATTTTCTTGAATAGTGTTCAACATCTTTTAGGATTCTACCAACCCCTAACAACTTTTGACTCTTAACTCATCGGACACGAAATTCTTCACACACAAATTTGGACCTAACATTTGAATTATTTACGAGTCTCGGCACTAAGATTATGAACCTAGTGTGACCTGCCTTCGAAATATGGGCTGGCCTATGGACTAAATCGCTAAAGGTTGGGATGGGTTCGACTCAAGGGAAATGATGGTTGAGCAGGTTTGAACAGGGTTAAAAACAGGGAAAGTGTGAACAGATTGAGTTGGCAGCATTTGGTTGGATTTTTGTTTTTCGAACTGTCCATTCATGGTTCGATATGTGTCATCCTGTTTTTATCCCTGTTTTTTCTCTCGACTCAAAATGATGCTACCATGATAATAAGTTCATTTGAAAGTCAATTGTGTATGTGCTCAAAACTAATCATAATTTTGGTTCAAACAAACAAATCCTTCAAGAATGCATTAAAAGTATTTGCTATAAAATGTTAGCCAAAGGAGCGGAGAAAAAGTTGCTGCCAACTTATCGGATTCATCTAGTTATTTATACACTGCTTCCATACTGGTGAAGGACTTTATATGACCGTTTCACTCACTTCTTCAACGAGTTTAAACAGGAAGGTGGAAGCAACGGAGCGAGAATACAAGGACACAGCGGCCTTTGTAAAGTACATTACACGCGCGGTTATGGGAATTGCGATAAAGTTGTGGCGTGCACTTTTTTCAACATAGGGAATCGTGACTATGACGTTTTTAGCTTCTATTTGTTTATCATTATTTCAAAACTCTTTTTATTTTTTTTTTAAATTCATTTTCGACCACATCTTCTCACAATGAAATATTTTGAATATTTTTCCACATTTTAGTCACACATTTTTCAAAAATTCACAATTCCATAACTTATTTTTTCTATTTTAATGGTAGACAAACAAGGGCTTAATGCATCATCATATTTGCTATCCCAAATCATCTTACGTAGTGTAATTTTAATAATATTTTATATTCCTTTTTTTCAGCTGTTAAGATTATCCCAGCATTATTTCGAAAAATAAGAGTATGAAATACTCTCCCTAACCTTTCTTTTGAATCATTTTATTTTTAGGAAAATACAATGTAATCATATTTTTTAAAAGTAATACTACTAAAAACAATTTCGGCCCTGTTTGGTAGTACTTTTTCACCCTGAAAAAAATAATTTTTTGACCATTATTTAAATATTCTAACAATCATTTTTGACTTTTTTCACTCACATATGACTCCCACTTTTTTCCATAATGGTCAAAAAATCAATTCTCAAATCACTACCAAACGAACCCTTAATTAATTAAACGGAATGATAAATAAAGATATTTTAATTAGTGTCACGTTCCCATTCCCGCCTTTCAAAATCCTCCACGATGCATTAATAGGGATGGTTACCCGGTTCCAAGCCCAATCAAGCCCGTTGCCATACTTGTTTATGAGTTAAAATTATTTGTTAATCTTAAACTATTCAATTAAACCAAAAAAACGAAAATAAAAATAAAAATCACGAATAACATTGATAATCAATAAATATTTGCAATGCTAAATTTAATGAAATGAATTATGAAATTTTCTAGTTAGTATAATTAAATTTGATAATAGGCTGAGACAACTTTAGGAAATTGCCAGGCATAAATGATATGAAATTTTATATATTATTCTCGAGGACAATTTAGGTTTAGCATTACTCAAACTAAAATGTGAAGAAAAGTTTCTGATATTATCAAAAAGGAATTTTGAAGAATGTGTTTAAAACGTAAAAAATAATAAAATGGAAAATGAAAATAATAATATTATTATTATTAATTTTTTTTTCTTTTTTTTTTTGTGGGAAGAATGTATAATTAAAATTAAAAATGAGTACAAAGAAAAAGTGAATTTCATATAATATCTTTCAAACATCATTTGCCCAACTCGGAAAATGACACTAAACTACAACATTAGAATTCTACGACTATAATAAAACGATGCAGTTTAGTTAAATCAAAACTCAACCTTACTGATACAGAAGTAAACAAATATAATAAAAACAAAAAATTGCAAGATTGAAACAACCTAATGAAAAGTCACTGCCTAAAGTGAAAAATTAAGAATTAAGAACCTTTAGTAGAATCATCTCCAGTTAGATCATCTTCATCGTGGTAGATATTCTCTGCCATCTGCCAAATTTGTAATATGTTATCCTCAGCTACACTAGCAACAACCCAGTCTTGACAGGGGTTCCATGAGAAGTCTGAAATTTTACTAGTGTGACCACCGTGAATAAATAACAACTCCGGGGGGCCATCTTCAGCATCCTCCGGTGTCTGTTCTTCATCGATCCTAGTAAACAAGAAAAGTGAAATGTTAGTTATGGGTTCAGCAATTTTCATCTGCAGATGAAATATACCAGTGCCTCAAAACAGATGAAATTGTCATAAATTTCATGTGTACACGTAGGATAAATAAAATTGCAAGCTTCATGGAAATCATCAAGCTGGCCTCCATCGGTCCACAAGTTTAATAATTAGATAAAATGATCAAGAAGAAAAGATTTATACGAAAAAGTGGTAAAGTAACACGTGAAAAGGTTGAGAGAGAGTCCATGAGAACTGGAGGGTAGAAGTGGAGTGAACAGGTAGCAAACTAGGGTGACTGCGAGGAAGAAAAATGGCAACTTTATTTTTCATTATTCAGATTAGATTTCTGGCAACCCCAATAAGGCGAATAGTATCGTAAAACCAAAATATATAGAAACGCTACTTAGAGATCAATACGTTCTTGGAAAAATTAACATGAAGAAAGAATCCTCAATAAGAAGCCAAAACTAGAAACATCACAGCTTCAAATACACAACATTAGAATCTTTCACACGCGATCTCATAACAAATTAGCTTACTTATTACATTCAAATTACCTGCTAAGATCCCACACCATGATCCTCCTCCCAAGACAACAAGAAGCTAATATGGTCTCATTCTTTGGATTCCATCCAACCTGGAAAACCTCTTCCCTGTATTCCAATGAGAGTAGTATTAAGTTACACAAAAATATTGATTGACCGATTCATTCCCACGTTCTTATAAAGTATATATTATGTGATTACACGAGATTGTCAATGGACAGATTTACAATTAGTAAAATCATTGAAAAGCTGAAAGCAAGAAATATCTCTTACTTGTGACCATCAAATGTGTGGAGTGCAGTAGAAATCTTTCGAAGATCAAATAATTTAACAGTCTTGTCAGTTGAGCCCGTTGCCACAACCCACTCGTTAAAGGGATTGAAAGCTAAACAGTTTACCTACCAAAAGTCATAACAAAAAAAGTAAGTTATGGATAGTATACAAATGCCAGAACAAATATGCCGGCAAAGGTAATTATATAAAAGGACCATGTGTCCGAAAGAAAAACCATCGTAGTCTCTAAAATGGACAAGGTCAAATCCAACACAGAAAAAACTAATCTCCTTTACCACAGAGAAAGGGATGTTTAAGGACAATAATAAACTAATTAGATGTGCTGAAAACAGTACATTAAGAGAAGTATGTTGACAGCCAAAATAATTTATTCTAAGTTCAACGTGGTGTCAAGAACGGATTACAATATCAATTCATGAATAGAGATAAATATGGTAGCACTGCGCAAAGTGCCTTCAGGAATGATCATAAAGGGTCAAGACAAATACTAATCAACCTAAGCCAATACAGTTTCTAATTTTAATGTCATATCTTCACCAGCCTTCTTTAGTGAAAGTAGTATGCTCGTTCCTGCAGATCTAAGCAATATTTAGAGGGTCTTTGACATCCATTTTTAGGGGAAAGTGAATTTTAAAATAGTAAATAGATGGGGAACGTGTGGATGAAAAAAAAAGAAAAGTTTTTGATTTACATATAATATTATTTTAATGAAGAATGTGTGGTTAAAAGAAGAAAGAAAAATACATTTTGAGAAAAATGGGAATCAAGTGGGGCTGTAATTCGCAGAAAGGGAAAAAGATGACTACTGTAAACGAAAGTCTGACTGTAAAATTTATCTAAAAGTCGGGAAGAATTGACATGAACTAGAGAATGTCTCTGGCACTTATGTTAGGACTTAATGACCATTTATCTGTCGCCACTGACAAACAAAACAAAAATCAATCTTCTACTATATGCTATATGCAGCAGTAAACTTAAAGTTGTAACAAAGCATCTGATTGTCTTGAGTTGATATCCTCAAACATGTTTAAAATGTGAGCATCACATTGTCATTAATATTTATGTAGTACTCACAGGAATAATTCCAATCTTTTTAACCTTCAAGTGAATAGGAAATTTTGACACCCACCTCACTTTGATGAGCAACTACAGATTGAATAGGCTTGCTGACTGATGGAGAACGGAGATCCCATATATGCAGATACTGATCATCCCCAACTGAACCAAACAAGTACTCATGCCCAAGATGCCATGCTACATCTTCGACAACTCCTTCATGAATCTATCTTAGCATGAATTAGATTGTTATACACAAAACCACGCATGTCAACATTATGAACTTGGGAATAATATCACAGATGTATAAATTTATAACACATCGCAGATCAGAGCAAGAATATTGTACTTATAAGCATGAAACTTATTTACATCATACCTTAAATATCTGCATTGCATCTAGAGCCTTATTTTTGGGAGTTGCATTGATGTCCCACAAACATATTTGGGCATCATCAGAACCACTCAATAAATGACCATGCTTGAATTGACTCCAGGACAAACCATACCCTTCACTATTGTGGCCCCTCAGCCTCAGATCAGGGTTACATGCACTGCCTACAGGGGGCTTAGATGGATGTTTGCTATAATCAAATACATAGACCTCTGCACTAACTGTTTTAGTGGCAATAACAAATGGGTTTTGGGGCATATATCGAGCTCGGTTGACCTCTCCATCATGATTGATTTGTTGGATAATTTGCACCTGTGGGAAAAATATACTCATTATGTAATTGTAAATGACTTCGTGGCCTAAGCACCATAAACCTGAGAAGAACTCGTTTACATTACATGCATCGATAGCAAAGATTCAATTTTTATACAGATGATGGAGTAAATTTGAAAAAAGAACAATAAATAAAGCATACATTAGATCAAAACTATAATCTGGTTATTCTTGTTGCGAAAGATTGTGGCAAAGTTTGATGTTTTTTTTTTTTTAATTTACTTATCAACCATATTGCAGAATGTCGAAGTCCAGTGTCTAAAACAAGTCCCAATTGCTTACACATGATTGAATCCCAAAACTTAAGGAGGCAACCACGCTACAGACAATAGGTGCGAATAATTATTTGATGAAATACTTTAAGCTGATCCAAATCCAAGACACCAAATTTTAAAGATGCAAGCATGCAACAGTACCATCTCCACAAAACTCTAACCAGATCAATTGTTGTTTTACAAAACCAAAGATTCCTTTTTTCCTTTGACGTGCGAAAACAAAAATGTCATGTTTGGCAGCATAAGCTTGAAGCCTAGTTATTGGATTTCAAGAAACACATATTTGAACGAAATGAATCGTTTCTACCACTAATTAGACGCCCCACTTCCATAGTACCAAATAACCAATGCTGTACCTAACAACAAAAAATAACTAGATTTTACAATAAAAAAACCTTGCCGTCGGCACAGCCAAACCCCCCAAAATCTGAGCGGTCATCCTCGTAATGTCTAGCGTCGTTCTCAGCATCCTCGAGAGGAAGCTGAACCTGAGCTAGCATGAGATAATTGGGCTCGTCCTCCGAAGTATGAGTCCCAAGAATCATCTTCTGGACCGAGTAATCCTTCCCTGGCGGCTCCTCCCGGTCCGGCAGCCACTCGACGGTAAGAGACGGCCATTCAAGAGCTTGAGTAATTACCAGATCGTACAGGAATGGAGTATTCTTCTTCCAAATTTTGTACTCCTCATTAATCAGCCGCTCCTCTATTTCCCCTCTAATCTCATCCTCATCTTTCCCCATTCCTAATTCTTCTCTTCAGAACCTGATTGCAATGATGATTTTCAGGCTTAGAATTCTCTATCAATTGGATGAATTTTCCCTTTCGTTTTCCTTTGTCCTTCTGGGAAGAGAATTGGAGGGAATTCAGTAGATATTTGGCTCCACTGACTTCTGAGGTTATATCCAAGGGTTTTAATAGCGGGATGGGTCGAAACTTACTCCCAAGCCCAAAATCAATAGATTTGGTCAGAATTTTTCAACCAAATGAAAAAAAAAAAAAAAAATTAAATAAATAAATAAAAATAATTCTTGCTCTTTTTTTGATACATCATCTATACATAAATCATTATATAACTTCATTCTATATAAATAAATATATATTTTCTTCAAAGTTTTCTTTCCTAAATCTACAAATAATCATCTCAAATATATAAGTTTGTAAATTTCTGAATTTTGATTTAATTAATTTATACTTTATTCGATTTTGACATTGTCGAGATATTTGTATTTTAGTACCTATGAAATTTCATATATATAGATTGATAATTTTGAGTTAGTATATATTGAAATCTAGATTTATATGAATTGGATTAAGTTAATATATACGAAAAATCAATTTTGGATTACTTTAATTGATTTATGCAGAGTGTATTTAAAAATAAGAATGAGTGCATAGATGTGTGTTTGTGAAAAATTATATATATGAACATGAATCCAAACCTTACTTTACATTAAAAAGTGAGACGATGTAACAATTTATTAGTATTTTGCTTATTAATTAAATTGCTAAAATTTTCACGTTCTCAGCGACTTCTGTTCTTCTACGAAAGATGACATTGTATTTCATAGTTCTTTGATCAATAAAATAGATGAGTAAATGCATTTGTAAAAAGTTAAATATAATTATGAATTCAAAATTTGTTTTAAAATAAAAAAAAGTGATGTAATGTAACAAATTTTATTTATTTATTTATTTATTTTTTTGCTTCTGAATTAATGCGGTGAAATCTAAAGGAGATATACTCTCTCTCTTTTTTTTAATAGTTTGTATTCTTTTTGCAAGTATTGATAAAATTGACGTCTCTAATTATTATGATGGCAAATATATAGAAGTGATAAAATGATTAAAATTATTGTTCCAATAGAATGCACACACAATAATATTTGTTAATGTACGTCACTATTTTTTTTTATTTTTTTGTGTGTGTGTGTGTTAAAAATCACGTTACGTTTTTAACAAGCTAAGTCTTAAAACTGTTAAAACGAAACTAAGTTATCATTGATATACAACTCCGTAAATATAACAACTAATGTATCCTTACATTCATACATAAGCTAAATTATGCAACAATTTTATGAAGTTCAAAATGTATTGTCACTTTTTGTTAAAAGTTGACAGTTCATATCACGTTTTTTAAGGAGTTAACATACATCACCACTAAAAAATATAAAAAATGACATTGTTTTTTTAAATCAATATTCATGAGATATGATTAACTTCCAGTTCTGTAAAAAGAAAAAAAAAAAAAAAATAGTAGTAAACGAAAAGTGACAAAATTCACAAAAGTGACAAATATTAAAAAAAAAAAGGATAAAAACTAAAAAACATGACATCAATTTGTGATTTTTTTTGGGGACTTCGGGGTTTGGAGAGGTTTTGGGTGTAACTAATATGAGAAATTTAGTTACAACTGGTTTTAAGAGTATTAATCTAATATCTATCCCCCGTTTGTTTCTCATTTTTGAAAGAATGAGAATGAAAAATATAGTAATTATAGATCCCACACGAGAGATAGAAATTCAAATTCGGTGACTTGATGTGATGGATAAATGTAATATTTTTCATTTTAATGAGAAAAAATAGGAACCAAACTGGAATGTTCTTTTTTAGGTTAGTGGGCCTAATTTTTTTTTAAAAATTTTTGGACCCACTCGACTTCGATCAGAAACAGACCGATCTGACTGGTTCAATTCAAACTTTAGTTGAAATTTTTTCCCTTGAACTATTGTGATATGATATACTTGTAATTACACGATCAAAATTTAATTCAATTCTAAATTTATTTTATATAATCTCTATATTAAATCTTAATATATATATAAACTCATAGGTCTTTAGAATAAATTGAAAGTTTTAGCGTCTAAATATTTTTGAAGTATAAGAATGGACCACGCTATTCGTACCCGGGCGTTTACAGGGCAGAGTGTGGGACCTCGACCCCCATGTGAGGTGGCCGATGGGGCCGTGTAATTTAGTGTAAACGCCTCGGTACAAACGACATTACTCTAAAAGAATTGAAAAGAAACCGATCGAACCATAATCAATCAACTCAAGTCAGAGTCCAATTTCAATTTTTTTCATAGACCGATGGTCCATTTTCACATTTTTCAAGATGCCCAATCCGAACCACTCCATACCCGCCTCTTCTTTCAAGAACACATGCTTCTTAGGATGCAAATTTCATTGGTATTTATAATATTAAAAAATAGATTTTTTTTTTGTTTAAATAAACGTATGTAGCCCCCATTAATTTGAATTATAATGGGAGAAATCGTCTTTTTTTGAAAAATGAGTGATTACAAAAAATGAAAAATTTTCGATTTACGTATAATATTATTTTATTGAAGACTGTGTGGTTGCAAAATAGGAAAGACAGAAATTTAATTTAAATTGATGAGATTTAAAGGGGGCCAAACGGGGGCATAGTTTCTCAATTTAGGAAGTCTTATGCATTTACAGAAAAACTGCATACTCACGTGCACACAAACAAATATATTGGAAATAACAACAATCTCAATTTGTTTGGCCTAAGCTATTTACAAAATTGACTACTATTTACAATTGTCCTTACGAGAATAACCATCTACCGAATAGTGAATACCAAATGCCAAAAAATGATGGAGCACACAGTAATGTAAGCAAATAAATTATCAAAAACAAATCCTGATTATGCAGTTTTAGCTTCTGGTTGGCACTAGTATAAACAAATTCCCCATGATGCCTTCTATTCACTTAGCTTATCAAATATCCAGTTGAAAACAGTCGCACTAAACCTGGACCTCCAATGCAAAATTTGTTGATTGTCGAATACCAAATAGATTGCGCCTGGTGTATTTTAAGCTGCATGAACATCCCTCGCAAGCACGGCTGAAGTACTTCATAAGATGCAATCCTGGTCTTACAGAAGGTCTATGAAAGCCGGAATTTATGGGTTCTTGTAAAGCAACACGTGGTTGAAACAGATAGCATCACTCTTCACATATCATCCTTGCTTCTGGAAGTTAAAGCTGTGTGATACTAGTCTCCTGTATAATGTAGGAAAAATTGTCAGATGGATGAAGGGCCACTCTGTGATGAGGAAAACGTGAAAAACATTATTCGACTCCACTCCTAACAAAACAAGTACTTTGTATCCTAAAATGAATGTCTCTTACCTCTTCGAAGCGCCTAATTGATTTATACTTCCTAAAATAAACTTATCCTTGCTTGTTCTTTTCCAAGCATTGAGAATTCTTATGAAAAAAATAAATAAAAAAATAAAACAATCTCTTGCACTTATTTAATGTGAAAGACCTGGATTCCCATATTTGCTTTGTCTCATTTGTGGAAACAAAACTAGGTGCATAAAGCACTTGTTTTTTAACTTCGATTAAAACTATCGTGATAATTCAATTGAAGATGCTCATTCTGGAAACTAGGATTAGTACTTTATATTTCCATGCTAATGTATCACAAGCTGGCTAAGGTTAAGCTAATGAATATATATACATGTCTGAACTCTAGGTATAAATATTCGGGGAATGTATGCAATACTATATTGTAAACTTCAAGCATATTTTAGGACTAATGACTTACAATCTCATAAAGCAACTTTTATCAGTTACTGATTCAGCAAAGATAAGGGGCAACATAGTCACAAAACGACCACAAGATAGTAAATATTGAACTTGCTTTAGTTGTAGATGCCTACCTCACTATCTTCAATAAACGAATCTCTCAACATTAAGTTCTTTTACAACCGCATGCCATAATAGTGTGGAGATACAGGACTCGGGAATGTTGAAGGTGGTTTCTTCACAAATGGATGCTCCAATAGTTGAGCAGCTGTAGGCCGATCATCAGGGTTAACTTGTAAGCATTTGAGAATAAAATCCTGAGCATCTCTTGATAAGGTGTCGGGTATAGGAGGTAGTTCACCCCGTCCAATTCTGAACAAAGCTTGCATCTGTCATGCAACAAAAAGAAATGCTTCTTACTTACCACGTAACAGAGGAAAGTATTTGCAAATTCTAGTAATGGCAGAATAAAAGGTATAAACATTCTTATTATGCACAACTAAAATATTTGTTGTCTTTTCACTATTTCTGTTCCATCTTATTGACAGCATTGAGAGCAGGTTCTGTTTTTAGACATTCAATATTCAGGCCATTGATGACAGTTTGAAAGTCACCCAAGAACCTCAGAAAGAAGCAAAGAAGTCATAACTGCAGGGTGCAGTTGAAATACAATTCAAAGCAATCATCAGACATGCCACCAAGGTTTTAAAGCAAATATAGTAAAGGAGTCGTGAAATTGAAATAATATACTAGAAAAATGCACCTCTTCATGTGATTAAGCAGTCACAACATTCGAATAATTTCAGCACATAATTAGACAGAAAATCTTGAACATACAAATAATCAAGATACTAGATTTTTACATGGAAAACCCTCCAATGCGAATGAAAATACCAATGGAGTACAACCACCTCAAGTCCTCTAAAAAATATCATTAAAATGAAAACAGCACAGGTCTCATCAGTATCCAATCAGAAGAATGAGGAAACGACAAGCCAACTGGTAGAATCTCAGTCCAAAAAGAATTTAAAAAATCTGAATAAAAAATAATTGGCAAAGGCCACCATCACAGAGCTTAATGAAGACAAAAAAAAATTTGCACAAAAAGAAATTAACAAATCTGAGTAAAAGATGGTTGGCAAAAGTTACCATCACAGATAAGAATGAAGAGACAAAAAATGAATTTAAGAAACCCTCTTAAAATATTTTTGACATTAGTATCTTACAATTTCTTCATGAAAATATAAAAAGAGAACATGTATAAATTTATGAAGATAAATAAAACGAATGGTGTTAAGATAACTATTTTAGCGAGTATTATTGCTTTAAGTGAATTAGACTTTCTGATAAGATTCTCTTTCCTGTTTTATGTTAGAGAGACAGAATAAACCAGATTCCATGATCGAAACAGGAGAATATTTATTAGTTCTATTGTTGTATACATCTCAGGCTAATAGCAAGCTTCAATCTTAAAATGTTTTTTTGCAAATCGTATTTAGCAAGTTGCATGACAGTCCAAATCATTGCCTACAAAGTGTTATAGAATAACTATAAATAGCTTCAGATGTACATACCCCTTCCAGGTGAGAATACGGGATTTGACCAGTTAAC
This sequence comes from Olea europaea var. sylvestris, assembly GCF_002742605.1. Lineage (NCBI taxonomy): Eukaryota > Viridiplantae > Streptophyta > Magnoliopsida > Lamiales > Oleaceae > Olea > Olea europaea. The sequence continues at coordinate 21,135,093 of NC_036251.1, forward strand.
ATCTCCAAAACAGTGCACCCAAGGCTCCATATGTCAGCGGAATGGCCATAGCCATGGTTCCTTGCCTTCACGACCTAAAAGGATGTAAGGTTTTCAGGTCATGGCAACTTTCAAGGTTTGTAATACGCATAAGAACGTAAACCACAATAAAAGAAAATTGTTAAAGCATTCCATCTCCTCCACAATTGAGCTAACAAACTAAAAGTTGTGGTCCACAAGGTAAAGAATTCGCAAGATGTAAGTTGTCCCAAGTAGGAAACAGAAATGTTAGTTAAATCCTTCAACAACTCAGGCAACTTAGTCATACTTCATATTTGAATTCCAATAAATGCAAATTAGTTTTATTCGGTTGCCAAGAAATCATTAGAAATATGAATACTCAACCATTTTGTTTCAGAAGAGGGGTGTTGAATGATATTCATTTATCATAACATTGAAGAAAAAAGTCAACAGACTATCCTATCTAGAAGAGAGCCAAATCGTATATCTGATATAAACAAAAGGAGCAAGATAACTAGACACTATGAAATCATATTTCTCCAAGGAATTCAAAAAACAAAAAATAAATAAATAAATTTATTCAAAGAGATGTATATAAGTGCATGGGGCCACTGTTGAGGATACCCATAAAGTACTAGATTTGGGAAACAAAAGATACCTCCGGGGCCATCCAAAATGGTGTTCCTTTGCAAGATTTTATGTCATTCAGTTTGGTAGCCTGTAAAATCATGCGAATCAAACTTCATGTGCATCAAAAACTGAATACAACAAAAGGAAATAGTTATCTTTTGTGTCTAAGAAACCAACCTTTGCCAATCCAAAATCTGCCAGTTTCACAGAACCACTTACATCTACCAATATATTGGCACATTTGATATCCCTAGAAGAAAAGAGAAAACAAAGTTATCTCAGAAATAAGAAAATTCTAAACATACCCGTCTTGATTCTTCTAGTCTACAAGTTCATGAACAGGCATCCGTTAGATTATAAGAGACATTTAAACTCCTGCATAAATTTCTGTCATGTGGACACCTTGTGAATTACCCAATTTCAAATCTATTTTTACCTAATAAATAACATTTAAAATTGGGAGAGCAATGGACAAAGAAAAGAAAAAACAGCCGACATTGCCTATTCTGGGAAAACTACAACTTCCAGAATAATAAAATAGTTTTGCATTCGTAGGTAAAACTACTAAGAGAACAACATGGAAGTTTAAACGAAACGGTGAAAAATAGGGAGAATGATGACCCTCTGGAAAAAGAGGGGGAAGATTTTGAATATTAATAATCTCCATTCCCCACAAAACCTAAGTAATAAAAATGCTTGTGTCACCTGTGGACCACATCTTTGCAATGGAGATAGTTCAACCCACTCAAAATCTGCCTTGTGTATGCAGAGACTTGGGAGTCTCGTAGTCGATACTTTTGGTACAGCCTCGCGAGTGAGCCTTTAGTTACAAGCTCGAGGAAGATATAGAGTTTGGCATCATCCTGGAAGATTGATTTCCAGTAAATATTAAAAATGAAAACCATGAAATCTATTAATGCACATTCCTAAAGAGAAGAAGAATGCTGTAAAATGGAGCATCCACTCAAAAAGATTACGGATAACACATACCCTGTCAGTACCAAGATAGCGAACAATATTGTTGTGTTGAAACTGACTTAGAAGAGATATCTCCTGAAAGAAACAATCAAAATTAAAATGAGGAGAAAAATCAAATCCAAATTAACAGTTGTGGGGGCTGGATTATTTGCACTTGCATATTCAATCGACACAAAGTTTTTACTTTTTAGAATCAAGACATCATAAATTCTTCTCACCTGTTCAAGTTGAAAAAGGCTTTGCTGGCCTTGGCTAGGGTCAACTAAAGAGACCTCCTTTACAGCAAAGAAGAACCCGTCACTGCATGAGTTGAAGAAAAACATCGTGGGGATCCAAAAACAACAATAGAAAATTCATTTATAACTTAACCAAACATGAAAATAATTTATTTGCTTTTAACAACACCAACCTTCGGGAATGCATTAATTGAATAGTACAAGCTCAATTTATTATTTATTTTTCAAAAAAAAAAAAAAAGAGTGGGGATCACCAACATATCAAAGAATGGATAAAACTTCCTTGGTAGAAAAAGATAAGAGATCCAGCTTAGTTGAATTATGAGGAGGCTATCAGAATTCTCAATTTCGCTTAACCATGTTTGAAATAATTTCTCTGTATTTTCTAAATCATAGTGGCATAAATTTCTATGACAGATTCATTGGTTCGAGATATGAAGAGTCAACTTGATTCTCTTTAATCCAACTGGCTGAACAATTTGCTTTCCAATTATAGGAGAACTTTCAATTTAAATAATGATCTCTACATAGTCATGTAGGTGAACCTACTAGAAGATTACTGCTAACAGAAGACTGAAAAAAACAGATAGTAAAGGATGATTTGATGAACAAACAATATACGTTGAATCAGAATTCTCAATCTTTAAGAGCTATTTCTGGAAATCTGTAGAAACAACGTAAATAAGTTAAAAGGCCAATTAATGATGCAAAGCGGATTTTCACATGGTTGGTAGCAGAACTGTTTGTATTAGAAGGAGTGGCACAATCCCAATCATCCCAACCTATGTTTCCCAGAAAGCCAACTGTTAGGTAAAGGGGAATCCAGAATGGCCTACTCTCACATATTACAATATTTTGTTTGGCAGTGATCTCATGGTTCATTTTGGGATGGCCCATTCTCACATTTCCTAGCCCAACATATATTACCATGGTCCATATGTAACCTATATCCTAAAACCATATGCTCCCTTAATGAAGGAATTTGTTTGTGTAGAGGCTCTCATCTTATAGAGCCTTATCCCATATACTATGTTCCTCGTACTATCTATCATGAACTAGTCTATATCACAAATCACATGCTTCTCTTCTCTTTTCTCCTCTCTAATAACAGACTATGGAAAATAATGTTAAAAATGGGGAAATTAACTCAAATAAGGAAACTCAGTCATGGGGGAGACTTAGCACTCCTTTTCAACTCAATCAAGTCTCTTCATACATTTCTATTAGAATCAGTTCAACAATATAGAAAATATGATTCATTTCAGATAATAATTTCTGAGATATCAAACTTCCATATTGCACAGTGACCAAGAAAAGCCATTGCCTTGTCTAGAGTTTGTCAAAGTATCCATTGAATTTTCAGATATTAAAAGCATAATTGTGTCCTTTAGTATACAATATACAATTTACCAGGAAGAAGATTCCACAGTTAAAAGCATTCTTTCTCAAGGAATAATATGAATACAAGTTCAAACATGTAATAAGTTTAAGGGGAACCTACTTTTCCTTTTTGCTTTAACGAAGAAAAATTTCATACATGACCATGTTAGAGATCTTCAATGAAGTTCTTTTGTAAGGCTAAAAGAATGCTTACTCGGTGAAGCCCTCATAGACCGTTCCAAATGACCCACTGCCGAGAAATTCACCTTTCTGCCAAGAGCTAATACTGCACCTGAACGAACCGTTTGGCGAGACAGAGTATATAGTCTCCACAATCAAGTTAGAAGAATCACCATCATTCTCGTCGTTTGTTAAATCTGAACTCAATTCCCTACCAACGGCGGTCACATTATTCACACCCTCCTCGATTTCTTCTTGCTTTCCAAATTCTCTCCTATTAACTTCCTCATTTTCTTCAAATTCATCCACCAAACTACTAACAGGTGAATTCAAGTTTCGATCATCTTGAGGACCAAAACCCCTAAATATATCCCATGTAGAACTCGTATTGTCCACACATGACCGCGTAATTACAGGTGGAGGTGACAATTTTGGTGGCCTAATGCCTTTAATCCCCCAACCACCATTACTAAGCAGCTTATTTTCAACTTCATTTTCGCTAACGTTATTAACCAAAGCTTCACTTTTATCCAAATTCAAATAAACTTCATCCTTGGACTCAGCATCACTAACCTTAACCCCATCTACAAATCGTTGCGATAATACATCCGAAACAGAGCGATCATTAAACCCCAGGGTCAAATTACTTGAAGGAGACAAAGCCCTTCGAGCTTCCCAAGCCGCCACGGGAATCGAGAAGTCCTCGGGCCCCGAAAGCCCTAAAGATCTACAAATTCGATCAAATTCTCCATCAACTCCTTCGACTCGGAAACTGGTCTGATCAGACAGTGAAAAGATGTCAAGCGATCGAGTCTTGTGGACCGATCGATCATCGAATGAATTCGACGAGGAGGAAGGTGAAGAAAACGAGCTTGCATCCGCATCGTAATCAATGTTCTTTATCGCGTTCCGTCGGTCAAGCCTCGGCCTCTGCTGCTGATGGTGCTGCCTTTTCTGCTTCAAATGAATCATCCTTCATTCCCAACTCTCTCTTCCTCTCTCTATATAGACATACACATAGGCATACAGCGTATAATTTGTATAGATTAGTGTGCGTGAATATTCAGACGAGACGGCGTTACGGCTGCTTTAGCTTGTTCTTTAAGCTCTGCTTTGCTCAGCAAAGAGGGAAATGGTAAAACACTTACGCGTTGCCACGTGGCCGCCCACGGATACTCGTGGCTCTTTAGGATTTCCCAATTGCCTGCAGCCAAAATTAATAATTTGAGGGGCCCTCTGCTGAAAAAAATTTGCGTCAGATTTTTGTATTTTATTAAACATTTTTATTTATTGTAAGATTTTAAGTTAAAAAATGATTATTGACAATTGCTATTATCGAATTGAAAGTTAAAAAGACCAAAGTGCCCTTGATATACATTCCTCCAAACTTCCAATTATCACCTACCTTCACCTGTATGTAGCCCTCATTTCTTCAAATTTATTTTTACCATACATTTTATAAGACTTTTAATTTTTTTAAATTTTTTAATAATACATTTCACCAACTTTTATTAAAATATACAAAAAATCTAATAAAAAATCCAAATCAAACAGAACTTTGCCTTCTTATGCACTATTTCGCATCAAAACTTCCAAAATTGCAAGGGTCGTAGTCTTTCTTCTATCCATCATCTTCCCTCCTTTCCCTTGTTTTTCCAAATTCTCTGTGTCGTGAGTACAATCTCCAAATTGCAATTGTCGTTGTCTCTCCCTTCTTCACCAATGACACAATATTTCATGAATAATTCTACTCCTACAAAGTTGGTGTACAAAAGTGGAGTGTTAATGTGTGTTGGCAAAATCTGAACGCTTGATTTCAAATGATTTAAAAATCTGTTTTTGAAATAATTGGTGTAGATTTGATTTTATAACTTAACTATGTAAACCTCCTTTATCATTATAGCATGACTCATATTTCATAGGGCTATACTTGCTGTATACTATTGTGTACAGCAAGTTGTACACTCCCCTCAAACGAAGAGGCCCCATGATTAACATGGGATCCTTCTATGTGAGAGGAGTGTAAGTTTGTGTAGCAAAAATTGCTTTACAAGCATTTATATCCTATTTCATAAGAGTAAAATGGACAATCATTACAGCCGGTAAGAAAATTTTGAATTACTCAAGTTTTTGCTAATTTTTCCAATATTTGACTCTCCAACTACTTCGATTATTTTGACATGACTCAGACAATGGTTTTGTACTCATTATTCATTGTTGGGGACAATTGCTAATTTTGCCCTCCATTTATTTCCTATAAATTATTCATGTGTAATAACGAAAGGAGAAAATGGACTTTTACCTTTACCAAACCTATTGCTGTATGAAAATTTGGACAATGACAACTTTATCTCTTAGCAAGTGGGGCCGTTGAAACTGCAGTATGTTAATGCGTTAGAGAGAGATTCTCTCAACTATGGTTGGGCATGGGTTGGGTTGGATCGATTTTTTCCCCAACCCAACCCAACCCAACCCAACCCAACAAGGTCGGTTTTATTTAAAGTCAATCCAATCCAACCCGATCAAGTTTGGGTTGGATTGGTCGGTTTGGGCTTCGGTCCAATTAAGGTTGGATTCGATTATATTTTTGTTAAATTTAGATAAATTTTTAAAGTTTGAAATTACTTGAAAATTTCTGATTTCTGATTTTTTATTTTTTTTAAATACATATGTAAGAAATTCTTTTTGAAAAATGATGTATAAATAAGTTTAAAATTTATGAAGTATTTATTATTATTATTATTATTATTATTATTATTATTATTATTATATATATATATATATAAACCCAACCCAAACTTGATCGGGTTGGATTGGATTGACTTTAAATAAACTGACCATGTTGGGTTGGGTTGGGATATATATATATATATATATATATTTTTTTTTTTTTTACAATTTTTTGGGATTTATTTATTTCATCACCTTTTTTTTTTTACAATTTTTTGGGATTTATTCATTTCATCACCATTTTCTTAATTTTTACTTTATTATGAAATAACATTTCATTTGAAAATTATATTTATAGGAATCAATCTATATAAAAAAAAATGGACGTTTATAAATTATAAGTCATTTTCATATCTTTACTATTGTTTTTATTTAGGTTTTTTTTTTCATCTTAGATATATATATATATTTTTTTAATTTATCGGGTTGGCTTTGATTAAGTTTTAAATCATAACCCGAAACCCAACCCAACCCAACCTCAAAAATATTTTTTCAATCCAACCTAACCCAACCCAATTGAACTTAAAAAACCAACCTAAACCGATCGGGTTGATTTAGGTTGATTGGGTTGAGCGGGTTGGATTGAGTTGGGTTTTGCCCAGCCCTACTCTCAACCTAGTGAGAGAAAATCCCACTTTGGTGCACACTTGCCTTGAGAGTTTCCTTGTGCCTTTTTTTTTTTTTTTGTCTTAGTTCGATTTTTACTAATCTTTGGTGGAAATTGAATTAAAACATATTGCTTCTTGGTTTTTGTTTTGCTCATTGTGAGTTTTGAAGGTTTTTTAGTCACCATTTTCGATTTTTTCAGAGCTCCAGTTTCGGTCTTTAGCTTTGGCCAGGTTTATTCTTCATTTTCGATTTTATACTTTCAATTTGGTTGGAGCTACTTGGTCAGATTTGGGTGCTGGTTCAGTTGGTGTTTTTGCTGGTCATCCATGGCAAGTTAGGGTTATTCGGATTTACAGTTTGCTTCAGCTTGTTCAAGATTCTTTGGTGTTCGGCCAGTGCTCTTTAGCTTGGTTATTGTGTTCAGCTTGGTTGGTGTTCTTGCTTATGCTAGAATTCATTTTGTGGGTTTATTTTCTCTTTGTGCTGGTGTTTTTCTTGCTCCTCCGGTCAGTTGTTGGGACTTCATCTTGCTGGATTTCTTGGTTTAAAGTTTATTCTACAATAGCTCTATCTTGCTGCCCCTTCCAATTTTTGTTTCTTCACTTGACTGCCCATTTTTTTCTGCTTCTTGTTGGTGTTCTTGGTGTTTCTTCAGTTTGCATGTTGTATATATTGTGTATGTATTGGTCTGCTTAGATTTTTGAATTTGTCTCTGGTCCTTTCTGTACCTTTTGCTGTCTTCTGCAGTCGTCAGGGCTTGGTGGTCGGTATCTTGCAGATTTGGGATTTCTTGGTCAGCTTTCGTCACTATTTGGGTCTGACTTCATAACCCTTTGCAGCTTCTATTTCAGGTTGTTTTGCTTCCCCAGGTGACCCAATTCCACTTTCTTGATTTGGGCCTTTATTTGGGCTGTTTGTTTGGGCTATTTTATTCCTCTCAGTCTGCCCTTTTATCTGTTTCTGTTGGCGGGCCTTTTGCTGGGCTGGCTATTGGACTGCTGGGTTTTGTTATTTTAATTTCCTCCTTGCTAATTTTTGGGCTGGTCTTTCTCTTGTTTTTTCTGCTTCCCAATTCACCTTGGTTTTTCTTCATGGGCAGAAAGAAACCTGTTTCTTGCCACCTTGATGGCTTGGCATCGTTGAAACCTCAGTTTGCTCGACAGTCATCCTTCGTTGGGGGTAATGTTGCTTTTTCTTTGGTGGAGCATAAGAAGGTAATTCTACCCTCTCTTACTGTTTCTTTAACTCTTGGTGAAGAAGATACCGTTTTTGAAAATTCTGATTTTGAAACACAATCAGTGAAGTCGAACAACCAAAGTAATGTTGCCGTTTCTAAAGGTGGGATTGAAAACAAAGCACCGTTGGTTAATCTTTTTAAAGATAATAGGAAGATGGACGAAAATATTATGTTAAAACTCTTTGAAAACCAATCCGAAGAAGTGATTTTGAATATCTCGGACAAAGAAATTATTGAAAATAAGTGGGGATATGGTCTAGTTGGTTATTTCGCCGGTTGATTTCTTGGGAAAATGGCTCTTCTCCGACTTTGTGACTCGTGCAAGGTGGACTACAAATATTTTGTTCACGCAAGTGGTTGGTTGGTGTTTAAATTTGAAACGGATGTGGATCGATTAAGTGTATTGCATGGGGGTCCATATTTGATTTATGGGAGACCGTTAATGCTTAAAGTTATGCCACGTTATTTTAATTTTGATGATAAGGACGTGAGTATTATGCCGATTTGGATTAACCTACCGGGGTTGCCTTTGGAATTTTGGAATACGAATGTCTTGGGGTAAATTGTGTCTAAGGTTGGAAAGCCTATCTCAACCGACAAGATTATGGAAAGTAGAGGCCGACTTTCCTATGCAAGAAATCTTGTCGAAATTGATACTTCTGTTGAACTTGTACGGGAGGTCAAGATTAGACTCCCAAATGGAACGTTGAGGGAACAAGAAATTGTTTTTGAACATGAACCAAAATTGTGGTTCTCGTAAAGTCTTCGATTATACTTCTCTTGGTTGCAACATTAAACATGGCGGTGGGTACAAAGGTAAGGCCAAAAATGTGGTATCCTCGAATATACAAACTCGGGATGCTCATGGAACAAAAAAGCAAGCTAGAAAATCAGCTGCTAAGTTTCAGGCTGCCCCAAATTGTGGTGAAGAAATTGGACAACAATCTGGGATTTTGGATGAGTAAGATAGGCAGCCTCTTAACCAAAATACAAAGCAATTAATGGATGACCAGTAAGCCCAGATTCCGGGACAGGTTGAGGTTGTTAGCAAGAAAAATCGGGCAGGTTCGGGGAAAAAAATATGCTCTTGTTAGCTCCTCAAAATCTGGTCCAGATTCATCATTAAATCCATATGAGGCAGATTCAAGTAAAGTTACAAATGAAAAGCTCAAAGGCAAGGTCGAGGAGTAAAGAAAATTAGGTTCGAAAGTTGACAAGAAGAAGGGTGCTTCCCTTGCTTCACATCATGAAGCTCGCATCTTGGAATATTAGGGGTATGAATCAACCCCTTAAACAAAATAGGATTCGTGAATTTATCGAGGAACATTGCATTCATATCATGGGTATTTTGGAAACAAAGTTGGGGGATTGAAAATTGATGAGAATTTTGAGGACTGAGTTCGACGACTTCTTGCATGTAAACAATTTTTGTACTTATCGAGCCGGATGGATCTTGATTTTGTGGAATCCATCCAAAGTATTTTTGGATGTGATGGAGGTTCATCCACAAATCATTCATTGTAAAGTTACTTGCAAGGTAACATCTTATATCTTTTTTCTTAGTTTTGTTTATGAATTTCATACTTTGGTTAGCCGGCGGCCACTTTGGAATAACATCATGGAATTCAATGCTCAAGTTTCTATGCCTCGGATGATTCTTGGTGACTACAACAATGTCCTCAAATTTGACGAGAAATGTAATGGGGCGGATGTTACTCTTTATGAAATTAAGGATTTTGAAAATTGTTGCCTTTATGTGGCTCTTACGGATGTGCGATCCATTGATTGTTATTACATGTGGACTAATAACTCGGTTTGGAGCAAAATTGATAGGGCAATGGTAAATGATATTTGGGTGCAAAATGAGACATATGTTGATGCAAATTTTCTACTTTCGGGATGCCTTTCCGATCATTCCTCTTGCATTGTTTCCGTTCATGACTGAGTTTGGGGCGCTAAAAACCCTTTCAAAATTTTCAACATGTGAATTAAGCATGAGGACTTTCATGATCTTATTAAATCTTCTTGGAACCTTAATTTACGGGGGACAAAGCAATTTATTCTTTGCAAGAAGTTGAGCAAACTAAATAGAGCATTGAAGGAATTTAATATTAAGCATTTTGGGCACATTAAGGAGAACATCCATCTTACCCAAGAACTCATGAGGCAATACAATAGGAAAATGGTTGCTCCAAGATGCCTCCTTAAAATTAATCTCACCAAAGCTTATAATTCGGTAAGTTAGGATTTCCTTAGAGATGTTCTTGAAGGCTTGAATTAACCCTCGAGATTTGTTGTTTGGGTCATGGAATGTGTTACTTCTCCAACATATGTCGTCGCTTTAAATGGGAGTTTGCATGGATTTTTCAAAGGAAGGAAAGGGCTCTGGCAAAGGGATCCCCTATCTCCTTTTCTGTTTGTGCTTTGCATTGAATACTTATCAAGAATGCTTAAAGCTACCATAAATGATATTGATTTCAATTATCACCCTAAATGTGGCCCCCCTAAAGATCACCCATTTAGCTTTTGCGGGTGATTTGATGCTCTTTACTAGGGGAGATGTCATGTCGGTGAAAATTCTTTTGGATTGCCTCTCAAAATTTGGTTTGGTATCGGGTTTAAGGTTAAACATCCTCAAATCCAGTTTGTATACGGCGGGGATTCATGGACAACTACTTGAGGATATCTTGGAACTCACCAATGTCCCGAGGGGTAGTATGCCATTTCGGTATTTGGGCATCCCACTTGCTTCGGGAAAACTGAAAATAAGTTGTTATGCTTCATTTCTTGACAAAATTACAACTTATATTGGTGCATGGAATTGCTTTTCATTATCTTATGTGAGAAAAGTGGAACTTATAAGGGCGGTTCTTCAAGGAGTTAAATGTTTTTGGCTTTTTATCTTCCCTATCCTGGCTACAATTATATTAAGAATTGTTAGCCATTGTCAAAAATTTCTTTGGGGATCTAAAAAGCCTTTGGTTGCATGGAAGGATCTTTGCCTTCCAAAAGAGAAAGGGGGCCTTGACTTGAAGGATTTGAAGAGTTGGAATTTAGCACTACTTGCTAAATCCCTTTGGAACATACAACGTAAAAAGGACACACTTTCGATTCGATGGGTCCACCAAGTGTATCGTAAAGGAGCTTGCATTTGGGAGATTAGTCCTAGAAAAGAACACTCTCCACTCTTTAAAAAACTGCTGGATATCATAAATTTACTGCTTCAAAGGTAAGCTGGTCTACAGTTTATTGCACAGGGACGAGCTGGACAGTCTCAAAACTGGGAACTATTAAGACCGAATCTGGGCAGAATTTTGAATCTGTCGACTGCTCAAAACAGGGATCTGAATATGGGAGAAAACATAGGCCGTGGACAGGAAAATCTGGATAGTTCTATGGGCTTGCAAACCGCCCAAACCGGGGGCCAAAATCTGGGATTCTTGGACAGTTTTTTCATTGGAGAAATGGGCGCAAAATTCAGCACGAAAATGGCATATAGGCTGAGGGGTACAAAAAAGTTTTGGGCGGCCGACGTTTGGAAAGCTTACATCACTTTGAAACACTCTTTTTTGCTTTGGTTAGGGGCCCAATCAAAGCTCCTAGCTAAATACAAATTGCTTTTCTTGGATATTGACCGCATGTGTGAATTTTGTGGGCATAAAGAGGAAATGGTTCATCGCTTATTTTTTGAATGTTCTTCACTTCGACATTATGGAGAAATATTACTATGGCTTGGAATCAGAAAATCTATGTCTACACTTGCTAGTGCTCTCAAGTGGTTAAAAAAGGAGACCCGTGTGACTTCATGGCTTAGTATGGCTAAGCGGATTGCACTTGCAAGTACCGTCTACTACATTTGGCTTACATGCAATAGAAAGATTTTTGAAGACCTGTCACCTAATTTAGATTGTGTTGTGAGACGGATCAAGACACACGTATACAAAGCTATGTTCTCTTTATATCTAGATGTCTTGATCCATTTCGAATTTTCAGTGTCAAGTCATTGATTTTCATTGCACTTTACTTATTTTTGTTATACCCGAGTATGTCCGGAGTAATTGTATATGATGTTGACTTTTGATTTGCCCGGAAATGCTCGGTGTGCTTGTATATGGAACAATTTTGATTAATGATATTTACGTTTACCGATAAAAAAAGTGGAAAATTGACAGGAAAATCGATTTTTTTCAAACTATTTTTCTCGACTAATGCACTCAATATTTAATTTTTAAAATACGATGTAGTTAGTTTAGAACGGTCTTGTTCTCTTCTTGATTATCCAACAAGGTGAGGACTCCCCGACCCATTTTGGAAAGGAACAAGGTTACATCTCTTTTACATCCTTAAGCCTCGCTTAGGCCATAATCACTTTAATAGAATCTAAAACTCGCTTTTGGTATCGTATAGGCGGGAAGGGTCATTGGGGTGTTTCTTTTTGGAGTGATTCTTCAAGCTAGGTGAATTGGGTAGGTTTGCCCCTCATCTGCCTTAGCAAGGGAAAACAATTGGAGTATGTAGGAAAATTCGATTAATACTTCGAGAGGGTGAATAGGTGTTGATTATGCCCAATAAATAACGCGTAGTCATAACACAATTTTGAGGTGTCGATTCTAGAAGATAGTTGAAAATGCTTAAAGGATTCGAAAGATGTACGTTCTTTTGAATGTGTGAAAAAAATTATTTATTTGAATGAAAATAAAATCAAGGCCTGAAATATTAAAGAGTCAGAATTCTCTCAATTAGATTGGGACATTCAATATTAATGATTCATTCTTATAACTCAATTAGAGATGTTTAACCTAATTTCTCTAATCGGAAGATATTTCATTAAAATCAATTTAATTCAATTGTTAATCTAAAGATTAACCCTCCTGCCACAACATTAACACTTTTGTTTACTAGAATAAGATTCAAAAATAGCCATATACTTTAGGCATAAAGCAGTAAGAAATCACACGAGTAAAAATAAATAAATGAGATTAAAACTCAAACAAGTATTTTAATCATTCAATAGAGAAAGTATACTGTATCTACGAATGATTTAACAATAGTTCAGCCAATCTTAAAACACTTTTATGAAAAGAAGTGTTAAACCATAGAGTTTTTTAAATGAAAATTCTAAATATATGAATCAAATAATATTGAAATCACCTAATTCAATTGAGTTCTTTCTTAGCTTCACTAAGATGTTTAGTTCCCCATGGAATTGGTCATCTCCTTTTATTTTTTCTTCTTGATTCTCCTTCGAAAAAATGTCTTTTAGAGTTGTCTTTCTCATGCCTTTTAAAGTCCCCTAGAAGATTTGAATTTTAATGGGACAGAAAATAGTCCAAAAAGCAGAAAACTTCGTTCTTTTCACAACCGGCACCGTGGCACCCACTAACGATGCTACGACACCTGCATTCTACCTTCCGAGTAGTTTTCATGGGTGCCACAGTGTCAACGGGAAAATTTATTTATTTATTTTTAAGATTCATTCTTCATTTGGATAAAAAAAACCTGAAATTAAACATATGAATATGGTTAGAACTTATCTTAAAATAAGCCCCCGTTTGGCCACTATTTTATAGAAATGAAAATGAGTGGAATAATATTTTTTTGAAAAATGAGTGGTTGAAAAATAAAGAAAAGTTTTTGATTTACTTATAATAATATTTTATGAAAAATTGTGGAGTTGAAAATAAGAGAGAGAAATGAAATGTAATATAATGAAAATTAATGGGGGCCAAACGGAAGCTAAATAGAACAACATTTCAAGAACATAAATTAATTTCTATGATTTCTATTCATTTTTTGGCATTTTAACATAGTAATTTTGATGTTTAAAATACATTTTTGTGTTCTTATCAAAGCCTCAACTTGCTCATTGTTAATCCCTAACAAGTCTATGCAAAACAAGACAATTAATGAATGGTCCACAATACAATTTAAATACTCAAGTTCCAATTTAACCAAAATTCATGCCTTTCGAACTCAACACTAAAAGAAGTTAATCGTGTCGTCAATATCAGGATATCAAAAGTACTTGTAGAATTTATCAAGTCATAGTCATCTTACTGCCAATCCTAACACATGTAATATCAAGTGTGTCTTAAGCTAAATATTCAACACCATAATTCACGGGTATTAAAGTGTTTAGTGTAAGGATCCTCTCTATAAAGGTGATAAAAGATGTACACTAAAAAACTTGGAGGTCTAAACCCTTATGAACAAGCAACAAGAAAATATTGATCTTATGATAGGAACACTACCAAATGAGATTTCGTCCATCCTTTCTACAATTCTATTTGGGATCAAAATAGTCAATGTAAAAGGTTGTAATGAGACTTAGGTTTGTCTGTATGAAAAAAGGGCATACGGATTCAAAGACTTCCAAGTACATAACTAGCTATCTCATCAAGCGTTTCAATAAACCACATCCTTTAATCAATTTATTCTTCAACATTTCAATTCCCAAAATCAATCATCTTTTTTCGAAAACTAGTCCTTGTCACGTGCATTGCACGAATGTTATATTTATTGTGTTTTTATTAGTGTAGAAATTGTGAATGTTAAAAAAATGTTGAAAATTTATTACACTATTCAAGAGTTTTGGGAGCATATTATTGCTTCGCTAATGCTCTATCTATAAAATCTCTATGCATACACTTATGGTTGCAGTTAGTTAAATAAACCTAAGGTGAAGAATGCTCATATTGTCTCAAAAATCACTATATTCTATACCAAAAATTAAAAACTATTTAGTGTTTATGTTAGTTTAGGCAAGTATGTGAGAAAAACTGAATCTATTAGTAATATTATTATGTCTAAACTACATGAGTAGTATGAAATTCTTAAGATATTGACAAAAAAACATTTGCACCAAGTCAAAGAAAATATTGGAGGTCTGCATACATTGTTCTGTTCAATTCAACATTCTATTCTCTGCAACTCATCAACTTTCTAAACAATGGACCCATTTTCTCTATTAAACTTTCATCAAATGCATCACAAAAGAAATTCAAAACAATGGGATCATCAATTGTACACATATTATAAGAATATTAATTCCAGTTAAGCATTGATTGGTCCAATGATTTTTAGCAAAATTGATGAAAAGGTCAGTCACTCATTCATAATAAAACATTGTAAAGACACACATTAACTTAAATAATCGAATCTCCATGGAGAAATGAATTCTTATAATAATTGAATTAAACAAGAAGCATAATGCATGTTGACAAGAAAATGAAATAGAAGCATCCACTTTGCGCAGCATTAAATATCAAGTTCACTTCATTTAGTATACCATTTACTCACTTTTTTTGTTCACTTCTTTATACTTTTAATTGAAAAAATTGCTATAGATGTTGATAGTCATTCAATGAAATAATAAGGTACCTTGAAACGAAAAATCACACAACTTTCATCTTCCATTTAGTAACTACAGTAATCCATCCTTGCTAATACTTGATATCAGAATAGCAATGTAAATTTAATTAACTGTTAATTGTTCGTCACACTTGCCTTGGGAAGCAAAAAATTTTAAACTCTTCCATATTCGTCATAAAGTATATAGCCCGTCCAGAAAGTAAACAAGTACTCCATTGATATATGGATGAAAAATCTAATATTTACCCATAACAAAGAAACTTAAAGGCATTGCAGATGATTAAGAAAATGTGATTTAAAAAACATACCTTTACAACTCCAAAATCTAAGGCGTGTGATGTGAAAGCTATTCGAGCAGAAGTTTTCATCAATTCATATGTAAAAATAAATAAATTCTCAAGAGTAAAATATCCCTTCTCCCAAATGAAGGACTACAATAAACCTTGGATAAATAAAAGTAGAAGATCTTGTAGGTAAAAGTACAAAAAAAAAAAAAAATGAAAAGAAAGATTAAAAGAAGAGGTGTGGAGGTAGGATAAGAAAGATTAAAAAATAATAGAAAAAAGAAAAACAAAAAAATTATATTAGTTATAATTTAGCTCATAAGAAAACTGAATTTTTATTATTAACTTTCTTTCAGGTGCATATAGACAGTTCCAGACAAGTAAATAAAAAAATACGAGTACAATTTTTAGTCTCATTATCTAAATAAGAACAATACCCAACTCAATTTGCCTTTGTTCATCGACTACAAATGCAAATATATAAAAGATTTAAAAAATATGTCATGGGTTCAAGAATCTAAACAAATATGAATCTGAAATGCAATTGGGTATATAAAATTGACGAGAAAAATACCAATTTCGCAAGATGTGCATTAATAATATTGGTAAAACGGTCCTCAGAGTAGTCCCCATCACTACCGAATAATTCCACCTCCTTGAGAAAAATACCTGACTGCATCAGAGCCAAATCTGTGTACCAAGTCAATCGGCTCAAGTGTATTTCCCAATGGCATTCCCATTTTAAAGCTATTCTAACAAATGAAAAGTATTGCTCATTAAATAAAGTAGATTAAATGAGGAAAATGGTAAACAAATTCATTACGATCTGTATTTTATACAAGTGAAAAATAGAGAGAAATTATATTAGAAACAATCTTTTACAATCTTTTAAGGTTTGAGGTAAAAGATGAAAAACTAACTTAGATACTTTTGTCAAGAATCCATTGTAAAAAACCATTTTCGAGAGGAATATACCTCTGGCAACCACCGAGCTGTAAAAAGCCAAAAACTCAGGCTTAGCATTCAGAAAATTTATTACAACAACTGTAAAAAGAGCATGGCATGTTCAGAGATAAAATATGAATTTAGCAAAAAATTTACAATTTGGGTGAGAGAGAGGAGTTTGATCATTACGATCTGTATTTTATACAAGTGAAAAATAGAGAGAAATTATATTAGAAACAATCTTTTACAATCTTTTAAGGTTTGAGGTAAAAGATGAAAAACTAACTTAGATACTTTTGTCAAGAATCCATTGTAAAAAACCATTTTCGAGAGGAATATACCTCTGGCAACCACCGAGCTGTAAAAAGCCAAAAACTCAGGCTTAGCATTTAGAAAATTTATTACAAAAACTGTAAGAAGAGCATGTCATGTTTAGAGATAAAATATGAATTTAGCAAAAAATTTACAATTTGGGTGAGAGAGAGGAGTTTGAAAGAAACAGAAAATGGGATTGTAAGAGAGAAGAAAGATAAATGGATGTTGCGCAAAAAAAGTATGGAAATAGATGTTGTGTGAAGAAATAGGGAAAAAATAGATATTATGTAAAGAAATGGAGAAAAGTAGGAAAACCAGAGAGAAAAAAAAGAGGAAAAAAATTACCGATAAAAAAAGAAAGAAAATCTCTCCGCACAGTGTGGAGAGATCAATTCTCTCCGCATTGTGCAGAGAGTTTTTTCTTTGCACTGTGCGAAGAGTTTTGTCATGCCAACTCTCCGCACATGATTTGTCATCTTTTTGCACTGTGCGAAGAGTTTTTTCTCCGCATTGTGCGAAAAGTTTTGTCGTGCAACTCTCTACACATGGTTTGTCATCTCTTCACACTATGCGGATAATTTTTTTTACTTTGCACACTCTCTGCACTGTGCAGAGAGTTGTTTTTCTTTTTCCTTTTTTTGGCCATGGCAATTTAGATATACTAAAATTATTTTTACATTTTTAATGCTGATGGCATGATGTGTGAAAGGATGATCATAAACAAAATGCGAAAATGAAAAAATGATATCACGCACAGTAAAATTGAATTAATTTACTGTTGCATCTACACTAGTGCCTCATTCCCCTTTTAAGAAAATTTATTACGACAACTATAAGAAGAGCATGATAAAATTCAATACATGGCATGTTCAGAGATAAAATATGAATTGAGCAAAAATTTTACAATTTGGGTGAGAGAGAGGAGTTTGACAAAAATAGAAATGGGATTGTAGGAGAGAAGAAAGATAAATGGATGTTGTGTAAAGAAGTAGGGAAATAGATTTTGCGTAAAAAAGTAGTGAAAAATAGATATTGCGTAAAGAAATAGAGAACAGTGGGGAGAGTAGATTGAAAAAAAAAAGAAAAAAATTACCGATAAAAAAAAGAAAATCTTTCTGCACAATGCGGAGAGATCAACTCTCTCTGCACAGTGTGCAGAGAGAGTTGATCTCTCCGCATTGTGTAGAGAGTTTGCCAACTCTTCGAATATGATTTGCTATTTCTCCGCACTGTGCATAGAGTTTTTTTTTCTTTTTTTAATGCTCATGTGCGGAGAACTGTATTTTGTTTTGTTTTGCTAATGATAGTCCATATATACTATAATTATTATTATTTTTTAATACTGATGGCATGATGTGTGGAAGGATGACCATAAACAAAATGCGAAAATAAAAAAATGACATCACGTACAGTCAAATTGGATTAATTTACTGTTGCATATATAGTAATGCCTTATTCCCCTTTTTATAAGAAGTTAGAAAAAGATGATTGATTTTGCGGATATATATTTATGTAACACTTTTTTTAATATTTTTCTCTACCTTTTAGGCCGCTTCACTTGAACCTTACCAACTCTTGTCCTTTTCCTTGTTTCTATTCTTTACAAATAAACATCCAATGCCTAATACACACTTGAAAGTAAAAATATGGGAAAATACATGTATAGGCTATACTCCAATATGGAGAGGTGTGAATAAAATAGGTGTATGAAGAAAATTGGCTAAAGTGGCTACTAGGGGTTATGATCATTAAAAATGTTGGCCTGAAAGGATCAAATGTTAATCCTAAATTGAACTTCATCATTTTCCAAGTACAATCTACCATTTTACCACAAATCCTAAAGTATTATTCACAAAAAAAGTTTCCAATTCAAGAAATTAATGAACGTTTATTAACATTTTTAGTATGTGATAGCTTTCAATTTTCACCAATTCTTTCACATGAAAACTTAAGCTAGAGACTCCTCTAGTTATATGTGTCAAACTACCATCTTACCACAAAAGGTTTGTGTGCATTAAAAGAATTCAGTACGTGTATTGACATCTAGATTTTGATGAACAAAATTAACTTCAAGTGGCATATTTTGTCATTTAAGAACATAAACATGTAACAAATTAGAGATTTAATTTTAATTTTTAAAATTAATCAGCGAAATTAAGCCAAAATTCCACGATGACTATCAATTCAAAACAAAATCCAAATTAACTCTCCCCAACCAAATTTAACATATCCTCAATGTCTAAACATATCTACCAAAGGAGAAAAGAAATGTATTACTTGAATACTGAAGTAAATTAATACAGAGTCTGAAAGATGGTTAACCTAAGAAGTGCTCGGTTGAAAATAAAGTGAGAAATGAAAATGAACTAAAAACAAAACTAATATACATAAAAGAAAAATAGAAGGCATACGTGAGTGATGTCAATGATGGCAAAACAAGTCTGTAAGAGGGACTTCTTCCACTGAAAGCACCTGTTGCCCATTAACTATCTTGAGACACTGCCCATTCACTTTAAATACTCTATCATCGTTAGGATCATCAGTTTCAATTGCTCCATTAAAAAAAAAAATCACCACAAAGGGGTCAGTTCACCTAAATTGAAGTTTTCTTGGGTGCTTGTGAAGTCTATAATCGTAAAGTATATTTCTGATTTGGTTCAAATGTTTTTCATACGAATGTATTTATTGTGAAATGCTCTCATTTTGACTTTTAGATTTTAGAATTCTTATATGCATCATTTATTAACTCGTCTAACTCAATCAACTGAAACTTCATAAGCTTACCTCACTTTTCTAGATCAAAGTTAAAATGTTTGATAGCCCAATAGGCTCGTGCTCAAGCTCTACAGGTAAATGGTAAGACTTTTCAAAAATAAAAAAAAGTCTATAAGATGAAATGCCTAAGGAGGTTTTAAAAGTCGTTTGGTAAGCCCAAAGTACATTATTTAGTCTTAAAAATCAATCTTTACGATTGGGGTTCAAACATTTTCTTCAAATTTTGTTTAATTTCCCTATTAGCCAATTTTGTTGTCCATTAGTTTGGGGGTGATAAGCAGTAGAAATTTTATGAACAATCCCATACTTTTTCATTAGTGCTTCAAATGAACGATTACAAAAATGCGTACCAATCATTAATAATAACTCGTTGTGTGCCAAACCAAAAGAAGATATTTTCTTTTAAAAATTTAACAATCGTTTTATTATCATTGGCCCTCCAAGTTGTTGCTTCTACCCATTTAAACATATAGTCTACTACTACAATGACATATAAATAACCAAAAGAAGGTGGAAATTGTCCAATAAAGTTGATTCCCCAACAATCAAATATTTCTATCACTAAAATAGGATTCAAAGACATCATATTACGTTGGAATAAAGCACCAAACTTTTGGCACCGCTCACAAAATTTAAAATAAGCATTAGTATCTTTAAACAAAGTGGGCCAGTAAACACCACATTGTAGAATTTTTGCAGCTATCTTTTTCATGGAAAAATGGTCTCCACATGCTTGAGCATGACAAGAATTGAGTACACTTGGTATCTCCTCATCAGGACACATGGTCTCAATATTTGATCATTGCAGTATTTAAATAGACAAAGGTCATCTCAATAAAACTTACGTACCTCAATCACGAACTTTCTCTTATCTTGTGCACTCAACTCTCCTAGAATTTCTCTTGGAGCCAAGTAATTTACAATGTGAGCACATCATGGTAGAGAGAAAATAGAAAATAAATGCTCATATGGAAAGTGATCTTTAATTGGCAAGGGATTTGTGTTGTCCTCAAAAGTTATCCTTAAAAAAGGTCTGCTACTACATTCTCTACTCTCATTTTTTTTTTATCTTTGATGGTGATATCAAATTCCTACAAAAGTAAAAATGTAAAAAGATACTTAAGGGCTGAATAATATTTTATTCAACCCTCAAATATTGAGAACTACAAAAGTTCGCCTTAGCATTCTTCTTTGTGAAAAGATACTTAAGGGTTGAATAATCTATGAAAAAAGTAAAAGGAGAACTAATCAATTAAGAACGAAATTTACCTAGAGTAAAGACTATAGCTAGAAACTCTTTCTCGGTAAAAAGTAATTATTTGAACACTGCTTAAAGTCCTACTAGCGTAGTAAATGACAAAAGGCTTACATTCTCTTCGTTGTTCAAGGACAACACCTGCATAATCACTTGCATCATGCATAATATCAAATAGTAATGTCCAATCAGGTGGCAGCATCATAGATGTTGAAGTTAGCTTGCCAATCAGCGTTTCGAACACCTCTTAACAAGCTGAGGTCCATTCAAAAGTGACGTCTTCATTGAAAAGGTTATACAATAGTCTAGCTATAGATGAAAAATTATGTATGATCCTTCTATAAAAACCCGCATGGCCAAGAAATGATCTAATATCTTTTACTGTATTAGGTGTGGGGAATTTAGAAATTAATTCAATCTTAAATTTATCAACCTATACCCTTTCGAAGAAATTACATATCCTAAGACAAATGCCCGAAGGTACCATGAAATTGCACTTCTCCCAATTCCAAACTAACCTCTGTTCCTCACATTGGGTCAAAACTCTTTCCAAATTCAGTAAACATGCATCAAACGAAGTCCCAAAAACAATTAGATCATCTATTAAAACTTCCATGTAATTTTCTACCATGTCACTAAATATGTTCATCATGTATCTTCGAAATGTAGTAGAAGCGTTCCATAGTCCAAATGACATCCTATAACATGTTTAATTACTCAAAGGACAAGTAAATGTTGTAATTTTCTAGTCTTCTAAGGTTATTTCAATTTGATAATAATCAAAATAGCACCCAAGAAATAGTAAAAGAGATGGCCAGCCACATGCACTAAAATTTGGTCCAAAAAAGAAGAGGAAAATGATCATTGTGAGTGGCTTCAACTTCCTATAATCGATGCAGACGAGCCATCTAGTCATTATTTTTGTGGAACAGATTCACCTACTTCATTTTTTACCATTGTAACACCTGACTTTTTAGGGACTATTTGTGTAGGACTAACACATTTACTATCGGTAATTGGGTAAATGATACTTGTATCTAACAACTTTAATATTTCATTTTCTACCGTTCTTTCATTGTAGGGTTTAACCTATGATGTGGTTCTCTTTTAGGGGCTGATTTTCTCTTCTAGGTGAATCCTATGTGAGCAAATTAGAGGACTAATACCTTTAATATCAGCTATGGTCCAACTTAATGCAAATTTATACTCATTTAGAATATTTAAAAGTTGCTCACCTTATAATGTATTCAATTCGGAAAATATAATTTCAGGAAAAATATTACCTGATCCAAGTAACACATGTTTTAGTCCTTTTAGGGAACCAGTCGTAAAAGGACTAACCCATTTACTATCTATAATTGGGTAAAAGATACTGCATTTAACAACTTTAATACTTCTTTCATTGTAGGATTTAATCTACGCTGTGGGTCTTTTAGGGCTGGTTCCCTCATCTAGGTAAACTCTATGTGAGCAAATTAAAGGACTAATACCTTTAATGTCAGCTATGGTCCAACCTAATACAGAATTATACTCATTTACAATATTTAAAAGTTGCTCACCCTGTAGTGCATTCAATTCTGAAGATATAATTTTCGAAAAAGTATCACCTGATCCAAGTAACACATGTTTTAATCTTGGAGGCAACATTTTCAACTCTGATTTGGGACATCCAATGTTTGATGGTTGCTGTCCTCCACTTCTTTACGGCAATTTTTCAATCTTGGACTATCATGATGATGTCTCATAATCCTAAAATCTTTACAAAAGCAACAAAAATACTATCATATTTCTCATTATCACAACTTGCTAGAATTTTAGAATTTATGATAAAAGAGTTCAATGGGTCAAAATTAGCAGTTGCACTTGCTTCCTCTTAAGTGATTGCATCAATCATGTATGTTTGATGACACTCATCATCCTCTCTAGGCTGCTTAGTAATGTGAAAAATGTTGACTTCTAAAGTCATGTTCTCAAAAGATAACTTCGTTAGACTATTCTTGCAATTTGTAAGAATATTAGCCATAGCAAGAAAGGGTCCACCAAGAATGATAGGAATTTTAGAATCAACATTCACATTAACCTTTAAGTCTAGAACTAAAAATCAACATAAGAGTAAATTTATCAATTTGTACCAAAAAATCTTCAACTACTCGTGGTCTTATGGTGAATAAATTAGCCAACTCTAAAACTACAAACGTAGGTTTTATCTCACCTAAGCCTAAAATCAAGTAAATAGCATAAGGCATGAGATTAACACTAGCTCCTAAATCAAGAAGAGCTTGTACAAACTCATGGCTCTCGATTATGCAAGAAATGGTAGGACAACCATGGTTCTTATACTTTAGCGAGATTCTTTGGTCAATCATAGCACTCACTTGTTCGGTTAAGAAAGCAGTTTTCATGACATGGTATTTTCTCTTTATAGTATACAAGTCTTTGAGGACTTTAACATATGTAGGAACCTGTGTAATCACATGTAGGAACTTGGGCAATCACATCTAAAAGAGGTAGATTATTTTTTACTTGCTTGAGATGTTCTAGGATTTCATTATGTTAACTAACAGCTTTCAAGGTAGGCTTAAGAGTTTAAGGGAAAGACACTCTAGCTAGATTTTCCACCACCCCTTCACTAGGACTCTTTCTTTAAAATTATTAGAGTCATTTTCATTTTCCCTAGACTTGGCAGTTGGTTCTATAACCTTCCTAGTTCAAGTGATGATGGCATTTACTTCCTTAAGGTTATTTTTTCTGAACCTGAGGTTTGTGCCATGTTTTGTCCGTTAGGATTTGGTTGAGCCTATATTGGAAATTTCCTACGTTCCACTACAACTAAGGTATTGGTCAATTTAGATATGATTTTTCATGTCTTTGTTTTCCTAAATAATTGTATAATCATGGTCTCAAACTTCTTATTAGACTTACTTTGTGCTTCTGTAAATACATGTAAAGTGCCTCTAAAGAGTTTCTAGAAGATATGGGCTGGTTGAAAGTGTAGTATAAGCTCTAGATGGCTGGGCAGGTTGCAGGTTTTCTAGTTTCCTACTGTAATTAGGGTGATTTTACCATGCCTAATTGTAGGTATCAGAAAAAAGAGCATAGGACTTCTTGTACATACCTAACACATTACAGTGTTTCCCATAAACCCCTCTCATCTCAACTAGAGTGGTACAATCTTGAGCTGGATGATCAATTCCACCACACATACAATAAGGTCCAAGGGACTCAAATGTAGGGTTTCAAGTTCTCTAATAAGGGCTTCTACCCTACCTCTGAGGCTATCTTCCTTCCTAAGATGATAAATACCTATATTAGAAGAGTTTCGCACGGGTCATCACCTATTAGTACTATCAAAAGCATTACGTCCAGTCCAAGTGTGAGCTTTTTCAGCAAGATCATCTAAGTACTTTATGGTCTCATTTGGGTCTTTTTGCAAGAACCCACAATTACACATCATCTCAAAAAATTGACGTTCCCTAGGTATTAATCCTTCATAGAAACAATTTATAACCATGGTGAAAGCAAATGTTTTGTAATTCTTTGTATCTTTCCCATACTAGGTACAAGGTCTCACTATTTTTCTGAGCAAATGAAGAAATTTGCTTCTTTAGGGCACAATTTTATGATGAGGAAAGTATTTGCTAAAAAAGGCTCGAGTCATTTCATCCCATGTTCCAACCAAATGTGGTATCAGCGAATACAACCAATTTTTTGCTCTTTCTTTATGTGAAAATTGGAAAAATTATAAGCCTGACTGCATCCGCTGTACTATGTTGACTGTGGAAGGTTGCAACCACTTCCTAAACTCTCTAAATGCACATATGGGTTGTCACTTTTAAGTCAGTGAAAAATGAGAAGAAGCTGAATCATTCCCAGTTTAAGGTCTATACTTAGTATATCAGGTGAAAAATAATACATGATGGTATGAATGTACTTGTGCGATATAGATAATCTTGTAGAGTTTTACAGGGCGGATCTTCGTGCTCACTTTTACTCATTGTGTTGTATGAATGTGGTGTCGATGTTAATATATACAATATTGAAAATAGGGTTAGAAGGAGTTTCAAACATTATGTAGGGTCGATGAATAAATCTTCTTTGCTTGTCTTGATACTTGCCCATAAAACACAAAAACGAAATAATGTGAGAATAAAGAAAACAATAAATAAAATAAATCAACTAAAGAATAATAAAGGAACGAAGTCATCCTTTTACAATTAAATCCCTTAGTTTCTTGCTTCATCTCTCTAGGAACAACACCAAAATTTGATTATGCACAAAGAATAACTTGGTAGTTATATCACAGCTTCGAGTGTCAATTCTACAGGGAGATAGTTAAAATACTTAAAAGGATTCGAATTGTTTGAATGAAAATAAAATTAAGTTTTGAAATAGTGAATTTTCCTCAATTGGATTTGGACATTTAACATCCATGATTGATTTTTTACATCTCAATTAGAGCCATTTAATATAGTTTCTCTAATAGGAAGATATGTCATTAAAACTAGTTTAATTCAATTGTAATTCTAAAGGTTAACCCTCCAGTCGTAACATTCACACTTTTGTTTACGAGAATAAGATTAAAAAACAACCATAAACTTTGGGCATGAAACAATAATGAATCACACTAGTCAAAATAGATAAATGAGATTAAAAGTTAAACGAGTATTTTAATTATTCAATAGAGAAAACATGACTGAATCTATGAAGGATTTGACGGAACTTTAGTTAATCTCAAAACACTTTTATGGTTTAAAACACTTTCATGAAAAGAAGTGTTAAACCATAAAATTGTTTAAAATGAAAATTCTAAATCTGTGAATCAAGTAATGTTGAAATCACCAAATTCAATTGAGTTCCTTCCTAGCTTCATTAAGATGCTTAGTTCTTCATGGAATTGGTCATTTCCTCTTATTTTACCTCCTTGATTCTCATTCAAAATGCGTCCTTTAAGGGTTGTCTTTCTTGTGCCTTTAAAGTTCTATAGAAGATTTGAATTCAAATGGACCTAAAAAGAGTCCAAAATGCTGAAAACTTCTTCTTTTTTGCAATCGGCGCTATAGCACCATGAATTTATTTATTTATTTTTTAAGATCCATTCTTCATTTAGATAAAAAAAAAAAAAAAAAAACCTGAAATTAAACCTATGAATTGGATTAGAAGCTAATCTTAACATAAATAGAACAACATTTCAAGAACATGAATTAATTCCTATGATTTTTATTCACTTTTGGGCATTTTAGCATAATAAGTTTGATATTTAAAGTACACTTTTGTACACTTATCAAGTATATACTGTAGAAATAAAATTAATAACAAATAAAAGTAAGAATTCACTACTTATTATATCTAGATGAACAGATCAAATTAAACTTTAATTAATCAATCAAACATGCAAATCAAAGCAATAAAAGAAAATAATACCAATATTAGTTAATGAAGGAAAATTCGTTGAAGAACTCTTCACTGGGATAAAAATCCTAAAAATCAAGTCAAACAAGTCCACTAGAAAAAGTTTAACTTAGAGTTGGTCCAGACGCAACTAAACCTTAATGGACTCTGATTACCTAATCTGTAAATTATGGAAGAACTTGTCGATTGTACCTCCAGCACTTTCCCGAAACTTTGGACTTTTTTCCCTTATGTGGATCACTAAGAACAAACCTCGTTCTTCTTTAACTAGAACTCTAGTTACCTCTCCCGAATTTTAGAACTCTAAAAACTATTTGATAAAGAAATTTGTTTTGATATTTTGATTTTTTGACTTGTGCTTTGATCTCGTGGTTGAGAAAATAGATATTTAGATTGTTATTGATCTTCAAAACTTTATTCTCTTGAATAAAAATAGGCTGAACTAACCATAGGAATGAACTATGACTTGGATATTTATAATAAAAAGTGTTTGAGATTGTTAAGAGTTGTAAATTCACTCAAAAATTACAAACTAGGGTTTGGCTACGTAACGTGATCGTTAGAGTGCTGATCGAACGTACAGTGAGCAATGTTCCTCCGCTACTAATTTTCTTGAAATAAATACTCTCTAAATCAAAATAAATATTATTAACCTTCCTAAAAACTAAATTTCATGAAATAAACACTCTGTCCTCTCTTTTGTCGCGAATAACAAAGGGAAACAAGCAACATAATCATAAATAACAAAGGAAGGAATGCCCTATTTATGCACATTGTGGAACTTGGCATAGAATTACACATGCTTATGTTGAGTGAAAAACTACGCAAGTCATGTAATGGGGGATTTTTTTTTAAACGTAACACCTTTTTCATGAATTTTTAAATGAAAATACAAACCAAGTGATCACGTGAATAGTTATTTGATTACGTATATAGATATAATTTATGAATAGTAAAATTTTCCCATATAACTCATTCTAAACTTATGTAGAGTAAATTGTAGAAGCAACTCACACATGAAAAATGTCAATAATATCCTGTGAGCAAGATTCTAGACCTTAAATTTGTTAGAAATGACATGCAAAAGAAATCACTAATGAATGAATATTTTCCTTAAATAATGAAAGTCAAACTCATTGCTACTAGGACCTTTTAAATAAAATAGCTCATCTTTATTTTATATATAACTCTTTCTCTCCCTATCTGTGAGCATATACATTTTTGTTCACATCTTATATACAAAATGTTCTCCATTTAGCTTTCTAAATGGCTATTATAACTAGCTTTAGATCAATGACTCTCAAGTTAGATGAATATAGGGTAATAAATTTTAAATATCCTAGTACGCTTAATCACTTGAGTCATAAAACGACAAAGGACAGTATAAGATGTATCACTTTTCATTATTGCATGGAATTCAAATCTTCTAAAGCTCAATATTGTTTTCGTTTTGAGAAATATACTAGAGCTTATGTCAACTAGTTGAAGGCCATTCCATATTAAGGCCATCTCACTACACAAATGGCTGCTATCCCGAATCTCACACACATGGTTAAGACTCGCTCATAAGATTTTAGTGTGTACAGTGCACAAGTTCTAAACTAATTCAATGGAAACTTTAGTCAAATTCATTCATTTTACAAGTATTTCGTCACAAAATAACACATTCAATCACTTCAAAGTGTGATATTAAAAAAACTTTTTCTTTTCCCTTTTTTTAAAAGGATAATGCAAAAAAAATGAGATAAGAAAAAAACGTAGTGTATGCTTGAATATATAGACACTATGAACTTACAAATGCAAACATCTAAAGACCTACTCAAGAAAGTACACAAACACCCTTACCATTAAGAGCAACCCCATAATTTAATTCATTACTTTGACTAGAGATTTTACTCTTTTTAACTCAAACCTATCTAGAAGAAGGGATTATCTTATTCAAGTAACTCATCATTTCAGTCAAGTGATTGACTTGATTAGTTAACGACCTAATATAAGAAATGATGTTCTGTTTGTTGTTCCTAACTAAGAGGTTGCGTCACTAGGTCTTATGTGACCTAATTTATCACATTTGGTGACACGTGGGGAGTGAACTTTAATTTCTAAAGACTCTTTCTCAACATTCACTTCATTCAAACTTTTACTAGACTCCGCAAGTTTAATCACAACTCTATCTTTTTCTAGCTCAAGTTTATACAACTTCTTAAGGGCAGAGCTATTAATCCTTTTCAACTTAAGGCTCTCCTCAAAAAACTGGTCAAAAGCCTCAAATATATCTCTTTCATCTTTGGTTCTTCACGTGAAGAGTCATATTACTCTATGTCGTCAAAATTTTCATTTCCCTCAACAAGTTCACTCGTTACTACAAAGTTGAAAGCCATATAATTCACACTCTCATCAGAATTGGAATTCTCACTTTTAACATCGGAGGTAGATTCGTTATTAGTAAGAATAGCGATCATAGCATTACTTAAGGTTTTCTTATCACTTGGGCACTCAACTTTGATGTGTCAAAAACTTTGACACTTATAACGCCTAAATGATTGAGACATTTTCCTAACATCTCTAGTATCTCTTTTCTCTCTCTTATCTTTCCTATATTTACTAGAGTCATACTTATACTTTTCAGAAAATTTCTTATAATTCCTAAATATTTTTTTAAAATCTCTTAACAAAGTAAACAAACTCATCATCCTTAAGGGTCCAAAGACTTTTTTTTCTTAGACTGAGTAGGCTAAGTTCATATGTTTAGAGGGACCATACATGTTCGTCTATCTTTGCTGCATCTAGATTTTTAGTTTCTTCAACAATAGGAAACTTAGGTCTAAATGTTTCAGGTAGGGATCTCATAACTTTCTTCACAATCTTTGACTCAAGGATTCGTTCATATAGGTTAAAACTAGAGTTCACTATGTTATTCAGTTTTGCGTAGAACTCATCGAAGGATTTATCATCTTTCATCTTAATTTTTTCAAATAGTGGTTAACATATGCAGTTTAAAGATTTTTACGATCTTAATTCCCTCATATATGATTTCTAGAATATCCCAAGCTTCTTTAATAATCTCATACATAAACACTCATTTAAACTCTTCATAAAAAATAGCCATAAAGATGGCATGGACATCTCTACTATTCGAATTACACTTAGCTATATCATCCTTAGGCCAAGTAGAGACATCAGTAGGCTTAACAATACCAACAACAATGGTAGGTTGTATAGTCTCCAACCCTTTTCAACACTACCCAAACACGCTCATCCATAGATTTTAGAAAGCCATCATTCTTACTTTCTATTAATCGTAATTACTTCTATCAAAGCATGGAGGAACAGACAATGAATGGCTCATCTAGATAAAACTGGGTTTAAAATTGAAATTAAGCTTTAATACCAATTGAAAAAGACGGGGGATTTATGACCAAACTAACATCTAGATGGGATGAATAGGTGTATACCGTGGAATTAAAATTAACAATTAATAAAAAGTAACAAATCACTAATTATTATTTCTAGATAAATAAGTTTAATCAAATTAAACCCTAATTAATCAATCAAGCATGCAGATCAAAGCAATAAAAGCAAATAACACCAATATCTATTAATGATTTTAGGCAAACCTTGCCAAACAGATTCACTAGAAAAGATTTGATTTACAGTTGATTTGGATACAACTAAACCATAGTAAACTCTGACCACTTAACACGTAAATTATCGAAAAATTCTTCGATTGTGCCTTCAGTACCTATAGACTTCTTTTTCCTCGAATGGATCACCAAGAAGAACTTGAACTAGTTACCTCTCCTGAACTTCAAAACTTTGAAGGTTATTTGTGCTTGGATCTTGTGGTTGAGTCGAGATATTTAGATTGTGTTATTAATCTTCAAAGCTTTGTTCCTTTGAATGAAAATAGGCTCAACCAACCATAGAAACTAACCATGGCTTGGGTATTTTTAATATGAAGTGTTTGAGATTACTTAGGGTTTGTAAAATCTATCAAAATTGTAAATTAAGGGTTGGCTACGTAACATAACCACTTGAACATTCGCCGAGTGGTGGTCCTTCGCTCAAGCGTTTGTTGACATATAAAAATTCAGCCCAAATCGAACGGTCCAAGGAGTGAAGCCCAATTGGAGGATCCCCAAATCAGATATCCCAAAGAACAAAGCCCAATCAAACAAATCAAGATGAAGGCCCAAATAGGGAGGCCCAAGAACCTGGTAACACCATCGCGCCCAGAATCTGAGTGAATGGAGTGCCATACAGTCGCTCAGAGCTGTTACTCTATTCTCGCCCAAACCTTCAACTCGCCCAAAGTCTTAACAAACACAAAGCGTTGTGGTTATCAAGACGTGCAATTATCAAAGTAGTTATTAAAGCAGTCCTATCACGTTCCACGATTCAAGGAATTCAATCGAAAGCGGTTGAACGACGAAGAGTAATGACAGCAGTTAAAAAAGGAAGTTTTCATGACAAGTTGGCCATTACGAGGAAAGTGGGCAGTTATAGGATGATCAAGCAGTTTTTAGGCGGTTGATCACAAAGAGATCATCCATGAAGTATAAAAGGGAGAAAAGACATAGAGCAAAAGACCGAATCAAAAACTCTCAAATAGAGAACATGTAATTTTAATTTCCTTAGCTTAGATTTAAACACTTTTTTCAGTAACTCGTGTACTTGCGCCCCTTGGAGGCACTTTGTTTTTAATTTCCAATTGTAAAGTTATCGCCAATAAAAGAACACCCCTTTTTGGGACTTTGTCTCAAGAGGTTTGTCCCTTACACAATCGTCTGATCCCTTTTAATTGTTAGCGGCTAACTCGCGCGAAATAATTTGGCACGCCCGGTGGGATAGTGGTGTTTGGTGTTGAAAGTACAAAAGGTAAAACAATATGCCTCAAAGATCTGATAAGGAAGCAACAAGTCTGGGAGAAATCCAGTCTGTGATCGAGCGATATGAGGAGCAGCATGCCTCTCCACGAACAGATGGACAAAATCAGAGCAGTAACAGTCGTTACGAACCAATGACGGAGTTGAGTCCTCGAACCATGCGTGCATTACTTGGAGAACTCACACAAGACGTTGTTGAACAGGATGCCATTGAATCAGGACGAATTACGTTCGATGATAAGAAGAAGATGGCAGTGGACGAAAATCCTTTTCCACAGCCACTTGGAGTGAACATGGTGACATTTGGATTCAAAAACAAGTTGGTTGTAGATTATGGAGAAGAGGACCCTAGACCACATCCCAGTGTTTTTGAACGAATCAAGGGGAAAGAATCAAAAAAGGACGAAGATGTCCTGTGTGCAAGATGTAAAAGAGAAATGAAAGGCAATATGGAGAAACCGGGGATATGGCAGCATCCCCATCGCCCTACCTTCTTCCCAAACACTCAGCCTGGTAGAGGGCGAGGTACATCATTTTATAGAGGACCGCCTTTTGAGAGGCCGTTCAGGCCAGCAGATAATGGAAGAACATTCAGGCCGCAACATCACCGGCCAAATGTATGGCATTCATTCCAGTATAATGCAGGAAGGGCAATACCCTTTGATGAGATGACTAGAACCCAACAATAGCGTTTTCAACGAAACTATGGACGGATGATGAGGCAGCAACAGGGGGTGCCACATCCTAAAGCGCCTAAACTACTCAAAGTAGCCAATCAAAATGTCCTCAAAGATAGTGAAGAGACCGATACAGATAAATCAATGAAGGAACTGCCAGAAACTTCTTCTGGGAGATCAAGATTTGAGCGAGACAGAAGGGATGAAGAAGATCCAGATCAGCCCCTTACTATCCAATTCGGTACGTTGCCTCCTGTCGTGGCCAATAATTACCTACTGGCTAATGAATTCAAGAATAAAGAAAAAGAAGAAGAGAGGGAGAACAATGAAGGAGAAGCTTGCGTGCTGGTATGTGAAGAAGGCCAGACTTTTAGAGAGGCCTACCACGATGAAGAGGACGATGGGATGACAGACATTGAAGAAGAAATCGACCTAGAAGCAGAAGGAAGAAAGAGAGGAGTATCGCGCAATACTCTGTTGAAGCAACTACATCGAGAGGGAGTTCGCGAAGTAGACTTGTTGGGAGAACCATCTGGGCGTCCTTTCGATTTCTACGTACTGTACGGAACACCCAAAAGGAAAAAGAGAGTGCCTCGCTCTGAAAAGTACAGGTCACCTCCAAGAATAATGCCCCCTTCCACAGGTTGGGTAACTGATGAGAAAGCATTAGAAAAAAGTAGGAAGGAAGTTCAGGAGACAGAGGATCAGCGTGATATACTGCACGTCGACTTATGACAGGGGGATAATTCGACAGAAAACAAGCAGGACGTAGAAATAGAGACTGTCGAAAAGGTTATTTTTAAATGGCCAGCCATGAAATTGACTAAACACTTGAGGCCATTATATGTTAAAGCTTTAGTTAACGGCGTCCCAGTGGCAAAAGTGCTTGTCGACAATGGAGTAGCTATAAACACTATTCCATCTAGGATGATGAGGAAGTTCGCAAAGATAGAGGGTGACATGATTCCTACAGAAGTCATCCTCACGAGCTTCAATGGAGGAGCAACTTCAGCTAAGGGAGTTATGCCATTGGACATAACTATAGGGACGACTACTAGGACCACTGTCTTCTTTGTAATAGATGGTCCTACTAGTTACAATGTGCTACTAGAAAGAGATTGGATACACGAAGGTCGCTGTATACCCTTATCGCTCCATCAATGCCTGATTTTTTGGAATAACAAAGGCGAAGCAGAGGTGGTACAGGCCGATCATAGGCCTTTTGTCGCAGAAGCAAACTCGGTGGAAAAGTTCATGTACTAAGAAAACTATGGACCTGTCAGGGTAGTACAAGACGGAGAAGAAACTCAAGTTGTCACGCAAAGCGAAGAACCATTCTCAGTGGACGCACTCACTGAAATGTTCAAACAAATGAGGCCAAATATAGTGGCCTTAGAAAAGCCAGTAATTGGCAAAAGAATAATTAAGGAGTCTTGAATGGACTCTAAGTTACAAAAGCAAGTGGCCGACATTCAGGCCTTCAAAGCCAGACTGATGACTTTCAATAAGGAATGCAATGACAAGGCGAAAGAAGAGATAGCCCTAAAAGTGCTGAAGGACAAGTTGGCAGTATTCGAGTTAGAACAAAACATTGGCCGAGAAGTCAACAAGGTAGACTGTTTAGAAGAAGAAGTACTTACAAGGGAACTGGACGACGAAGTGATGTGGATCGCCAAACCTGGATATGCTCAAGTACAAGACCCTCTGATCAAAGTAAATATTGGCAATGAAGGAGAAGATCGCCCAACATTCATCAGCCAAATGCTCGACCAAGAGGTTAGTAACAAATTAATCGCTTTGCTAAAAGAGTACAAAGATTGTTTTGCTTGGGAATATGAACAAATGCCTGGTTTAGATAGAGACTTGGTGGAATATAGGTTACCAACTAAGCCTAACTTTAAACCTCATAGGCAGCCTCCTAGACGTTTTGCTCCCAATGTACTCCCTGAAATCAAAAAAGAGATAGAGCGATTATTGAAAGCAGGTTTTATTAGAACAGCCAGATATGTCAAATGGTTGTCCAATATCGTGCCAGTACTAAAAAAGAATGGTAAACTAAGGGTGTGCATAGACTTTAAAAATTTAAACATAGCTACACCCAAAGATGAGTATCCAATGCCCACGGTGGATTCTTTAGTAGATTCGACTATCGGACATGTCATGTATTCTTTCATGGATGGGTATTCAGGATACAATTAAATTTATATAGCTGAAGAAGACATACACAAAACTGCCTTTAGATGCCCTGGGTCTCTAGGATGTTTTAAATGGATAACTGTCTTTCGACCTAAAAAATGCAGGAGCAACTTATCAAAGGGCAATGAATTTAATCTTTCATGATATGATAGGCAAGTTTGTTGAAGTGTATGTAGATGACGTAGTAGTGAAGTCCATTAAAGAAGAGGACCACTTCGAACAGTTAAGATGTTCGTTTGAACGAATGAAGCAATATAAGTTAAAGTTGAATCCCTTGAAGTGTGCATTTGGTGTTAATGCAGGGAATTTTCTAAGTTTTTTAGTACATAAGAGAGGGATTGAACTTGATAAAAATAAAGCGAATGCCATTTTAGAGGCCAAACCACCTAACAACAAAAAAGAATTGCAAAGGTTCATAGGCCAAGTAAATTTTTTAAGACGCTTTATTTCTAATTGTGCAGGGCGAACTAAAGTCTTTTCGCCGCTTTTAAAGCTGAAAAATCAGGACGAATTCGTCTGGAAAGAAGAACATCAAAAGGCTTTTGAAAGCCTGAAGACATATTTATCAAGTCCACCAGTGTTGGTGTCACCAATCCAAGGACGGCCAATGAAAGTGTACTTATCGACTGAAAAAGAATCAATAGCTGGAATGCTCCCACAAGAAGACCAATTTGGTGAAGAAAGGGCGATTTACTACTTAAGTAGACGGTTAACGAAATGTGAATGTAATTACTCTGCTATCGAAAAATTATGTCTTGCATTATATTTCACATGTACAAAATTAAGGGCTTATCTACGGCCCATAACCGTTTATTTAATTTCTAAAGTAAATTTAGTTAAGTATATATTCTCACGCCCTATTTTACACCAAAGGGTAGGCCTTTGGACACTAGCTTTATCAGAATTTGATATACAATATATACCTCAAAAGGCAGTCAAAAATCAGACTTTGGCTAACTTTCTAGCCGATCATCCATGCCTCGACATGCCTGAAGAAATTGAACTAGAGATCAATTCATTCGAGTTAAAACTTTGGGTGTTGTATTTCGATGGGTCAAAAATCTCTAAAGGTGCAGAAGTAGGAGTAGCATTAATTAATCCTTTAGGGATTTGCTACAAATTTGCATTCACTTTAGACAGAATGTGCATCAACAATCAGGTCGAATATGAAGCCTTAATTGTAGGCCTAAAACTAATGATAGATATGGGAGTAAGAAATGTGATCGTTAGGGGCGATTCTCAATTGGTAATCCACCAATTGATTGGTGATTTTAAATGCCAAAGTGATTCTATTATAAGTCAATATGAGATTGCCCAAGAGTTGTTGGAGGAATTCGACCAAGTAGAATTTCAATGCGTTAATAGGATATATAATGACGTGGCAAATGAGTTAGCTCAAATGGTCTTAGGATACTCAAAGGTTTTGAATTGGAAGTCTACTTGTGAGTATGGAATCATATTGCCCGTGACTCAAAGAAGGGTGAGAAAGATTGAACTTCACTGCATACAAGATGGAGATGCAATGGATTGGAGAACAGATATTAAAAGGTTCCTTAAGGAAACTAATGGAGGGATTAGTAGGAAAATGAAGCTGTGTTTGCTGAACTATACACTAATAGATGAAGAGTTGTTTAAGAAACGCTCTGATGGTGTATTACTAAAGTGTGTAAGTTTGCAAGAAGCCATAACGATCATGGCCGAGGTGCACGAAGGGATATGTGGAGCTCATCAAGCTGGCCAAAAGATGAGATGGTTAATTATTAGGAGTGGATATTTTTGGCCAAAGATGGGAGAATTATGCATTCAGTATGCAAAGAGTTGTTTAGCATGCCAAAAGCATGGTCCAATACAAAGGGCGCCAGCACGAGAGCTGGCACCTATTATTAAACCTTGGCTGTTCAAGGGTTGAGCGATAGACCTAATAGGGAAAATTTATCCCCCATCGTCCAAGCAACATACTTTTGTTATAGTTGCAACAGACTATTTCATTAAATGGGTAGAAGCGGTACCTTTGAAAGGGATCATCCAGAAAAATGTTATAGAGTTCATCCGTGATCACATCATTTGTAGGTTTGGAATTTCACAAACGTTAATGGTAGATCACGGAACATCTTTGAATCGGGATCAAGTGAACAAATTTTTGAGCGAATTTGGGGTTAAATTAGTAAACTCCACACTATACTACGCTCAATCTAACGGACAAGTAGAATCTTCTAATAAGATTCTAAAAAATATCATCAGAAAGATGATAGATGAAAATGCCAGAAATTGGCACGAATGTTTGAACAAAGCCTTTTGGGCTTATAGAACATCACCTCGGTTAAGTACCAAAGTTACTCATTTCCAACTTGTTTATGGGCAGGAGGTCGTTTTGCCTATGGAAATCAACGTGCAATCGATTAGAGTGTGCTTGCAACATAAGTTGAATGATGATGAGTATGCCGAATCACTAGTTCAAGATTTATTGGGGTTAGACGAATTAAAGTTGGACGTCTTAGATAGATTGCAAGTTTAAAAACAAAGAATGGCTAAGTTTTATAATAAAAAAAGTCATAGCTAAATCGTTCAGCCTGGGTGAACTAGTTTGG
This sequence comes from Olea europaea var. sylvestris, assembly GCF_002742605.1. NCBI lineage: Eukaryota > Viridiplantae > Streptophyta > Magnoliopsida > Lamiales > Oleaceae > Olea > Olea europaea. The sequence goes on from NC_036251.1 coordinate 21,171,774, forward strand.
AAGACGATACTCCCTTTGGATAGCAAGGATCCAAAGTACGGGAAGTGGTCGCCCAATTGAGAAGGACCATACAAAATAAACAGTGTGTTGCCCAATGGAGCGTATCACTTGGAAGATTTAGATGGCACCAAACACGTGAGATTCATTAACGGCAAATATTTGAAAAAATATGTTCCTTCTTTATGGGAATGTGAATAGATAAGAACACAATCAAAATATGTTGAACGATTAAAAGATAACAAGGTCAGAGCGAAATACGTTCAAATGAAGTCCTTTATTATCAAACGTTCATTACAAAAATGCAAAAATACAAATAATGGATACTCTACAAAATACAATTAAAAATAAGCTAATCTCCCGGTTGATCGCTGAGTAAGCCTCACACCGCCTTCCTAAATGCATCGCTGCAATGGTGGGATCGCCGAGTAAGAGGGTGGACTGGCCTCACCACCTTCCTAAATGCATCGCTGTAATGACGAGCAAAGAGGCTGAGAAGCACTCTCAGCAAGCAAGTTGAGAAGCACTCTCAGCAAGCAAGGTGGCCTGCAAGCATCCCAAAAATTGCCTTCTATCATCGACTCCTTGTAAAGGACAAAGAGACGATGGGAAGAACTTCGATGGTAAAAACTTCGCTGCTGGCCAGAAAATATTTCCTATACCTCTCACACCAAAGGTGACATCAAGGCAAATAGTAAAATGGACGGACTAAACAGTCCATTTTCGGATCGGATTGATTGTCAGAATGCCAAGTAATGGCAGCAAATTAGTTTCGAAGAAGAAAATGAAGATGAAGATGGAAGATGGAAAATGCGAAGCATTTATGGGAGGGTGGAGATGAAGAGACAGAATATGAACAGCCACATTTCTGCCTAGTAAATGGAATTAAATAGCCCAAAGTTTTAGGAAAAGTGGTGAAAATATCAAAAGCAAATGGGCAAGATTTTTTAGCACAAAACAGTTAAATGCTTGAAGAATTGACGACTAAAAAAATAAAAAAAATAATAATAAACGTCAAATAAATGCACAAGAAGTTAATGTTCATTAATGATGAACAAAGTTACAAAGGGAAAATCAAATTACAAAAGAAAAAGGTATCATGTGTCTTAATTACAGTTCACCCCATACTGAACGAATTCGTTCCCTAAGTTTTTCCCAATCCTCGTTCTGCCAAGAGGAAGTGATGTTCAATTCGGCCACGACATCATCATCAACTTCCAACTTCTTGTACTGCTCGACCAAGGACTTAGTTCGCTCAATTCCCTGGGAGGCGTTGCACTTTTTAGCAGCCATTCTCGCCCTGCAGTCGTCCATTTTGGCTTGAAGTTCTTTCATCTGAGCAGCCAAATTAACCATCAAAGAGTCTTCAACCATGACTTCGAAAGAGATTTCTTTCAACTCATCCTCAGCCTTGTTGATCTCCATACGCAAAGACTCTTTCTCAGATACGGCTCGAAGATATTGAGTACTTTTGGCCTTTAGTTCAGCATTCTTGGCCAGCAAAGAAAGGACCTCGGAGTGGATAACCTTCGACGTCGCTTTAAAATCGACAGAAAGATTAAGTGACGAAAGCGTCAGTGCTTGCTCCAACTTCGCGTTCAGATGCTTAAGTTTATCCTTGTGTCTGGCAGCACTAGCCCTTCCAATGTCCATATCCATGAAGGACACGTACTCAAATATCGACTCCTTGAGGAACTTCAAATCTTCCTTTGAAGAAGCAGCAGGATGATCAGATGGAGCAGGGAGAGACGTCTGGACTTGCCCCTAGGAAGCGAACAAGTCTTGGATAGAATGTACAATCTTGTCAGCATCCTGGAAAGAAAATTGCCAATATTAAAGATTCTCACTACAACGAACAAGATAGAAATAAAAGTGAAGCAAAGATTACCTCATCAACAATCGTGGAAGATGGCATGTCCTCAGCCAAGTCTGCCACCAACGACTCCTCGATTTGTGAGGACTTCCCCTTGTCTGAGCGAGAAGATGTTGCCACAACGGGCGGACTCATAGGAGTATCTGCAAAACTCAAGAGCAACAAATCAGAAACCAACAGCACAAGCAAAGGTAAGACATCAAAAGACTAAATTACCTTCTGCTTCGATGTTTGGGGGGTTGACGCCCTGGGAAGAAGGTGGTCCATCCATGGGTTGTGATGAGGACTCTGGGACTGAAGATATCTTTTTAAGCGTAGCCCCCTCATCAACCGGTTTGGATGAAGCAGCCTCAGCGGAGGATGATGGAGCAGGAGCTGTCGATGTCAAAGCCTTTGAAGGAGAGGCTAAGCTTTTCTGAGAAGTCCAAAAGATCATCAGCACACAGAAAAGTTTCAAGTATGAAAAAGTATGCTTGTGAGTAAACCAATTTAATTACCTTCCTCCTGACGATAAGAGAGGCATCATCATCATCATCATCAACATCATCCTCCAGAATGGGAGATGCTGAGGCTGGCCGTTTGCGGCTTGGGGCACTCTTGACTATAGTAGGCTTGGCAGGGAGAGAAGAAGATGAACGAGCAGTCTGTTTAGTGTGACGAGAAGGAGAAGGACTCCGAACGGACAAAGGAGTGACTAAAACAGGAGGAGGGGAAGAAATGCTCGGCTGGTCTAGTGAATGAAAGGCACGATTGGCGTCAGTCGCAAATAATCTGCGCTTCACTGACGGCCAGAGCTGTTCAAAAAGAGGGTGAATGGTGTGGCTAGAATTGAAGGGGGCTAATGAAAAATGGCTGGTTAAAAGAAGATTGCGAGCATTTATAGCCTCTGCCTCCGCCTTATTAATGGTATAAAAATGGTTAATTAAGTTCCTTGAATAGCAAGGAGGAACAGGCCAAATTTGGCCGAAACCAAGCTGGCGAGCAAAAAATTGAGGAGCATAAATTTCTACCTCTGCCTTGGCATTGGTCCCAGTTAAGATATCATGAAATAGCTCCCTCCCGGTTAAAAACTGGATCCAAATGAGCAGGGAGGTGTTCGCGCTGTCTATAGTAGAGGGGGGATGTACATAGTTTGTAGTCAAAAAAGGAGGAAAAGGAAAAAAGGAAGAGATTGAATCCAAAGAATAAAAGAATGAAAAAATGTCTCTTCTGGACATATTTACAGGAGCCAAGGGCTCTATGGCTAGCCCATAACAGCTAGCAGAGAAGCGAGAAATTGATGGGGCACCAAATAATGGAAAATAGGATCTCAACCACAGTTAAGTGAACCAAAGAGGTCTACTGCCAGTGGGAGATGCACCATTCTTCAATTGAGTTTGAAGAGAGGCCATGCCTCTATAAAGGGCAGCCAAAAAGAAAGAACATAAATTCAAAGGCCTGCCACGCGCTAATTTGTGCGCTATGGGTAAATAACTCAGGGAGGACTTTATGCTTGGCGCACACAAAACATATTTACAAAGCCAAACTAGAAGAAAGGACACTCGCTCAATATGGGAAGGCTCAACGCTCGAATGATTGTGAAGGGTTTGCAAGCTTGAATAAGATTCGGTGTAGTTTTTACCAAACTTTGGGGCACCACCAGAAACAAAGATACTAGGAAAAATGGTATCACCCAAAGGTGGTAGATTTACTAGGGCCCCAACTTCCCTTAAAGTAATAGACATGGGGCCAAGAGGGAAAATAAAGGTATTATACTCAGAAGACCAAAAACTCAAAGCAATCGAAAAGAGTACTGAATCAAAAGTAGAGGGGTGAATAGAGATTTCTAACAAATCAGAAATCCTAGCGCTATCAAAAAATGTCTTAGTAGGACCATGACCCACAAGGCGAACATGCCACCTACGGAAAGCTACATCAGATTTAGGCCAAGTGCGAATACTTCTTTCGCGAAGTGGCCCCAGCGGCAGAGAGTTTAGAAAAGGAGAGCCTTGATACAAGGAAACAGCTGACCCACCGCCGCCTGTTCAACGGCTTCTGCATTGTTGAAGAAAGAACCTAAGTAGAACTCATTGCGTTCAACATCGGCGGGCGCGAGAAAACTCGGAGTTATGTATGGACGACTCAGAAGTTTCTGAAAGTCATCAAAACTAAAGGAGTCGCCAGCTTGAGATTGTGAAGTAGTCATTTGAGATGGAACGAAGTTTTTCAGGGTTACGTAGCAGGGAAGCAAAAGATGAACAGTAAATCATGGGAGAGACGCGAAAAATTTAGCGTGATTTAGTGGTGCAGTGAAATGGCGTGTTTGGGGGTTATAAGAGTTTGCAAAACGACGCACCTTTTCAAGTTATAGAAGAAAACAATGATTGAAATTCTTGAGAATTTCGAATGTTGCTGGAAACACAAAGTGAATATGGCAAAATTTAATAATTATTGTTAATTCTACCATATTGGGGAGTAATTGTTGACACATAAAAATTCAGCCCAAATCGAACGGCCCAAGGAGTGAAGCTCAATTGGAGGATCCCCAAATCAGATTGTCCAAAGAACGAAGCCCAATCAAACAAATCAAGATGAAGGCCCAAGAACGCGATAACGCCATCGCCCAAGTTTGCAAGTCGCCCAGAATCTGAGCAAATGGAGTGTCATACAGCCGCCCAAGGTCTTAACAAATATAAAGCGTTGTGGTTATCAAGACGTGCAGTTATCAAAACAGTCATTAAAGCAACCATATCACGTTCCACGATTCAAGGAATTCAATCGAAAGCGATTGAACGACGAAGAGTAATGACAGCAGTTAAAAAATGCAGTTTTCATGACAAGTTAGCCATTACGAGGAAAGTGGGCAATTATAGGACGATCAAGTAGTTTTTAGGTGGTTGATCACAAAGAGATCGTCCATGAAGTATAAAAGGGAGAAAAGACATAGAGCAAACGACCTAATCAAAAACTCTCGAACAGAGAACATGTAATTTTAATTTCCTTAGCTTAGATTTAAACACTTTTTTCAGTAACTCGTGTGCTTGCGCCCCTTGGAGGCACTTTGTTTTTAATTTCCAATTGTAAAGTTATCGCCTATAAAAAAACACCCTTTTTTGGGACTTTGTCTCAAGAGGTTTGTCCCTTACACAATCGTCTGATCCCTTTTAATTGTTAGCGATTAACCCGCACGAAACAGCGCTCATCGTGCGGATAGCGAGCAGTAACTACCCTGCTAAAACTGTTCGAGCACTTCTCCTCACAAACTTCAAGCGTTTTTTCCGACGATTTGATCTTCTTTAGCTTACTTTGAGTCCTTCCAAAAGACATTCCCAATCCGTACAACTCAACTAAAATTATAACTCAATTAAATGATATTTATGGACATGGTACTTGCCAATAAAATTTAGACCTAACAATATGCAAGCAGAAGAAATTAGAAAGACTATTTGCATTAGGAACTTTCATTTTATCATTTTCCTTAGCTTTAAATATAGTCTTCTAAGGTGTGGTACGTAGAATCTTCTCAAATAAAATAAAAATATTAAAATTTCGTATTTTCCATTTGAGGACTTACCTCATTTGGATAATCAGAAAACATCTAAAGAATTTTATAGCCATGTGGCGAAGAGTACCACATATGCAAATATTAGTACAAAAGAAACATGACACTTGTTAGTGCTTCAATTAAATCTAAGTAACGCGTCTTATAAAATGTGATTAGTAAGTCGTGAATTCATTAAATGTATATATAAAAATTGTGTTTAAGTAGCTCACGATCAAATAGAATTATTTTGTGACAAGGACACGATTGGTAATTGAACAACGTGTGTCCAAGGGTTTGAGAGCATCTTTGTCAAAACTTTTAATTGTTTATATATTGGCCAAACTCTATTCGTATTTATTCATTTTGTAGGATCTATAACTTTTACATAAATTTTATTTACGCATTCCTTGGAACCCACTACTTATTATCAATTATCAATGTTGACAAGATTTTCCCAATTTTTTTAACTATACATTCTCTAAAAATCACTATTTTAACACTCGACCATCTCAAATTTTAGTGAGTATGATCGAGTTTTTTCCACAAACTTTGAAAAACGTCTCTATGGTTCACAATAAATTTGAATTTAATTAAAATTCATTGTTAAAATTTGGATTTAATTGTATTTTAACAAGAAGCAAATTCATTGTGTGTTTCGTTGTAAAATTCAAATACTACGATGCAAATAGCTTCAAATTCTTAAAAAATAAATTAAATTTAAATTCAAAATAATCATTTATAGTGGTATAGACAATGCTTGTAAAAGTGTGCAAAAGAAGTGACTACTAATTGTAATGAAATGTACAATATATTTATCATAAAAATTAAATTAAATCGGAAATTTTTAACAACGAATTTTAGCCCCTGTTTGATGGCCATTATTTAAAAAAAGAGTTCTAAAAGTAATGATTTTTTAGAGAATGTGTGATGAAAAGGTTGAGAAAAATTTTATGTTTGCGTGTAAAATATTTTATCGTATAGATGTGTGGCTAAATCCAAAATTATAGTAAGCAATAAAAGATTTTTTTTAAAGTTTAGTGGCCAAAGTTCTACGTTTTTCAAAGTTAGTGATCAAAATTTGATCCCTCAGAGTTCAGTGATTAATATAAGATATTTTTTAAAATTTAGTTACCAAAATTCGACAATCTCAGAGTTTTCTAGCGAGATGAGATGCTACATGTGCTTTCCTTCAGTCATATCACTAATTTTCATTAAAGGTTTGAGAAGTACGATATTTTTTAAAGTTCAATAGTTAAAACATGATATTTTAAATTTTAGTGAATAATTGAAGATATAAACTTACATTAATGATCAAAATTCGACATTTTAAAATTTCGTGAACAATTGAAGACCTAATTTGCGTGAGCATCGGAACAATTAAATAGAGGTTATACCAGTCCCAGTATCCACACAGCAAATACTATTGGCAGTGTAAACAAAAATTGGGCTACAAACCAAATATTTCTTCCCAAACACATCATGCGCAAAACTTCCTCTAGACATACGAATCTCTATCGTTAATCTCCGCTATCTGTATAAGCGCACAGGAAATCGATTCTTTGCCACAGCATAGAAAAGAGACCAAGATTCATGAAACACCGGATAGCTGGCGTTCTTATTCTCTCTCATTCTCTATAAATTTCGACAAACAACTCATTCAAAGGCGGCGAGGTCGAGGGCGAGAAATAGTTTTTTTGGTGTGCGTAAAACTGGAAGGGTATTGTTTTAACATTTAATGTTATTCTGGAAATTCGGGGTCGGTCTGTTTTTTAATTGTTAAGATATATTGGGATTGTTTCCGTATTACTAACTGTTTGGACGTGAGGATTTTTCTGGGATTTTGGAATATTTTGTTGTTATTGGATGGTTTGGGTCTAGGGTTTGATATTTCTCCATTTTTATATATGGAGACGGAGACGAGCGTTTGTTGAAGGATTGCGTTGTCTTGGGAAGATTTATGCATGGAGTAGGGTAATTTACGGCTTTTTGTTGAATTTTTCGACACTGACACACAAGACTGTTCTTGGTGCGTGTTTTCTTGGTAAGTTAGGCCGTGAGAGGCCCTTGTCGATATTGTTTCCGGGAATTGAAAACTGCAGAAGTTTGGTTTTTGAATAAATTAAGCACTTTTGTTCAATAGACTAGGCAGTATATATAAATTGTACAAAGAGGGTGAGAAAAGGAAACAAAACACCAGTCCCCCTGTATATATGGAATAATTCAGATTCTTTTATTCAAACGTGGGCTTTTTTGGAGGAATTTATTTGGGGGTTCTATGGATTCGGTTAATGCATCTCTATTCAGCCACTGAGTTTTAAAACAGCGCAGTAATGGCTTTGACCTAACGGATAAAGGGATTAGTGCATTGGAAACTTCAGATTAGGATAAAATTTTGGATCTGACTTTTTGAAAAAAGCATTCAATTTTGTCTGGGAGAGGAGACGAGTCGGTTATCAATCGGCACAGTGCTGTGGATACAAGATCATTAAATAGAAGAAAAGTAGATTATCTTTCCCATTATTCTTTGTATACTATAATGCTTGGCATTAGTTATGGAAAGAAGTGAACCCACATTAGTACCAGAATGGCTAAAAAACAGTGGAAGTCTGGCTGGTGGTGGCACTGCATCACATTCAGGTAAACGTTATCATCTTTTTGAAACGAACAGCTTATATTGGATATATCTTAGTTCGTAGACTGGAACTATTTTTAACGTGTTTTTGTTTTTCAGATGATCATTTTGCGTCAAAACTAGCAAGAAATAAGTCATTTGTGGCGAGCAATGGTCATGATTTAGGGCGACCATCTGGTAAGGATACATCTTTCCATCAGATTTTCAGTAGTAATGGTTCTGGTCCCTTGAGGTCGTATAGTAGTTTCGCTAGGGATCACCGCGGTAGGGAATGGGAGGACACATATGGTTCTCATTATAAAGAAAAGTCAGTTTTGGGGGACCGTAAACACCAGTACATTTCAGATCCATTGGGGGGCAACATTTTGTCTAGTAAATTTGAGCAGTATAGTTTTAGGCGCTCACAGTTGATTTCCAGGAAACGTGGGGAGTCATGGCCAAAAAAAGTTGCGAATGATTTGAGCAATACCTGTGGAAACAACAGCAATGGTCTGCTTACTAAGGTCAGTCCTATTAGCAGTGTCAACAAAGCCTCTTTCGAGAGAGATTTTCCATCCTTGGGAGTGGAAGAACGACCAGCCACTCCTGAGTTTGGAAGGATTCCGTCTCCTGGCTTGAGTACTACTATTCAGAACTTACCCTTTGGTACCTCAGCCATGATAGGTGGCGAAAAATGGACGTCAGCTTTGGCAGAAGTGCCCGTTTTAACTGGCAGACTAGCTATTCCTACAAGTTCTGCTCCTATGACTTCTGGCTCGACCACTGGTCTTAATATGGCTGCAACTGTGGCTCAGGGTCCTGCTTGTGCTCAGGCTATGCCTCAGGTAGGTTCAGTTTTTCCTTATTATGGGTGATAATATTGAAAGTTGTTGTGCTAAAGCTTCTTTTTTGTTTTCTTGAAGTTGTCTGTTGGAACTCAGAGACTTGAAGAACGGGCAATAAAACAATCTAGGCAATTGATTCCGGTAACACCGTCCATGCCGAAACCCTCGGTAAGAGTGAACTACATAACTTTGCTTTGAAATTCAATATGCATCCTTTGTATATGAATTTATATGCCTCAATGATAACAGTGTAAGTTGGTATTCGTCATTTTTAAAGTTATAGCATTGAATAAATTTCCCAATTTTTATATTCTGCTTTAATAATCTTTGAATTGCATTTTCCTTCATCTGGACTGTTTAGGATTTTTAATATTAGATGCTGGTTGAAAAGTTCAGTAGTTTTAGATAGAGGTTGAGACTGGTACATGGTTTGCAAGTTTGAAAATTTGTTTGTATTGAAATTGATTATTATAAAGCAGATATCCTGCGATTTAAACTTGAAAGCTTACTGAATTGGTTTGTGTGATACTTGGAAATAGCTATTAAATCAGGACAGTTTAATCTTGGAGACTCAAAAGGATTTGCTTCAGGAGAGATTTAAAATACAGTAAACACAGAGAGAGAGAGAGAGAGAGAGAGAGAGAGAGAGAGAGAGAGAATTGTCTAGGCGCTATGGAAAATTCGGTTGTCATGGCATCTCCTGGATTTTTCTCTACTGGAGTTAATATTTTTTAATGGTAATAAATTTCGTGACATAAATATAAGATATAGGGTGACTGGAACATCTATTTGTGTAGTTCTTGGGCTGAGATAAATTGAGAACTTTGGAGGATCTTTGTTATCTTCCGAAGAAAATAATTATTCGATGAGAAGATGTTAGAAAGAGCATAAACCATCGATCAGTGAACATCCCAGCCAAAACTAACACTTCTACCTTCGCAACTTTCTCGTTCATATTGGTAGTGGTTCATCTAGCTTTTGCATTAGTTAACCAGATTAGTATACTACAATCACTTGTTCTTGAAATCGTTACTCAATAGTCAATATTGATATTGCCTAATTGCTTCAAGAAAGGCATAAGCAAAGAGGAATCTATCCCTATTAATCTTTTTCTTCTTATCCATGCATTTTCTGTTTCTAGAGAAAGGATCTTCTAGATAGAGAAACAGAAAATAGGGTTCTTGTGTCAAGGTGTGTGGTACAAGGGTTTTTTCTTCATTCATTTTCTTCACTGTTTTCATTTTTTGTGTAGGTGTATTATGGGTGCTTTTTGTCGTTTCGATTGGTGAAAGTCAGCCAATGGAAATACTATTTTGATGAGGATGAGATGGTAAAACAAGTGATTTCTATAATTGAGAAGTAGGAATAAATTTTGACTGCAGGACTAATGTCTAGAATTTGAACATTGTTATCTTCACACTTAATCAAGGTGGATTTTTCTTATTTTTGTTTAGAAGGTTGTCTTTTGTCTTGTCTCTATCTCTCCTCCCCGCTCTCCTCTCTCCCCTCGCTCTGCTTAAGTATTTGTTATTTATTTAAGGAATATACTTGCCTTAATTATTTCTCTCGCTTTATTCCCTTTCATTTTAAAACTTACACCTTTTAAATAATGATCTTGCTTTAAATGTAGATTTCCGCTGACAACTACTTTGATCGGTTTTGATTGCCAAATCGCTTTTAATTCATATACAGAGGAAAAGTAATTTATGATTTCGTTAACTTTTAGGATTGTTATCATGATTGATTTCTCATTTTTAATATGCAGAATTTGATATCATTACGGCGGAATACTTTCAGGAAACTGAAGGTCCACATGATTAGGGAATTTTTTTCTTGATGTTAATTATATTAACTTCTAATGAAGGCAAACAGCAACCATGTAAAGGTTGTTATTCTGTGTTATATCATTTCTCAATTACATTAGTTTTGGGTTGTGAATAATAGAACTGGAAGAACTATAAGATGTACCAGTCGCTCAGCAAAGATGTAGGCGTTGGTTCTTGCACTTGTCATTTTCGAAAAGAAAGAGAGAAGTTCTGAGAGTTGGTAAAATATGTGTGACCGATATTTCTTGTCATATCTTAGTTCTCCCCCCACCACGTAATTTTTTGGGGGCGTGGGGAGGTTGAGTAGAGGGAGGAACAAATTTTGCTTGAAATCTGTGAGAAAAGAGGAGCTGGTGACCTGAGAATGAGTGGGAGAGTGAGATCACTGGATTGGTGACAATAACAAAGTGCAAAAAGAAATCTTTATTGGTTCTAACTCCTACTCTTTATTAAGAGACTGATCCTTTTCTTGAATGGTTAGAAAAATAAGGGCCCAGATCTCGCATGTGAACAATGTGGATTGATACGAAATCTGACTCAAAACCAAATACAGTACCTTTGGGCGCATATGTACTGCATTGATCGATTCTTCTAATAAATAAATCTGATTGTTACTTTGAATATTGAATTCAACGGAATCAAATAGGATATGACATTCTTAAGTCTTTTGTGGGTGGGAGAGTTTGGATTACTTTTGATGACAGCAAAGGAGAATTTGAGAGCAACGACGAAGCCAGTGGGACAATAGGGAGCAACTAGCTTGGTGAAGAGTAGTCGTGTCTTAAATATTAATTTTCCTCAAAATCTTTAGTGTTGAAGGCTGAAAATGATGATTATTTAGCTAAATCCAAACTACGGTGTATTATATGCATATGGAATATTTATTAACTTTTATGGAACTTCATCTCAACTTAACACAATCCAATATTTTGCATAGCCGAATCTTTATTTTAGGCTTGCAACTGTCTCCATCGCACTTTAATGATGTCAATTCCATTCTACTTTTAAGAACTCTAATGTTCATGTATCTGACTTTTTTTTTGTTTGCGTTAATTCCTAAAAGTTACGTCTCTTCAAAGTAGCTATTGAATATCCAGGCCTTGGACTGTTGTTATCTCTTCTTTTCTCATGAAACTAATTATCAATTGCTATCAGAAATTGATTTTTTGACCCATTGAAATAAGTGTAGAAAGCTATATTTTTTGAGAAATCTACAAGGGCAGACGTGAGAGAGCTTATGCTTTATGTGCTTTTGGGGCCATTCTGCATAATATGAATGGTCTACTTATTATCATGTGCTATTTTGTTTTTGATAAATTTGAAGATATGATTAATCATGTTGAACTTTTCCCTCAGGTCTTGACTTCTTCAGATAAACAAAAAACTATGGGGGGTCAGCTGCAGCATCCAATTTTGCCTTCACTTTCTGCTAGTCATTCTCCTCGTGGTGGGCTTGTGAAGTCTGATGTTTCAAAGACAAGTAATGTGGGAAAGCTCCATGTTCTGAAGCCAGTGCGAGAGAGGAATGTTGTCTTTTCTGCTGCAAAGGATAACCTGAGCCCAACAAGCGGTAGCAAATTAGTAAATTCCTCCCTTTGGATGGCTCCATCAGCTTCTGCAGCTGCTCCCGTTATGGGCCCACCAAACAACTCATTCATTCATAGTGCTGCACACAAGCCCGTATTGACTGTGCTGGAGAAGCGAACCACTCCTCAAGCTCAAAGTCGAAATGATTTTTTCAAACTTATGAGGAAGAAATCCATGGCCAATTCCTCTTCAATTCCTGATCAATCTATGGCAAACTCCGTGTCTGTTTCAGATCATGGTACTTCTCTGTCACCACCTGCTACAGATAAGTTTGGTGAATTAGAGGTCACTGCTACAAGTATTCTTAATGCTGGTTATAGGCCATCATGTGTAAGCCTGAGTGAGGGCCATTTGTCTGACAAGAATGGTGACCTCACTTGCAATGGTGGTGCTTGTGAAGGGCAGAAATATATCAGTAATGGAAAGAAACATCAAAGTTCTGCTCCTATAATTTCAGAGGAGGAGGCTGCCTTTTTGCGCTCCATGGGCTGGGAAGAAGATGCAGATGAGGGTGGTCTTACTGAAGAAGAAATCAGTGCTTTCTACAGGGATGTAACTATAAATTAAAAGTTTGTGAATCGTTTCTAGTTCAGATATTAAAGATGGTATCTAGGTACCCTTGGAGGCCAAATTTTAATAAATAATTGTACGCAATTTTAGAACAACATAAGCTTTTGGATGGCGTTTGGTATCGTGCCGAAGTAAGCAAGACTGTAAACTTTCGTTGCCTCTCATTTGTGAGAATTGCACAAATCTTGGACTTTTGATGGAAAAAATGAGAGGGTTTATTCTGAAAATGTAAACAAATGACGATTAAACCATTTTTACCATTTCTGATTTGTAGAATTACATGGTTTATTTGCGTTGAAAGAAAATTGTCTACGTAGAAGACAGTAGTCCATTATTGCTTGCTAGGGTGGGACCCAATTGTCATCAGGGACAGTTGAATTTAAGGCATGTTGGGTATTATTTTTTACCTCAAAAAATTAATTTTTTGATTGTTATTTTATTAATCCAATCGTCATTTACTTCTTCTCTCACATGTTCAATCCACGTTTTTCTTTAACAATCAGAAAATCAATTCTCATAATCACTATTGAACAAACCCTTAAATTTTGGAACACCTTGAATGACCACCTCCCCTTGATTTGGGAGATAAAAATAAACTTAATAAATTAATTAAATTCAGATTATTCATTATAATATTTGCATTATTAGTGATTAGAGTTGAAAGCATGAGATTTTCACCAAATTGTTCGATATTTCACACAATATGTCAAGAATATTGCCGTTAAATAATATAAAAAAATAAAATTCAAAAGTAAGATCGTAAATAATTAGATTGAGATGGTATTTTATTATAAGAAAAATATTTTTTGCTAATTCATAATTAAAACGTATATATGAAAGAAATTGGATTTTATTAATTAATAAATTTCCAGATCTGTTTTTCTTGAAAATCTAAGTAATTAAATATAAATATTGACATACTTTTTAAACATTCAAATCCTCGTGTTTTACAACAGTAGTCAAATCCTCACATGGAACCTTCTGATAATAAATAAAATATATATCAAAATCCCAAAGATCAAATTTATCCCTACGTTTGACCTTCATTTTTTCAAAAATTCATTTTTTAAAACCATCTTGCTCGTTGCGTGGCTATTCATGTGCTGTCAATATACATAAAGCATGTTTGATAGAGATTTTAATCCAATTAAAATCAATTTTCTAATCTTTATTTTATTGTTTCAGTCGTTATTTTTTAATTCTTCTCTCATAGATAGGATTCACTTTATCTTTAATGATCAAAAAATCAATTAACAAAATTCCTATCCAACAAGAATAAATATCCATGTCCCGGATTGGGGACATGATTAAAAACAGTGGCGCCATGCGCCCCCCTATTGGAGGGGTGTCGGCCCATGACACTCCTATTTTTAACCCTGTTTCCAACCCGGGACAGGGAGCATCTCTCATCAAACAAGCACAGTGTAAAAATTATCACTGGTTTAAATGTGTGAAATTCTTCACGTGCAATATGAAGTTGCGGAGACAATGATTTCTTTATTTTCCTCCAAATCGACTTCTCTCACCTTCCTCAAATCCCAATAAAGAAAAATAAAATTGTGTACACTCTTTTCGTGTCTTCAAATATAACATATAAGAGGCTGAATAAACTCTACATTATATCACTACACGGAGGCTGAATAAAGTCTGCATTATATCACTAGACGCAAAGTTTAAACAACATATTAGCTTCATAAATATTTGGTGACACGAAATCACTTTCTAATATATAGAAATTAGGGAAAATTTCATAAGTAAGAGAATAACTATTGCCCATTTTAAAAGTAAGAATAAAAGCTGTAAATTTTCAAAATCAGATATTTATTAAAATTTATTTATAATTTAATTAATTAATTAAATATATTAAAGTCACATATTTATACAATTTGGTCATAGATTTACAATTTAATTAGTCGAGTATTATTTTTCGTTCACAAACTAGAATTTTTTAACATCACAAATTATTTTACGATCACAATTCCAATATTTTGTAGGTTACAATTTGTTTATCGGTCACAGAAAAAAATTTATACGTTATAATTTATTTATAGGTCAGAGATCACATATATTATGGGTCACAACTTATTGAACAATCACAAATTATTAATTTTTTAGGCCACACATTATTTTTTGATGACAATCTATCATTTTTATTGGTTACATAGTGTTTATTGATCACAGATTAATCAATTTAATGGTCACAACCAATCAGTTAATCTGTGATCACCACCAAACAACCACTACCTCCAATAGCACCACGCCACCTCCACTGCAACTGCCATTGCCAGAACACCGCCACCATCTCAACAAAATCAACGCATCCATCTCGACATACCACGTCCACCAACATCTCATCGTCACCACGTGACAACAATATCACTATCTCAAACAAAATCAACGGATCCATCTCGACAGACCACGTCCACCAACATCTCACCGTCACCACCACACTCTTAACAAACAAAACCACCACAACTACTGCACCACACCCTCCATCAACCAACTGTGCCACCACCCTACCACACCACTAGATTCACCACCATCATCACAATTGCTAGATTCGCCACCACACAACGAACACACCATCAAGACCACCCTACAAAACACCACTTCGCACTGCAATCCACAACCCTAAAGGCAACATCAACCACCAGATCCGACACTATCAGCAACCACCACAACACCGCTACCACACAAATACCATCATCACCGCTACACATAACAACTTTGCCTACGCAGGTCGTAGATCTGCTTCACCACCATCAACACCACCACACAAACACTACTTTGAGCTGCAACCCACCGTCGCACCTCACCGCCAGATCCAGCACCGTCGGATTCGAAACCGCTAGCCACCACCACAACACGTCACCACACAATGGAGGGAGACAACTGGATTGTTGTAGGGGAGAGAGAGAGAGAGAGAGAGAGAGAGAGAGAGAGAATGAATGAGAATTAATTAGGGTTTGTGTATTGGAATGTATATATATTTAGTAAAAAAAATTATTTAAAAAAAAATTAATTGGGATAAAAAATTTGATTTTTGAAAAGTGAAAGTTCCCCCTTGATTTTAGAATTGAGGATTTTTATACTAGGGTTTTGTATAATTTCCTCTAGAAATTAAGTATGAAACATAAGTGGCTCGAGCTAGGATTAAAATGAACCCCCCTCCCCCCCCCTCTCAAAGTCCAAGCTCGAGCTTGAGCTCAGCCTCTCAAGGTGAGTTAGCTCACAAGCTTCATCAAGCCAGATTGAGTATTTTAATTTTAAATAAGAAAAAAAAATATGATAAAAATGTGTTTTAAAAAAAATAAACATGGAAAAGTGTATATTTTTCAATTGATTTTCAAAGCATATTTAATTTTTTTTCATAAATATATAAACAAAATAAATTCAAGTTTGAAGCATAAAACAAATTAATTCACGTTTCACAACTCGTTGAGTTAGACCTATTACAAGCTAGCCCATTGGCAAGGTCCGGGCCCCCTTTTCAAGCTCAACGAGCTGCTTGGTGCTCGGCTCTCTGGCCTACAAATTGAGCTGGGAGTTGTGCAAGACGAACATACCTTGCTCAACCTATTGCCATACTTGTAAGTTTAAATTTAAAAGAAATTCTACTTAGATTCATAGGTCAATACTATTATCTCTAGTGGGATCATCCTCATATGATGTGGTAGACAGTGTAGATTAAATTAATAAGACCAATTAAATTTGTAAATCTGAGATCCACCAATATCGTTTAACAACACATTTAGAAATTTGGAAGATCTAGGATAAGCGACCAACCTTCTCAAGAGGGTGAGTGCATGAACCAGGTGAGTAGTTGGTGGTATCTCACCCTTCTCAATGGAACTATACGTGACAATCTTACTTCATACAACTCCTAAAATCAAGACTTCCCTTTCATTTGACCAACGGGTTCTCAAACCAACTTGTTCTCTCTTTCTATTCTATGATAAGCAGTTAATTTCATTCATTTATTGGTAGTA
Organism: Olea europaea var. sylvestris; assembly: GCF_002742605.1. Taxonomy (NCBI): domain Eukaryota; kingdom Viridiplantae; phylum Streptophyta; class Magnoliopsida; order Lamiales; family Oleaceae; genus Olea; species Olea europaea. The sequence continues at coordinate 21,188,595 of NC_036251.1, forward strand.
GATCTAGTTGCCATAAGCGAACTTCCCTCCTAAAAAGGGATCCAGATGGTCATTCCAGCACAAGTCCCAATCTCTGAAAAATATTTTTTTTATTAAAAAATTTCAATTCGAGAAAGGCCTAGGTTGAGATCATTATTGAGATTATTTTGCTATTTTAGATAGCATATCATTCATATGATGCATGCATGGGAAATCCACTTTGGGAAAGTTTAGAGTTGGTTTCTTGACTACTAGTCCAAGTTTAAGCCCATTAGACTGCCCTTAATTTCAAGGAAAATTACAAAAATTTAGGCATTTCAAGATGACAATGCAAAAATCAGGTACTTACCCAATATATAAAAACCCTAAATCATTTCGTCCCCCTTCTCTCTCTCTACCCTTTCTCTCCCAACCCTTTTTTCTCTCTAGTCTCTATCCATTTCGCTTCATCTTCATCGCCATCGCCGTCGCCCGTCCGGTTTCATTCTTCATCAGTGTCGACGCTCTAAACCAACGATGATCAATTGACGATTTATCTACTCTATTTGCCTCGACGATACTCTGAAACGCACACTGTGCCGGTGCCTGGATTTGAGCACCATTGCGACAAACTGTGCAGTTGTTTGTAGGTCTAGTAGTTGCCGTAGGTAATGGTTGGATTTTTGGGGCAATGTTGCTGCAGTTGTTTGATGATGTCGCTACAATTTGGTATTGGTGTTGATGTTGTGGTGGTCATGGTGGTGAGATGATGGTGCTGGGGTTAGGGTTAGGGACTCTTTCATATCGATGATGTGAGATAGTGATATGGTTGGATGCAGTGGTGTTGGGTGGTGGTCTTTGTTGTGGTCGTTGCTTCAGATTTTTGGGGGATGGTTTTCACGTTGATCTCGCAGGTCAAAGGTTTTTGTAGGCGGCGGTTGCAAATGGTGATAGTTGTGATAGTGTAAGAGGTGGTGGTGTGGTTGGATGCAGTGGTGGTGGGTGGTGGTCATTGCTGTAGTCGTCGTTTCAGATTTGGGGATAGTTTTGGAGTCGATCTGATGTGCAGGAGCCGGTTATAGATGCAAGTGACAATTGTGTGGTGGTGGTTATTTTTTTGTTGGTGATGGTTGTGGTGGTGTTGTGGCAGGGGTAGGGTGACATAGCATTTATGGCCAACTATTTGGTTGATTTGTGGCCAAGTATCAGTGGTGGATTTAGATCAGGGGTGGGGCGTTTGGTGTATATGACCAACAATTTGATTATTTAGAATATGTGATCAATAAATTTGAACATACATGATCCTATGATTTGTAATTTTTTTATCTGTGACCAATAAAATAATTTGTAATCTGTAAATTTTTTATCTGTGACCTCGAAATAACTTGTAACCTACAAAATTTTTAATTTATGAATTCGAAATAATTTGTTTTTTTTTTATTTTTTTTTTTTTATTATTTTTTTTTTTTTTTTTTTTTTTTTTTGGGGTAAATCTTTTAGCCTTTAGTATAAAGCGGTTGTGGATTTTGTGGATCAATTACAATTATCATTTTCATTCAGAAATTATTTTTGGTTGCAGGTATAATAGTTATTAATTTGTCTCGTAAAGTCATATTCGGTTGTAGAAGCTTTAGTTTTTCATTAGATTTATTAAGTTTCATGGTGTGCTGTCATACCTTGTTGAATACTTTGTTTTTCTATCTCTACTTGTGATAGGTAAAGAAATTATGGAAGATGAGAATCATGATTTGTTGTTGGAATGTGATAACCAGAACGTCGTGGACAATTTGAACATATTGGACAATGAAAATGTAGGAGGAGATGTTACGATCGTGATTAAGGTGGGTATGATGTTTAATGATGAGAAAGAAATGTTGGACTTCTACAAAAGATATGCTTACGCTGTATACTTACTCAAAAAATAAATTCCAAAAAAGGGGATGATGTAGTTATGATGTATGTGACATTCACATGTAGTCGTGAAATCGAAAAATTTATGCTACAGGTGGCTCCTCGAAATCGTAACCAACAAGTCAGACAGTTTGTAAAGTAAGAATATCTGCAACTTTAGGTAGTCTTGAAATATGGAGAATTAATAAAGTATACCTTGATAGGGTTGGCAACAGTTTGGTTCGGGATCGGTTCAGCCAAAATTATCACCGAATCACCAATTTTTTGGTCATACTATAATCACGTAAGTCTGTTTTGGAGTTAATAACCACGAACAGAGGCAAATCCAGAATTTAGACCCAGCTAGGACGGCCGTTGATCGTTGACCGTCAACAGTCAATGGCTGTATAGCGATGTCATTTATTAATATCAAATTAAATAATATTAAAAATTATTCTATCTATATGTAAATACGCTAAAACGTAAAAATCGGATATTTATATCAAATTACAGTACAATACAATCCGAAATAATATAAAATAAATGATACATGAGACTTCTTTGTGTTATCAATGCTTAATAAATCTTTTGCTAACTAGAAGTAGTTATGAGATTAGATGCACCATTACAAGAACTAGATTGGGACTTCGATTGAAAAAATAATTTCACAATCTGTATTAGAATTAAAATTAATTTTAAAATATAATCAACGTTTTAAATTTCAATTCCTAACACAAATTTATCACAAATTATAAATTTCCCAAAATCTCATTTTCAATTTTCACAAATCACATAATTACATTTCATCATACTCAAATTAATTTTTAATATCACAATTCAAAGTTGATATATTCTCAAATTCTCATATAACACATAAATAAATAAAAAACCCAATACTAAATCAATATAGCAAATAATATCCCAAATGATTTCAAATGCAAAATCCGAATTTAACAAACAATATTATCAATATAATAATACTAAACAATATCCTCATCCTTTGATCCTTATGCATCGAACTTGATTTCAACTCAATAACTTAAAAGCTCCAACCTCAATTTTTATTCAATCTTCATTCATAGAACGAATGATGGAAACCCCAATTATTTTTTTAATGGGTACTTATAAAAATAAAAGAAATAAAAAATTAATGGGTAGGCGGGTCGATGGTGTAAATACCATATCCGTCCCACTCCAAATCGGGTCATTAAAATAAAATATTGTACCCATCCTATTGTACCATCAGTTCAATTTTTTTCACCCCGTTCGATTCGGTTAACCTCGATTTTCAGTTTTGATGGTTCAAATTGTCATTCCTATACCTTGACCACAATCATAAAATAAGTCCTTCCAAGTTTAGGTTGTATTAATGTAATCGAAGATTAAATGCTAGCGTGAAACGAAAGTTTGAAGTGAATGATATGACGGGAATTCCCTTGCACAAGAGTTAAAACCCAGAGTTGTGGAAGCAGGTGAATATAAGGTCATTGGGTGCCTTATTTTTTGAAAATCACATTCTGGGTATGCATGTCGAGAATATAGCGAAGTGAAAGTATGAATTCATTTTTCGATGGGTATATACATTCGAATATCTCATTGAAGTAGTTTGTTGAGTAATATGAAAGAGTACTAATAAATAAGGTTGAGAAGGAGTTTCAGAATGATTTCAAGTCCTACTCCCAAATGATGTCGTGTGCAACAACTTTTGAAATGAAAAAAGCAATTTCAAGCAGTTTATACCATTTCAAAGTTCAAAGAAGCTCAACAGGAGTTCACTGTGAAGGTATATTGCGACGTAATATATGAAAATAATGATGACTATTTTTGGTCAACTTATAAGGTTTGTGAGCATGTCGTATTCATGAGCACTGAAAGAAAAAAATTCTGTATATAATTTCGGAAGGACACATGCGAATTGATTTGTAGCTACCACCTGTTCAAACGTCGGGAAATCATTTGCAGGCATATGATCGCAGTCTTGATCCGTAACAACATCATGTCGATGCCTGGGAGGTATATAATAAGGAGGTGGAAAATAGATGTCAATAGAGGACACACGAGGTGTGGTGAAATTAATTACGATGGATTGGTAAGCACTCTTGGAAAGTTGAGATTCGATGATATGTGTTAGGTTCTTTGGGAGGTGGTGAACCTTGCTGTAGATGATGAAGGATGGACACGTACTATAATGGAGTGGATAAAATTGCAATCAAAAGATTTACAGATGACAAAATCAATTGTTGGAAGCATTGTCCATTGGCAACATAATAGTAGCAACGTGAGTATACTAGATCCTATATTGTCGAATAGAAAGGGCGCACCAATGAAACTTTGAAGGAAAAATCCATTAGAGTCCATTTCAAAAAGAGTAAAGGTTTTTTTGAATATTAGCATCTTCATTGATTGAGTATTTGAAACCAAATAATCATTTTACTTGTTGAATATGTAGGCTACCTCATCGTCGAGCAAAGGAAAGAGGCCTAGAGCTAGGCATAGTAACACAGAAGAGAAAACATTCAACTTCTAGACATCTCAACTATCACAATGTTATATGTCGACACCATTATCATATTTCGTCCGTCTGCCACCTACAAATGTTTTAGTCAGTGCTGAAGGTAAACGCATTGATTAGGTTTCGTACCATATTCTTGTGGGGAAAGTGGGTGAGAATAGCATATTGGTTTGTGTTGGGATGGTAAATTGATTGCTTATTAGGTTTGTTAGATATTTATGTATGCAACTTTCATTTATGCATATTCTAATTTGTTATCTTCTAAACTAGATCTTGTCATGCCATACTTCTATCAGCATTTACCTGATCAAGGTTGCGCATGCTTGAGATTCTCATAGAGAAGGTATATGTAGACACATTTACTTCATACTGCTTTATTTTTGGGCACTTACGTTATTCTTCTGTATCATATGGTTGCAGTTCTATGTGTATGCTGTGCTACAAAGTGGAAATCGTTTACTCCATCCCGTTTGTGAAGTGAAGGAGTTTTTGTATGTTGAATTATTTTGATTAGGGGCTACCATAGTGTCAATATGTACTCGGGCTTATAGAAAACATATTACAATTTTTCTTGAGACATTTTTGAGATATTGAGATAACATGGCCAGAGAATCCATTATCATGGCCTGAAAATTCAATTTTTTACATTGAATTTTAGGATGGAATTTTGGTGTAAATAATGCTAGAATGACTTTTTGTGTAAAACTGAGGTCTAGAATTTGACTTGGAGAACAACCTTTATTGGTGCAAAAGATATTCTTCTTCTTTTGATGTTTGTATTGGGAAGTATAATTATTGCAATCTCAAATTGTTTGTTTATGAATGTTCAATTAGTGGCCCAATATTTGGTATTCCTTCAAAGCCAAATTCCATTGCTTTTATTGATGCACATAATTTAGATGAGCTGCACCAAAGACAATAACAATTTGTTTTGATTCTAACATTTTAACTGTTTGTCAGATACAATTCCACATAACAAATTTAAATTGATATCATAGTAGTCTTTCCATCCCCGTTCAATCCGACCTCTTTCCTTTCTTGTCACATTTGGCGATTCCTCTTTCCTTGCTGAAAGTCATGTGCAATGATATGTTGACATCTCATTTCTCACAAATTTAAGCTAGCCCGTCAAAAAATCTTGACAACTCTTTGTCTTTCTCGTTGGGTGCACGATTTACTTCGTCATTAGGCGGAACTCGATTCCTCGTCTAAAGCTTCATTTTTCATCCAATTGAAATATCCACACTTATTACTACAGGTAAAGAACCATTGCCCTTTGTTATTGGTATCCTGTTCGACCTCAAAATATTTTCGATATCTGTGGTCACAACTAGGGGATCGGCATTTTGATTAGCATTATTCAAAGTAGTGCGTGGCTCCAAAAATTCTTCTTCTCATTTTAATCAATAATTGCTGAAGAAGCAAATGAAACAAAGTAAATCAATCTTAATAAATAAACTCTTTACTTTTAAATTCAATACCGAAATTAGATTGAAAATTTTTATTAATAAACAACAAACAAAGAATAAGAATTGAAATCAATCCCACTGGAGGACTTCAAAAATCTCAAAAACCCATAAACACAACTCAATATTAAACATAAAAAATCTAAGTTGAACTCTAGGTGTAAGCATTAATTTGAAGAACAGAAAAACTCGAGCAGACCTCGATGATCTCAAACATTAGGGACAATCCTTTCAAACTATCCTATCAATAGACCAAAGGTTACCGAAAAAAGAATTATAAAAATGGTGCAACAATCGACAATTAGTATAACAGTAAATACGCATGAACGAAGATGCAATCAAATTAAACGAAAAACTACAGTTGTTGTAGGAGCTTATATGGATCTGTGAATGCGAGTGCTTCTTTCCATCCTCACCACACCCGAAGGACTCGTGTAGCAACTCAATGTTGGCCACCTAATCTCTCTAGTTGTCATTTAAACCCTAATTTGTGCATTTCGAAAGGCAGTTTTTAGTTCGATTACTTGGTTGTATGATCTTCGTGGGCACCAATCGATAGCAATGGTGAGTACGGCAACTGGTTTTGAGTTTGGGTTAGAGCTTAGTGCAAAGGACGGAGGTGCAAGATTGGGAAAGGGAAAAGGAAATGTCATGCTTTTATCTTTGTGGGCACCAATCGACGACAATGGTGAGTATGACATCCGGTTTTGAGTTCAGGTCGGGGTTTATGGCAAAGGACGGAGGCATGAGATTGGGAAATGGCATTTCATTTCTTTTCTTTTATTTCCATTTCATTTTCACTTCTCTTGCCTTCCTAAATGACTGCTCAGCTTTTTTTAATTTCTGTACATTTTATGTGAAATATTTCTGTGGCCATAGCGAGATTGATGTGGATAATCGGAATACTGTAAGACATAAGATTTGCTGAGTAAAATGTTGCATTGGCCACTAAACTTTACACCATGTCACCGTTTTCTCACAGAACTTTCAAAATTGTCCTATTAGCTACTAAACTCTACTCCGTTAATGTCCATTACTCACCTAATGAAATCTGTTATTAGACGTTTTTGACGTGGCAGATGGACGTCCGATCTGTCTTGTTAATTGTCTACAAGTGTGTTATATGTTTCGCTAACTAAGCGCCATGCTATCGCTACATCACACAGCCAAACATGCAAGGGTAAGCCCTTGTTTGAGCCCCATTCTTCTAAAAATTCATTTTCAACTACATATTTTCAATAAATTAATATTTCATGCAAACCTAATTTTTTTTTTTTTTAATTTTTAACCACACATTCTTCATCAATCTATTATTCAAAATGTATTCTTCCCCCCCAAGATGGGGCTCAAACAAGGGCTCACCAAAATGAATAGGTATGCAACTGAATTTTCCAATGAAACATAAATTTAGGGATTACAAATCATTGAGCTGATAAAACAAAAATTGTACAACCCACAGCTCCATATAACTAAAAATAAACTGCACACTTTTTATTATGCTTGAACAAAAAAAAAAAAAAACAAAAAAAGGTTTTTCAAATTTACCTTCAACTGGTCCGTTCATGTGCACGGCAACGAGTCCTTGCTCGAAGTGCAAAAATGAAATGGGACCTGCTTCTTCACGCTTGGGTTGGCCTCTTTGAGTGGTCGACAATGAGCTCGGGTAATTGATTTTCTTGATTTGGGGCTTAGGGTTTTGGAGGAGCTTGGGTAAATTTCATAGTCATTTGGGAGATTTAGGGATGGAGCTTGGCCAATTGATTTGGAAATTTCCTTCTTTACGTTTCTTGGTTCAAACACAAAGGGTTTTGACACAAGAATTGGTTTGGGAGGATAAATGGACTTCACCCTTTCCACAAATGGATTTTGATTTTGTCAACTCGTGTTAAAGAATTGGTAAGCTGAGTTTGGTAAGGTGCATTTTAATTTTGTTGAAATTATAAGGGTGAAATCCCTAAACTATTCTTAATAAAATTTTGTCGATTCATGTACAAACTACGAACATTGGTAATAATTAGTTTCCACAACTTAACAATTTACAGCTGAAATAACTTCTCAATTCTCAACAAAGAAGTCCAACTTCAGTTGTATATAACTTTAGTTTTTCAATTAGAACAGCTTTGTCAACATTTCGATCGAATTTTGAGTCCCTTGAATCTTCTCAAGTATCAAGATTTTATCTTCCAAAGATGATTGAATTAAGTGATAACTAACTTATATATGCTTCATTTTCCATGATTATAGACATTCTTCCCTAAGTGAATAGAACTTTGACTGTCACAATACAACACACTCTTCCCATGCTTGTGACCCAAGTCTTGAGAAAGACTGCAAGCATATCATATATTTGCTAGTTTCGATCATAACAACATATTGTGCCTTGGTAGTTGAAAGAACAATTATCTTCTGTAGCTTAGATATCCAACTAACAACCACGAGTGTGTTATATACATAAAAGTGTCTATACAACCCTGTAATCCCAAGTTTGATTTTCTGAAATACAAGGTTGAATCTATTGTGCTTTTCAAATACCTTAGAGTGACGATCGTCTCATTTCAATTATTAATGGATTCCACTATTGCAAGTATATGATCTCTACATTTTTCGGCTTGATTCCCAAAGCACCAAGATCAATCTTTTATTTAAGACTTCACTCATTGGTATCTCAAGGAACTTGAACTAGCAATCAAAGGTACATTAATCGCTCAACATTTAGGTGACCTCTTTGATAATCTAGTAGAGTCTCATTTTGAATGGTCACAAATGAGTCATCTATGCGGTCTCGTTCAATGTGTATCGAAACACATTATTGTTCTTATTCCAGGAAGTAGACAAATCTTAATAAGACTAATGCAATGTTATCAACATAAAGCGTCTAACTTTATGTACCGATTGTGAACGATATAATTTTGATCACATTACGATTTGTGTCTTACTATACATGAATCGTTGAGTATACAATTTGTGACATCCTATATGATCACGAAACCTTAGATAATCGCTTCAAATTATAACATGCGAATAAACGAACGTTAATTCATAATGTGATTTTACAGAATAATACTCAAAAAAGGGCATCAAACTAACAGTTTCTAGACTTCCTACCAGGGAGAAACCCAATAATCAAATAGCATGTAGCAGGGTCATGATCATCTTTGCTACACTTGTTAGAATGAAGCTTGTAAGTCAGAGGAGGACCTTTAGGAGTTGGCAGCAAAGAGGGGTTATAAGGATGGGTCGGGCTGCAACAATCATGGCAGCAATATCAGTAGCAGGAGGTGAAACAAAGTGAAGAAGCTGTTGACTTTCTTCCTGATGTACCAATGAGAAAACCTTCCCACTAGTAGGCAAACGGTGCATAGCTAATATTTGACTTATTAATTGATGGAAAGAATCATTTAAACCAGTTAGAAACTAAAAAACACGTTTAGTAGCAAGTAAAGGATTAAGCTCTTTGAAGGCTCCACAACTACACTTCGCTGTGGGATGTAAGGCAGCAAGTTCTCCCAAAGTTCCCTGACAACATTAAAATATTGAGTGACAAAATGGTCTCTTATTTCAGCATCGTGATATCCCATCTAACAATGTGAAAAAGGTGAGCATTATTGCTTTGAGAAAAAGGGCACTACAAGTCTTGCCAAAATTCATGAGGATCTATATTTGAGATAGAAAGGTCAATGCTGTAGAGAAGCCAAGTTAAAACCATATTAGAACAACGACTTAAAAGTTGAGTAGCGATAAGATCTGTAGGTTTCTTCAGTGACTCATCAACAAAGTGAAAATTCTTGTTGGCATTAAAGGCAAATCCCATAGAACGGCTCCATTGTGGATAATTATCACCATTTGGGGGAACAAGAACAATAGTAGTAGAATCTGAAGAATGAACAAAATATGGAAAAAAAACATCATTAATTGCCTTGAAAATGGCAGCACAGGAATAGATTGTACTAACTTCGGCCATTGTAGGATAGGAAAGAAAGGAAAAAAGAAAAAGAGAAAAAAAAGTCTTTCAAATTCTTTAACTAACAAATTTACTTTCGTTTCCTTAACTTTACTTGTGCCAACATGAGTAACTCTAAGCGCATGCCAAATATCATATACTGATTCACATGTGCTTATTCGATTCAAGTCATTTCTATCTAGTGCATAATAAAGTAAACTTTTAGAAGATAATTTTCTCTTGTCTTCTTCATCATATTCTTTCCCTGGATTTAGGTAAAGTTTGGTCCGATCTACCATCTATTTTAATAATCTTGGTAGGAACATATGGACCGTATTCAGTAACTTTCCAAACATTATAATCAATAGATTGCACATATATCATCATTTTAGCCTTCCAATAATTATAGTGTGTGCCGTCAAAGAAAGAGGGTCGGTTTGTAGAGTGTCCCTCGAGAGTTTGAAAAACTTGGTAGCCATTACTTAAGATTGTAAAATCTTTAAAAGTGAGTACCTAGTTCTGATACTAATTGAAAGCCCAAAAAAGGACTAATCAAGAGGGGGTGAATTGGCTATCTAAAGCTTTTTCAAAAATAAATGCAAATATAACCAATTAACAAATAAGACAATAAGCAAACAAGATAACACGAAAGAACAAGAAGAAGGCAAAATAATGTGCATACGATATCTTATGGAGGTTCGACCCATTAACGATCTACATTACCAGTTGCCAAGCTCTCCATCACAAGCAAAGCTTTTTCCACTTTATTTGATTGACTTATGGTGCAATCAACCCTTTCCAATACTTCCGGTGACTTACAACCAATGAGCATCGATCCTTTTACAATGTTGACCTTTCCGGAACCTCAACACGGCCCACAATTGAACACAAGAAAATAAGAGTTACAAGTAAAATCTTCTCTCACAATAGATAATATGAGCTTAATTAAGTATCGAGAGAGAAGTAGGTTCAACACTTCAATATATAGCAAAGAGTGTAGCTCAAGTGTTGGTTAGAAAAACTTTGATTGAGATAAAAGATATTTGCAAGTTTTGATTACTCAAAAAGTTTTTCAAGAATTAAATAATTTGATCGTTTAAATATTGAGAAGTAGGGTGGAAAAGATCAATAAATGCCTCACTTTAAATGCTCAAGAAAAGTGTGTCAATGAATGCAAAGTGAGGGGGATATTTATAGTTGTAAACAGTCAAAAAATCTGTCCTAATGGACGTTCGCTATTGTACTGGACGGTTTTCAGAACAGTTAAAATTTTTTACAGTTGGTCCCACCGAACTTCCGCTACAGCAATTTTTCATGTAAAAAATTTCTTCAATGACTTTGATAAAGGTAATACTTTGAAGAACGCTTTTAACTTGATTTTTCAAGATAAGTGACACTTTATAATGTAAGAATGAATTTGTTATCTTGAAAAATATCTTGTGTAAGTATTTTGATGAAATTTTTTTTTCTTGAGTATAGAATCAACACTTGAGCCTATTCATTGCCAAATATTGAAGTATATTACTTTTAAATATGAGATTAAAAATTCTAAGACTATTATCTTCAATATGGCTCTTCATCTTAACGTGCATGCTAGACATATGCTTTCATTTCAATAGCAATCTTCACAACGTCGATTTTACTTTTATATCGATCGTCACTTTGTTTCGAACTTTGCCTTCTTCAAATTTGATTTGCCATATTCTCTATCAACACTCAGATGCAATTTGTTGGAAATAAACTCAATTTCTTTGTTATATTCTGTAATACCTTTATTAAATTAAAAGTCAAACCAAACCCCAAAAACAAAAACAAAAAATGGAAAAAGACAAAAGAAATGGCAGGCAGTGGATAAGGCCATCCAAATCTATTTCTATTATAATATATATAAATATATACAATCTAAACCAAAACACACACTAACACATACAAAGAAAATGAGAGCAGGGAGAGAAAAGAAAGAAAAAAGAGGAAAGAAAAAGAAAAAATAAAAAGAAAAGAAGAAGAAGAAAAAAGAAAAAAAATAGAAAAATTTCGCCAACGTGTTAGGAATTAAGTGCTTCATACTATTAAACTTGAATTTCTCAATTTTGAAAGGTAAGTAAAAAGTTACTTATTGTCAAGTTATGTTTAATTTTATAGTTGTTAGATTGTTAGATTAAATTCAATTTTTTGAAGGTGTTAAGTATAATAAACTATAAAATTGAGTCAAATGAAAGGAAAACTAGTTTTAGTGATTAAAGAGACTTTATAAATTGCTTAAACGTGAAATGATTAAATTTGAATATCACTTATTTAATTATTGAAATTACTTAAAATAGTTAATTGTTGACTTAAAAATTATATCATGGTTCAGGCGGCGATACGGATATCGGGACAGCTTATCAACCGAGTTGATATTGGCGTACGTAGTTCAGTGAGTTGAAAAATATAAATATTTTTAAACTATTTATAAATTAAGTATATTATCAAAGTATATGCAATTATGTGTTCGATTAAATGATTATTATTGAAATCTCTTTTATTATGATATATGTGGAATTTCAAAGATTATTTATAGCACATTTGTGATTTGATATATGAGACATGTGATATTGAGATTTGTTTGGTGTGTGAGATATGTAATATTAAAGATCGACCAGAAAAGTACCCATGATTATATACTCCTTCTAGTTCACAGAGGGGTATTGGCCATGTTCTATCATACACGGAGGAGTCTTGACCTGACACTAGTCTTGATCATGTATATATAGTTCACAGAGGAACCTTGGCCGTATTCTAGAATTGATTATCAAAGGTCTTGAGACCAGCTTTTGTTTACGGAGGGGGCTAAAGGCCTGTGGCGAAAGTTCTAAGCCCAATTTCGAGGGTACATTTTTGGTGGATTTTTCAGTATATTTGATATTATGAGATTATAGTACAGTTATCGGTTGATGTTTGTAGCTTGACTTTGAGATGATATTTTATGACGTTATGTGATTGTCTCACATTTTGGCTATAATCATATAATGTTATTTTGTGAATTATTTAATGATATGAATTTGTTTTCGATAAAAAATGTAAAATGGAAAAGTATATTTATTTCGAACTTCTCCACTCACTGAGTTATCAACTCATATATTTTTCCACATTTTTCTTATTAGGCAACAATTGAGTTTTTAGGTATCTTCTGGAGTTGAGCCTTGATTTTGGAGTCAGAGCCACACGACAGAGTTTGTTAGTATGACTCATTTCATAGAGCATGTAGTCAGTATTTTGGGATGCATATTCATGTCTAGACGTGATTTTGCATCATTTGTAAATGGTTAGGGGGCTCATCATGTATTTTGTATCTACATGTACATTTCATGTTATTTTCTTGTTAAAAGTTGAGATTTCGGCTTATCTTTATGTTATTGTGCTATAGTTTGAGATTTGTGTATAATTGATCACAGGTTGGTTAGTCCTGTTTACAGGGGAGATGTGTAATTGATCACAGGTTGGTTAGTCTTGTATACAGGGGAGATAGTGTCAAAATTCTGTTTTAAAAATGATATATAAATGTGGTATATTGTACTTGTAGTAGTTTTAATGGTGGGTCTGACTTTTAGTTGGTATCTATTATCGGCGCATGCCAAGTCCGGGTCCAGTTGTGTTACACGGGCGGTGTGTGTTATAATCAAAACGAGAAGTCTATCATAGGTCAACAAATTATTGACTACTTCTAACTCTTTGTTCCCAACTCTTTGATTCTAACTCTCGATTTAACTATTTTTGCATGAAAATTTGACTTACATATTTATTGTAATTGTGTTACACATTATATAATGTTGTTTAGTTGGATTTCTTTAACTTAAAGAAAGGAGAGTACGAATACAGGTGAATCTAGCATCGAAATTTAGTTAGGGCAGAGCTTGACTGTTGACCGTCGACCGTCGATAATTAACGATCGTATTTTCCTGATCGTTTATTAAAATTTGATTAAATAATATTTAAAACTATTATATATATATGTGTGTGTGCGCACGCGCGCGCATTAAAACATAAAAATTATATACATATGAGAATACAATTCAATACATCCCACAATTCCAAAATATATATATATATATATATGGGGTGTAATATTTTGAAAAATTGCAATATTGTCTCATTCTCAAGTTTTCTAAAAGTATGTAAACCACAAAATTGTTATTCAACTAGTCATCTCCCATTTTGTTATGCAAGTTACTCTTGATTAGATTCATAGCAAAAAATACACTTGTAGTTGCCACAAGTAATATCAAAACCAAGGGGATCAGCCTATAAACCAATGTAAAATAATAGGAACCTCTAGTTTCAACCAACTTTTGAGCTATACAAGATATAATATTGAGGTTAAAGAAAACTTTGTCCATTCTCACAAGCATAAGAAACTTGTCAAGTTTAGGTCTAAGTAATAAAAACTTTTCACTATTAAGTCCAAAGGACAGAATTGAGCAAAATGTAGTAATTTAGCCTTATCGAAAGTTGCAAATGAATCTCTTGGACTTAAAACGCAAAATGCAAGTAAAGAGCTCAGTAGTTGTTTTAGGAAAACGATCATTCATATCTTACAAGATTGAGTCTATCACATGACAATACAACTCAACATAAAAAGCAATGATAATAAGCCACCTGCTAAGCTGCACGCCTATATCGACCTTTCACTACTACAGTATCCTCCATATTGGGCACTAAAATGTGTCTATCAACACAAAATTCAATCACCCTACTCAACAAAGTATCCCAACCATTGCCTCTCAGGTTCTGCAATGCAAACTTACACAAATTTAATAATCTCATAGCATTCTGAATATCTTGATCATTTTTCTGTAAGACTTGTGAAAGGTTGTCTATAATTACAAGAATTTCCAACATAAAGTAAATACTGAACACAAACTTAAAATCTTGTATAGTTTCCATCCGTCTTACGGCCACTGATTTTTAATCTGAATTTACGCCATTTCTGATGTATTCTCAAGAACATCAATGATAACGTTAAACATATTAATAAAATGAGTAATTGTCAGTAGATGTGAGCCCTATCTAATATCACCTGGGTGTGCCAAACTCATTTCTTGAAATTGACTACTTTCATCAAAAAGTTCCCAATATTAAGCTTCTCCAAAATATTAGAATGATAACTTGCTCGAAGACTGTCTACACACTTACATGATGCATCTACCAAATTTACAATAATAGCAAGCATGTTGAAAAAATCACCAAGCATACAATTCATACGTGCCACAGAAACAACTGCCAACTGGAGCGGTGAGCAAAGCAATGAACATATATAGCATATGGGTTCTTTCTTAGAATTAAAGCTTTCAAACCATTGAACTCACTTGACATATTGCTTGCTTTACCATAACCTTAACCTCTCAACCCATGTGTAGAAAATATTGCATCAGTGGCATCCTTCAGTGATTGGGCACAAGTATCAGTGACATGGGAAATGCCCAAAAAACGCTCCTTTACTTTCCCACTTTTGTCAACAAAGTTCAAAACAACTACCATTTGTTCTTTTATAGAATTATCACGAGCCTCATCAACCAAAATTGAAAACAAAAAATCACCTACGTCATTGATAATAGTTCTTGTCGTCTCTACGACACAACAATTAACCAAATCCTTTTGGATGTTTGGTGAAGTCATTTTGTCATTTTCTGGAGCATTACTGAATGCTATTTCTTTAACTTTTTTACAACGAGTTGCAAACTAGTTTAATAACTCAATTAGATTTCCTTTATTAATAGACTCTTTCGATTCATCATGACCACGAAAATGACAATCCTTGCATCAAGAAGAATCTAGTACAATCTAGAACATCAATCAACCTCGTCTTATAACTTTTTTGTTGACTACTACTATCGCTAGAAATAACATAGGGGATACTCTGCTTTTGATTCATCAAGTTGGTAAACCTTGCAAAAGCTTGATTATGAACACTATCAAAGAGATCGACATGATCTTTCAATGTCTTTTTGTGCTTCCAATCCCTAAAGTCAGCTTAATGAATATATATCCAGCCCCTTGACCCCCTTTATTGGGTTTGAACAAGTAGCAATGCAAACAACACGTTGCATCATTTTCTATACTGTACTCTACCCAAAAAATTTTAGTCAACCATTCTTTTTGAAAACACCTATTATTATTTCCCATCGGTCCTCTTCGAAATTCATGTTCATATGGTTAACAAGGACCTTTTTTCCAAGTATGTCATCCTAACATCGTCTCTAATATTAGGATCATATGGCTCGATAGGGAACGTTTCCCTGGATCAGATACAAGATTATCTACATTGAATTGAGCTTGGGACTTCTTTGTGTTATTTAATAACTTTTGTGCTCGACTTGAATCAATGACGGGACTAGATGCACAACTAGAACTAGAAGAACTAGGTATGGACTTTCGTTCGGTTGAAAAAACGTTCCATAATTTGCAAAATACCCAAATTTATTTTTCAATTAGAATTCATTAAAAAAAGAGTACTGATTACACACAGGTTGAATTAAGTCTAACATCTTCTCAATTAAATTTTTTCGTTTATCCTAATTTCCTAAACATAAATTTCCAAATCAATAATCATAATTCATAAAACATAAACTACTTATCATAAATCACAATTCTCTAATAACTGACAAATCATAGATCATAACTCATAAATAATAATAAAAAATTGTCTTTTATGTGAATGTGACTAATAAGGCTAATAATACAATTTACAGACTGCATTCATTATTTAACAAGTCAAATAGAGGTATTCAACAAATTAGAACAAAAAAAAAACCAAAAAAGAAAAAAAATGTAGAGAGAAACAGAGTAAGAGAAATGAGTTCACCAGTCACCAATTGAAGGTTCACCAGTCACCAATTGAAGGCTGCACGAGGCTCGAGCTCAAAGATTCTGAGACTAGAACGACAGTTGGCAAAACATGTCGCTAGTAGCGCTGGCGACTCCTCCTCGCGGCCTCGCCCCCATCACCTGTGGCGTCAGTAGCAACAGTTGCTGCGACGCTACCTCTGCTTCGAATGGAATTATAGAATGGAAAATGGAGGAAAAAGGGTTTGCGCCTTCTTTGCGATTTTAGCTTCAGAGATTCAGAATGGATTGAATGGAATCGATTTGGTCATTTCATTTGGACCATTTATTGTTGATTTGGGGAAATTGGGTCTAATATTTTTAAACAAAAAAGAGGCCCAATGACAATTGTTATCAGTTATCACTCATCAACCTAAAAAAAAAAAAAAAACAAATAAAATAAAATAAAATAAATTGGGTCATCTCTTTCTTTCCATCGTCCTCGGCTCTGCAATTGCCATCTGCTGATTGCTACCCGATGCCCGGGGTACTGAACATTTCGTTAGATCCAGCACGCGTAGCCCTGCCTCCTCCCCAGGTGCTCGTTCCACCACTGAGTAAGATAGATTTTTTTTGGTGAAGTGGTGAATTGATGATAGTGAAGAAATGGTGAAAATCATGAATTGCACTCAGCTGAATTCACCAGTTTTATATTGCCATGTTTTGGCCTGTTAGATGAATTAATTGATTCATACAGCTGTGCTTATGGTTTTATCACTCATGTTTTTCCTTTGACATAATATGTTAGGATCCGTTTGATTACAAAGATGGAATTGAATTGAATTGAAAACGAATTCGAAGGAATTGAATTGCCTAGATTTTTTTTCCAGAATTGTAAATTATTGTTTTGATTGGTATAATTTTCCACGTGAAAAATGTTGAAATAAAATTATTTTTTAGTGTTCGTTTAGCTTTATTTTACTTGAAAATTGTTGATTAAAGGAATATAATTTACTGGTATTGGGGATGAAATTTGTTTCAATTGTCAACCAAAAAAAAAATCAAAAAAATATCTATCTTTTGGTGTACGTTTGACTTTATTTTATATGAAAATTGTTAGTTAAAGGGAAATATTTTTTTACAATAATACTTAGAATTTGTTTCAATTGTCAACCAAAAAAAAAAAATCAAAAAAATATCTATCTTTTGGTGTACGTTTGACTTTATTTTATATGAAAATTGTTAGTTAAAGGGAAATATTTTTTTACAATAATTCTTAGAATTTGTTTCAATTGCACACACACACACACACACACACACAAAAAAATCGAAAAAAATGCTACAGTAACCTGGAAAACGAATTCTCACGAATATGGTGAGAATTCGAATTCAAGAAAAGCTAGAAAATGCTGACGTGACGGCCAAAGGTAGAAAACGAATACCTTGGAAAATTTTGTCAATTAAACAAGCCAAAAATAGAAGTTGGAATTTGTTTTCCATTTTTCCTAGAAAATAAGTTACCAAACATAGCCTTAGGATGTTTGAGTTGGGGAGATTATGATGTGTGAAAATTGGTTGATTACAGTCATCACACTCACAATATTAAAAATTGTCAAAAAAAAGCTGTAAGTTCAACCAGGAGCTAGTACTGACAGACTGATGGTAAGTATTTCGATCAGAATCCTTAAGCTGCACTTTTTTTTATATATAGTCTTCTATATATAACAGGATATGATTTCTTGCTATAATATTACAACTCGTGTTGAATAGATTTCCTACCATCTTTGATATTTTCAGATTAGATAAATATGTGAATTTTAGGTTAGATTAAATTAATGTTGCTTTTTCTTAGTCTATTAACAAATCTAGAAAAAATATTTTAATATATTATTTTATATAATAATTCTTTTATCGTGTTTAATGACTATTGTTTAGTTAAGAATTAATTCCTATCTTTATTAACCTTTAAATAAAGTAATTAATTAAGAAATGAATTAAACTTTGAAAAAACTATTTTTCGCCCGTGACCTAGCAGCAAGCAATTCTGCTGTTTTCAAGCGAGTTCGTAAGGAATTTGAATCTTTTCAAAACGGATGTCTTCTTCAAGTATTTGGAGAACACAAAACAACTAGTGTTGAATGTTCAATCCTATCTATTGATCAAGCAATTTGGCATGAAGTTAATAAAGAGGGTTCTTAATCCAAGTGATAGTTGCGGCCGAGTACAATAGAGAAGTGGTGATTAAACCTTAATGAAGTAACTATGAAGCACTTACTTCCTTAAGAAATAAAAAGGAAAAAAGATAAAAGTCTAACTGAATTTTATACATATAATTACTGTAAATCAAATCAAAAGACATTCCATAAGATAGGTGGAATATGTTTAGACACAAATATTTACGTGTTTGTAAACTTTCTTTCAAAATTATTAGACATCAACTTGCATAGATTGCTTTGTTCAGAAAGCTATATGGAGGGGGAATAATTTTGGGGCAGTGTCCAAGAGTTTAGAGTGCACTTCTGGTGAAGGAATATAGACAACTATGTTATAGACAAACCCAATAGAATTCAATTTGATTCTGCGACTCCAAAACAAAGTCAGATACTAGCTGCTACATTTTATTTTATTTTTTTGGGAAAATTAAACTGTTTTAACAAATAATTACATATCCTACAGGAACAAAAATGTATTTATTTTGAATGGGTTAGAGGATTTTATGATCTGGAAGGGGTGAAACTCTTGCTCTCAGCCATGGTCTACGTTTCACTAAGGCTAATGGACTTAGGTTTAGTATTGCGGAATGTGGTGCACAGAGATTGGTACATAATACTGAACTCTCCATCTGATCTTGACCTTTAATTGTCTCATATTGTAGCTCCGTTAACGAAGTAGGTTTTGGTTCGTGTTGTTATATTCCCTGCGAGGGGAATAGGGTGGCACATAATCTTGGTCATTCCCTACTACTTGTCCAATATATTTTGATAAGCTTAAATTCGCATAGACAAATTGACGAAACTCACTGTAATTTATCATTGCATACAGGATCAGCAGAAAAACCTAACCTAGCAATCGCCAAACCATAGGAACCACGAAAAGAAAATCAATTAAATTTATTTACTGTAGAAAGGGAGACTAATTTAAATTTTTTTAGAATCATTGTCTATATATAGAGCCAACAATCAATCTCCATTGCCAAGTCCAAAGAAGAGAACTTAACTAAAGAGTGAAGGACCTTAAGTCTTTCAGTTGCCATGTCTAGCTACAAGGAACACCAGCTGAGTGTTCTGCTAGCTCTTTTGTGCGCACTTGTGTATGTAAATGCTACCATACCTTTTCCACCGTTTCTCCCTAGGCCTCCGGTGTTGGAACCAATTTTCTGTTCATCTCCACCACCACCTTTACGATCTCCACCACCACCTTTACGGTCTCCACCACCTCCACGGCCACCCCCACCCCCACCTCCACCGCCACTGCCACCACCTCTACCTCATCCACCTCCACCTCCGCCACCTTCTCCACCACCGCCACCTCCTCCATCTCCACCCCCACCTCCACCTCCACCGCCATCTCCTCCTCCTTCGAGTCCTCCACCACCACCTCCACCAAGATCTTGACCACCATATCTACCTATAAGTAGGCCCGGTTCTGGGGCTAGGTGAATGAGGCCTACGCCTCAGGCCCAGATTTTAAGGGTGCCTCATTTTCAGCCCAGAATTTTATTTTTTTTCAGTTGAACCAAACCCAGTGACGAAGAAGAGTACCCTACAACTTCAAGCCCAAATCCAATACCCTTAGTCTTAATCCATTTACCCAACTTATACATCCATAAATCATAATCTATTATCCATCATTTACCCAAAATTCCCAAATTCCCAATCCCCAATCAAAAACCCATTTCTCCCAAACGCTCGTCTGAGTAGTCCGTCCCCTTCGCAATGTCGCCAGTCGCCTCTGTCTCTCTTCTCGACTTCCAGATTTCCTCTTCCTTTGAGTCATCAGTCACGGTCCACGGAGTCGGACACCGTCGTAGTTCACACCGGTTCCATTTCGCTGCAGAGCACAGTTCGTTGTTCACCCCTGTTATCAAGCAAGTGCTTGGCAATTGACTGTTAGTTTAGTATGTTAAGATTATTAATTCCTTTTGAGTTATATGATTACATTTACACTAAGTATTCAACTATTCATTCATGGCTTTTACCTTTTACTTAATATAATTTTGATTACTTGACTTTAATTGATAAATACTATTTTTCTATATTACCGTTAAATACTTTAATGTTAATGGGTTAACTGTTATCTAGTCTAAGATGGAGTCGAGGACCTGAAAATGCTACAACTATGACCTGAAAATGCTACAACTATGTTTAATGATTATTGATTAACATATAATTTGTTTTACATCAATAGAGAAAGAAATAGTTGAACAGCTAAACTATTCAGATTTTATTAGTGTTTTTGCCTTTTAGACGAATAATATTTAACTAATTATTTGAAATATTTTTGTTTTGTTATTTGATAATATAAATTTTTTATATAATATATCTGTTTGTTGTTTTAACGTTAAATTTTAAGTTTGCAATAAGTTGCATAATACACCATTACATTTACGTTGATTTCGGGAAGGGGCCTAATTTATATGCTTTCTCTCGGGCCCGACAATCACAGGACCGGCCCTGCCTGTAAGTTGTTGGACAAGATTCCAATCTTCTCTATCGCCATATCAATATTCTAGGGGAAAACATTAAAAGCCCATATTACACTACAATCATAATGGTTGTAATATTAACCCAGCTCACAATAAACTACAAATTTCTAACAATAAAACTCTTTTAAAAGTTTCCTTTACCAACTCTCTATTGGCAACGAAAAACTTGGAACATACAACTTCATATCCAGGACATAAGTGCGTGGAGTTCCTAGCATTGTAGAGTGTTGTACATGAAGTAAATTTACAATTACTATATCTAATATGAGATATTGTTTGTAAATGTGTTGTAATCTATACACGCATTAAATAATACTGATGTTTCTCCTTTGGTATCAAAGTGTTACATTTAGCTGCGAGGCTTCTAACTGCTATTAGTCAATTGTATTGCGAATGATGATTGAGGTACAGAAGGAGGGCTTCCAGAATACACACAAACATGTGTGACCCGATTTTTTTAGCAATATTTAATTTACATGGGTCCCACTTTCATGTGAGTATCTGTATCAATTCTGTACAAACATTTTCTATACAAATGGTTTTTTCCTTGTATTGCATGTACATCATTACAGAAGATTGATAAGTGTATTTTATACACTTATTCGGGGCTCTAAATTAACGATATTTGATAGTCTTTTAGCAAAATAAATTCTAAATTGTTGTGTCTTACGTTTAATAGGTGAATTTTCATGGATTAAAAGGAAGTGAAGGAAAGAACAGAAGATTGGGCGAAAATGGCAATATTTAAAGTACGTGGATTAAAGTGGCCATTGAAAGAAAATTGGAAAGCAATTGGAATCCTTTTGAAAGTCAAACATTGTGGGCTAGGTTACTACTAATATAAATACATACATACCCACAGAAAGAAAAGAGGAGGAATTACACGCCAACTGGGGAGAGAAAAATGGCAGGAGAAGGGGCTGAATTTTCAAGATAAACACACACAAAAACACAAATAATTGAGGGAAGACAGTTACTGAATTTGGGAAAACACATACAACTGTAGGTTGCTGGTGTATATTATATTCACACATAGGCTGCTAGAATTATTTATAAAACACACAACCATTGGGCTGAGAAATTGGAGAAGAATTGGATTTTGTTTTGAGAGTCAACAGGTTGGTTGTGAGCATCATGAAGACATAAAAGGCTACTGAAACATATACATATATACACGGTTGTTCATCAAGTATATATATACACAAAAACCACTGCCAGAGGAGAAAAAAGGGCTGACCATATGCACAAAATTGGAGACGGACCGAAAGCAGTTGAAGAAAGAATTTCAGATTCTTTGTATGACAGTCCATCAACAATTTGTGCAAGAATTTGGATATTAATCACGTTCCGTCAATTTCTCGGTGATGTCCTTCCAATTTTATGTGTTTAATTCCAATCTTATGTTAGGCTAATTTTTTTTATGTATTGGATAAAGATGAAACCCTTTGTTATTTAATTTTAATTCGAGACATGTTTTAGTTGAATTCTTGCAATTTTTTTATTAATCTTGCATGCTTAATTTATTATTTGATTGCTTGATCACCAATTAAATGCGTGCAATAAAATTTACCACGTATGCAATCTTTAAGATAATTTTGAAATTGATTGCATTTTATTCATATGAATTCGGACTAGGAATAGGATCGGGTCGTGAATAGAATATATTTAATTTGTCTTGAAAAAGAAAATTAATTACAATAGAATTATCGATTGTCAAGAATGCAAGAACAAAACTAGCTACGTAGTTGAGAATTGAAATAAATAATAATAGGTGGATTCGTAATCCAATACATTCTTCCCATATACATATTAAATTCACATTTTACACATTTTCGTAAATTAAATTAGAATAATTAAAAATCACAAAAATCATTTTTATTGATTTACTTTGAATCTAATTAAATACTAGTATGCTCAATTAAATTTTATTCCTCGTGGGACGATACTCTCAACTCATCAAAAATATTACTTGTCAATGATCCCGTACGCTTGCAGGTTTCACACGAACAAAGATAAATCTATTTGGTTCCTACAACCTATATGTGTAGACTAACCATTATTACTGACTGTGTATCTTATTAAATATAATGGACACAAATTGTCACTAATTATGGAATCCTTCCAAAATAAAATAAAATTTGAAGCCACACTCTTCTTTTAAACTATATGTAAAACTCTAAATTGATCTTCATATTCACAAGTTGTTTGGAGAATTTCTAACACGCAACTGCAGTAGTCATAGTAAAACATATTTAATAGTGAATTTGAATAATTAGTACTAGATATCCAATTTACATCTTTGCACCATTAATCCAACATGGTGCAGATCAGCAGTTGAATAATCTTCAGACATTTCAATACTATTATTATCTCAATACAAATGCAATAATTGAATTTCGTTCCCATTGATATTTTACCACTTTTGGCTTAGGGTGCATCACCTTTCTGAATCATCCTCATGCTTCTAAAATTGGTATAATGGCTATATCTACCTTTCCATTTTCATAGAAATTTTTGTATGACCAATAAGCTATTTAATTAAGATTGTACCTTATAGACAATGCTACTCCCACAACAAATTGGGAATCTAATTGGCAAGTAGTAATGCTACACCCACAAATCTTGGGTAGATCCTTTCATTCAACAAAAACAATCTCTATTGCTTAAAAGCAACTCTTCTCAGATTTATGTGAATAATGATCTGTTGTTCGATAGATAACATTTCATGAATTAAACAAAGTTCAAATGACAAATTGAACCCATCACTATGCCTGTCAGTATCACTTAGGCGAATAATCATTATGTGTGCTAATATAGACTATCCTTATTTCTTGTACCATTGTTAAGGGTTTGCCTCAAAATTAGGCTTTGGATTCTTCAAGATTATGTATGAGATTTGGAAAATCAATTGAATCCAAAATTAAGGAAATAAAATCTGGGCTTCGAATTTTTTTCCTTTTACGTGATTTTTCTTAATTGTAATCTAATTTCTTATCTTTTAGGACTCTATTAGAGTTATGGACGTGGCCTATAAATTAAAGGATCCTTTATCAGTTTTATAGAAGGTTTTTTACTGTTTAGTTGTAATCTCTCCATATTGTCGGGTTTAATAAAATTCATTGCTCGTCTGCATAATTTCTCTTTTTCTACTTTACTTTAATCTTGTTTTCCTGGTGCAATCTTGAATATTTCATTATTGCCATTAAATCTCAATCTTGCATAGCCTTTGGGATCAACAAGTGGTATCAGAGCACGTGTTGCAGATTCTTCGTGATTTGGTTGGGCTTTTCAAAGATGAATTCGTTAAAGTATGAAATTTCGCTGCTGGATCGCAATACAAGATTTTCGTTGTGGCAAGTAAAGCTAAGGGATACGTTGACGTAGATAGATTTTGACGATACTTTGCTGGATTTTGAGAGGATTCAAGCAAATTTGCCTATGGAGGAGAAACAATGAAAGGATCGAAAGGCTCTAATGTGGATTCATCTTTACTTATCCAATAATATTTTGTAGGATGTCTTGAAGTGGAAGACGACGGCTACTTTGTGGCTCAAGCTGGAACAGTTGTGCATGACAAAGAGTCTGACGAGCAAACTAACTTTAAAGTAGAAGCTGTATTCCCATCACATGGCGGAAAGAGGGTCACTGCACGACCATCTTGCTGTGTTTAAGGAGATTGTTGCAGATTTGAAGACGTTGGAGGTAAAATATAATGAAGAGGATCTGACCTTGATCTTGTTGTGTTCGCTACCCAGTTCTTTTTCGTTGTTTCGTGACACTATATTATATAGTCGTGACGCGCTGGTCATTGTGGACGTATATGATGCCCTGTTCTCAAAGGAGAAGATAGAACTGTTGCTTGAAGATCCTACTTCTAGGGGTGGGGATGCTCTGGTTACTCATGGTGATCGACGGATTGGTAGATCGAAGGTGAGGTATAACAATTTGTATTGTTATTACTGCAAGAGGAAAGGACATATTAAGAAATATTGTGACAAATTGCTCGGTAAATGTGATTTACATGCAAATCACGTGGGGCAATCAGGCAACGAGACTAACATTGTTGAGAATTTTTCGGATGATGGAGATGTAATGTTGGTTGTATCTGATGGGAAATCCAAACCTGGAGAGTGGCTTCTAGATTTTACATGTTCGTATCATATGTGTCGCAATAGGATTTTGTTTTAGACGTAAGAGACGGTGAAACAAGGTGGAGTTGTCATAGGAAACAACCAATCTTGTCGGGTTGCAGGAATCGGTCGGATCCGATTGAGGCTACAAGATGGGACAGTGAGGACACTTGATCAGGTTCGCCATGTTCCAGACTTGATAAAGAATCTCATAT
This sequence comes from Olea europaea var. sylvestris, assembly GCF_002742605.1. Taxonomy (NCBI): domain Eukaryota; kingdom Viridiplantae; phylum Streptophyta; class Magnoliopsida; order Lamiales; family Oleaceae; genus Olea; species Olea europaea. The sequence continues at coordinate 21,214,212 of NC_036251.1, forward strand.
TGTTGAGTACCCTGGATGTAAAAGGGTATAAATTCTTTGGTGAAGGTGGAGTCTTGAAGGTTCGAAGGGGTGTTTGGGTTGTACTAGAGGGACGGAAGAAGTCTCAAAACATTGCTCAAAGGAGCGTTAGTGATTCCGCTTTGCCATCAATTTCAATGGTTGCACTATGTTCAAATGTCAGGGATGGACTTATGGAGCGTATGTACACTGCTGTTATTGATGTCTATGCTGCTTTTGGGATTGTTGAAGGTGATAGTTCTGGCAAGGGACCTTCTGATCAAGCACTTGATGGTTTCTGCTACTGGGTGTGATTTGACCCTATTTGGTCAATAGTATTTCCTTGGTGGAATTTAGGGAACCCAGGACTTGGGTTCAGGTATCGCTTGTGGACGGCATGCAAAGGATGATGGTTTGGTAATGGAGAGTTTTATTTACTGCGTTGTGGAGATTGACCAGTTCATTTTGATGCAGATGGATTTGAAATCTTGGAGTTTCATCCGTTGCATTGAAATTTTGAGTTAAGGTGGAGATTGTTAAGTGTGTGCCTCAAAATTAGGCTTTGGATTCTTCAAGATTACGTAGGAGATTTGGAAAATCAATTGAATCCAAAATTAATAAAATAAAATCTGGGCTTCGAATTTTTTTCCTTTTACGTGATTTTTCTTAATTGTAACCTAATTTCTTACCTTTTAGGACTCTATTAGGGTTTTGAACGTGTCCTATATGTTAAAGGCTCATCTGTCAGTTTTATAGAAAGTTTTTTGCTGTTCAGTTGTAATCTCTCCATATTGTCGGGTTTAATAAAATTCATCGTTTCTCTGCTTAGTTTCTTTTTTTCTACTTTACTTTAATATTGTTCTCGTGATGCGATTTTGAATATTTCATTATAGCCATTAAATGTCAATCTTGCGTCGCCTTTGGACTCAACACCAATATGACTCAATTTGCAGTCTCTTGCAAAAATGCAGAACATACTTTCTGGCAAGAAGAAGAAGAAACTCTTTGGAGCCCACAATTCTTATTCTTAATTGAATCTTCATTTTGTACTTAAACTACCCAATGTATTGCTTCTTCTTCTTCTGTATTTTTTATTTTTTTTATTTTTTCATTTAATATATACGACAACCACTCGTTCTAGTAGACTCTGCAAATGGATATAAAGAAATCTTATCGTGGGATGAAGAAACAGCCCTAAAACACTTTTTAATCCTATTGTGAAACCTGCTATTATGGATGTGTAATTTGGATTTTGACCAAAAAAAAAAAAAAAAGAGCACTTTTTAATGCAACTTTAAAATCTACAATTGCAAATGTGTTTTGATTTTGACCAAAAATGGTCGCCGATAGTGATAGATTTGGTGAATAAAATCATAGGCATTGATAGGATTTTCAAGAAGAGACTGAATATGTTCAGAATCAGAACCTGACAAAAATCCAAAGGGTTTTGCTATCATTTTACCGGACAAAAAATTGGAAAACATGCAAATATGACGTAGTATGGAATCGTGAACAATAATAAAAAGGGTCTTGTACCTAACACGTGAACGGGTGTTTGCTCAAATTTCCCTTGAACGGACGTGAGAATATATTTGAAATCCACTAATAACGGGAAAATCTGAAATACCTTATTGATCGTAAAGCGAATATAATATTTTTATAACCTTAACACCTATAGACTCAAAACAACTCCTAATCATATTGAGATCCTAATTATATAGATAGATCTAAATAAAACTAATAAACTGCAAAACACAAAAAATCCTTAAATTAAATAAAAATAGAACAATGCTAAAACATACCCCTAAATGATGGAGTTTGACCTCGAAAGTTTGACAATATTGGTAGAAGTGAGCTGAAAGTTAAGCGCATTGTCATACGACAAGGTAAAATTATGAGCATTTTTTAAAATGTTCGACAAAAATGTGGAATCGAAAAACACTTCCAGATTGTACTCATGGATGAAAATTCGACGTTCAAGCCAAAAGTTATGTGTGTTTTTGTACATCATTCTTATTCCTTCACTTTTTAACTGATTTAGAATTTTCTCTTCTAATTGATTCGCATCAAACTCCCTCTATGAACAGTGTTTTCCATACGGTTTTCTTCAATTGTTGCACGAGTTCAATGCATAGGTGCACATGTCTGGTTTTTTAATCCATTGTTTGAAAAAAAAAAATTACATATGATTGGGTCTAAATATCACGTGCAATAAAGCCCGTGCTCCCTCAGATATTGTGATTTTCTTGGGCGTTCTTTGACATTAATCCTTCAGATGAATCACTCCGTAATAAATAAAGAATATATTGTGAGTTTAAAATTTAGCATGAATGTGCATTCAAAATTAAACAAATTTAAACAGAATATAATTCAGATAACGTTGAAAATTTTGCAATATTTAAATCTAGAAAATTCAATCTAATTTCAACTATCTACAGCAAGTGCTATTAGAAAAATCTCTATCTTGATTTCTGATTTATTATTGCATTTAAGATGTACATACACTAGTATATGATAGAAGGAATTGATTTAAAACCAGAAATGCATGCCACCGATTCACTTTTTCACCTTTTGAATTATACACACTTTATTCATGCATATTGCAGTATGAATATGTTCAATTATCAAATTAGAACAAATGTCAAATCTAATGCGAGACATACAGAGAATATAATATGCAAAAGATATATAATTTGTAAGATATTTTAGAAAACATATCAAGCATAGATTATAATATTCAAATAATTTCTAATATTTTACGTGCAAAAAATCTGACAAAAATCAATTTACCGAAACCAAATATGTAAAAGTAGAACTGTAGCAACGAGAAACGTATGAACAAAATTTTAGTCGATGCAAGAATTTGACTCTCTCTCCTCAAGACATTAATGCCTTGCACGGGTACTAACAGTTTCCTATATTCGTCCCTCAGGATACAAAAAGCACGTCCCACGATAAGAGCACTCCAAATTGTCAAGAATTAAACCCTTAATATATACCACCAAGAGCAATAAAATTAGAGTGAAAGAAATAAAGACACTTGTCTCAATGTAAGATTACGTACACATTCACTATTTTAGTAATTCACTATGATAAAAAGAAGTTTACAAGAGAAAGTTACACTCCTTATTTTCTCTAACCTCCCTCTCTTTATTATGGTGAAACAAAACTCCGAAGACGATTCTCTATTTATAATAAAAATTAGAGTAAAATTGAAATTATAAGAGTGAAATTCCTAAACTATTCTTAATAAAATTTTGTCAATTTGGGTACAAACTATGCACAATGTTAATAAGATTAATGCTGGATGTACAGGGTCTAAACTTACAAACCCTGTACAGAACACACTCAGGGAGGTCGGGCCCATGAGGGCCCCATGTATTAAAAAATGATTCCAAAAAAATGCTGACCCCACCCTTGTGAGTATATGTAAGAGGTCTGTAATGGCAGACCTCTGTACATGCAGAAGAACTCTGTTAATAATTAGTTTCCACAACTTAGCAATCTATAGTTGTACATAACTTCAGTTTTTCAATCAAAACAATCTTGTCAACACATCAGTCGAATTTTGACTCCATTGAATCTTCTCAAGTATCAAGATTTTATCCTCCAAAAATGATTGGATTAAGTGATAACTAACCTATATATGCTTCATTTTCCATGATAAAAGACATTCTTACCTAAGTGAATAGAACTTCGACTATCAGAATACAACACACTATTCCCATGCTTGTGACCCAATGTCTGAGAAAGACTGCAAGCATATAATCTCTTTGCTAATTTCTATCATAACAACATATTGTGCCTCAGTAATGAAAGAAAAATTATTTTCTATAGCTTAGACACCCAACTAACAACCGTTAGTGTGTACATATATATCTAATAGTAGTTTTCATGCCGCCAATAAACCCTTCCATACGAGTGTCTATAGAACCCTGTAATCCCAAGTCTGATTTTCTGAAATACAAGGTTGAATCTGTTGTGCTTCTTAAATTTATGAAAATCCACTTTACTTCTTCCTAATGCTGTCTACTCGAATTGCTTATGTACCTACTCACAACTCCCTACTGTATGTGCTATGTCTGATGTTGTACACACCATGGTATACAAGAGACTGCAAATAGCAGTGGCATAAGGTACCTTAATACTCCTACTCTATAGCGGGTGATTGCTCATTGGATAGCCTGAAGTGACCAGACAAATGAGCACTTATTGGTTTTGCATTATCCATCGTGAACCCGATTGGCACCTTTTTAACATACTCCTCCTATGACAGTTTCAATATGTCATTGTCCATAGTAATTCTCATCCCAGAATATGTATTGCAGCATCCAAATCCTTCGTTGAAAACACCTTGGATAACTCTTTTTTCTACTTTTGTATTTCTTGTTTGCAAGCACATTAAATCAAGATATCGTCAACACATAGCAATAGGATATGATAAGGATTACTAACGTTCTTCACATAACAAAAATGATCCAATGGTACTTTATAAATCTATTATTACCCATAAAACTATCAAAATTTTTATACCACTATCCCAGAACTTGTTTAAGACCCCCCCTCCACACACACTCTCTCTCTAGAAGTCTGCACATCATTTTTGCCTTTATGTGTATTTCAAAATCTTATGGTTGCACCATGTAAATTTCTTCTTCGAAATCACCACTAAAAAACATGTCTTTACATTGAATTGTTTAGTATGCAAGTCTTGTTGGGTTGTGTGCCCATATAGTATATTTTGTTATGATAAAATAATTATTTATTATAAATAAATTGTGTTTTTATTTATTTGTTGCATTATTTATTATTGAGTATGCAAATTAAAGTGCCTATGATCACTTGAGATAATACAAGTTGGGTACTTGCGCTGAGAAGTACAGTGTGACACAACTTATATTTTGGTCATAAATAATTTATTCACAACCAATGTATAAGGGTTGACACCTTGTACTGGAAGGTTGTAGTGTTGACCAAGTCACTATTTGGTTTTGTGATTTGTCCTTATCACAGAAATAGTTAAAGGTGACACTAGTACACTTGGAGTGCATTGAACGGACCGCGTGCCGAATTTAATTCTATAGCATGACCGTGCGGAGAATTAAATTCCACTAGACCGCTGTGTATTTCATCTAAATCCCTTGACAAGATTATGTATATCTTTTCGTGATTTTAATTGTTCTTTGATTCATCAATGGGTGAGATCAATTTGATTGGTCAAATATCTCGATGAGTTGGAAACTTGAAAATGAGCGGAGTAGAGAACATGAATTCATGTCGGGAACCGTCACCCAAAAATATGGGTAGAGTGACTACTTAAGTTTTTCTGTTGAACGGTTAAAATCTGAGCTCAGTGTTTAGCGACGGCTAAACTTCGACATCTGTGATTGGTTCACAGGATCGTTGAAGAAAATGAAATTAAGTTAGTGAAAATAATTAGAGGGGCAAAACGGTCATTTATGCTCGTACCTAATTATTGGATCTCGGACGGGGCCAAAATACATGTACAACAGGTAAGAGGAAAGTGTTACAGATTTATTGGCTTCTGTGATCTTATATATTCCTAGAGTTCAGTCTTTTGCCTTTAGTGGAAAAAGCAAAGACTAATAATTAGATTGGGTGGTCTAGGGTCGACTAGACATGATCTAATTATTGGAGCTTGGATAATATATGTCCGATCAGGTCCCTGTGGTAGCTCTATGAAGTATTGGAACTTAATTACGGTAATTATAATAGTTTTGGGCTTAATTGTAATTACAATAAAGTTTTGTACTTAGTTGTAATTACTACGAAAGTTGTAAGCTTAATTATAATTGTAATTAAAGTTAAAGGACTACACATGTAATTAAATGTAAACTAATTGGATTTGGACTAGAACTCCTATTTGAACGTGGAATTATTAATGTATAAGGATTGGAAATCTTTGGTCTCTATATATATAGAGATTATAGGGATCCTAGACATCCAATGGAATAGAATTATATAACATTCATAATTCCATGGTGTTCAACTTTTTTGGAGAGAGAAAAATAGAGAGAAAAATTTTGTTTTTCTTGATTTTTCAATTGTCCAGTTCAAGAATTGGCTTTCTTGATTTAATTAAAAGAAGGTGTCCACCCACCGGTATAGTCTTGACTTTGGAGAATACCATAGAAGACTTGGAGGTTGGAAGCATCAAGTTCTTGGAATTAGAAAGCTGGAAGTTCGTGATCCAAAAGACTGGAAGTTCGTGATTCAGAATTAATTCAAGAATTGATCGTCGAATTTAGGTAAAAATTTGAATTCATTATTTTTGATATAATATGCACGTGAACATCTAGAAGATCTTATTTTTGAATTAAAGAAATTTTTTAATTTCTGACTAATTCCGCTTCCGCATTCCAACAACTGGTATCAGAGCAATCTAGATCGTTCACATGCTTGTTATTTCTGGATCTTGATTGCATGTTCTAGTCGAGCGATGTCTAGGAATATTTTATTTTGTGATGATTGAATGATTGAATTATTTTAAATTGTGAACCAATTATTTGTGGCCAGTCTTTGATTGTAATTTGATATTTTGAGTCTGTAACGAGATAGGTGGATTACGACTCCATCATCTTGATTTAATTTTCTGTTCAATTAGATTCAAAATTGTGAGCCTACGGGACATAGGAATTATGTAATTCTTGTATTTTGGATCTTGTAAATTGAAAGAGAATTGAAGACTGAAGATCGATGGATGAGCATAGAAGATTACGGCAGAATAAAAAAAATAAAATTGGGAGGGTGCCTGGAATTCAGTCTGTGCACTGCTTCCCATGTAATTTTCTATTTGATGGATCTATTAATTGTTGAAACCAAGAAAACATTCAGGGGCAGTGGAATTTTTTAAATATAGATGTATTAATTATGAAACCAAGGAGACAACTGAAGAGTGACCGCCTGCCTGGAGTTTGCAGAGTGTGTACTTTGCAATTGAATTATCAAAACTTGCATCTGTGATCTGACGTAAACTTCCTTTTTTCGTTAATTATAGTATTGCCATTCAATGCTAATTGATTTAATTGATGGCGTTAATTACAGTAATGCCATTCAATGCTAATTGATTTAATTGATGGCGTTAAATTCGTACTGCCATTTTGACTGTTACTTTGGTATCGGATCTGTATGGTGGCGAGCCGACGAGGTTCAGTTGCTGTTTTGGGTTGCTGTTATTGGATGCTCGAAGTTTTTGGAGTTCAAGATTTAGATTAAATATTGGGTTTAGATCCAATTAGTTTTTAATTTAATTTTTGAGTCGCGAGCCACAAATAATTGTTATTTTTATCGCCCATGAATGCTTTAAATTTTTGAAATATTGTCATTCTAGATATCATGACATATAGATTTATTTGTGACATCGCTCGTGATACTATGAATAGGATGCATATCATTTAACACCGATTTTTCTTTGATTTATTTAATTAAATTAAATCTTTCTGGAAGGAAAATTGTTAGTAATCAAACTATATATTAATTTGATTAATGTGAACGGTTGATGATTATTTTAGTTTTCCTTGATTGATTTAGTTTACATTAAATTTTTCTGGACTGAAAAATCATAATAATTAGACTGTATATTAATTTAATTAATATGAACAGAATATAATTATTTAAGTTTTCCTTGATCAATTTATTTTGGATTAAATTTTTCTGGATGGAAAATTCGTAATAATTATATTTTATATTAATTTAATTAATGTGAACAGTTGGTAATTATTTATTATTAAAATCCATTATTTTAAAAAATATTGAGTGGGTGCGGGTATTTATTCAAATAAAAACCTACAGTCTCCTTTGGTCAATTCATAAGCAAAGTAATACGCTTGTCTCCTGCCGGTAATGCAACGGACTCCCTATAGGAGGCCCGCGTAGTTCAAGTTGCTTGATTGGATTCCTTCACGGTAAGATCGTCTGGATAAGAATATAATTTGTGATCATCCTATAGATGGCGAAATTATTTTCAAGTATCTAGAGGTCTAGACAAAGGTTATACACTCAAATCGAGATCATCTTCGAACCTCCTATAGAGGCTCTCTTTTATGATTTTGGTGACCAAATAAAACGATGCTAGGCTTAATGTAGACATTTGTTGTCAGATATATTTTGTCTAGTGGGAGGGTCTCAACTTGATCAGTGGACACATTGACCTTTCCTATAGAGAGGCATGTTGGATCACGAGGATCAAGTCATCATTGCATTTTTATAGTTAGATGGATTTACATGTGCACTCATGTATCATATGCTAAATTGTTATTTGCTGCTCAATTTTAATATGCAATGTATGATTATTTTTATGCGAAATATCACTTGACCAATTTTTCCGTTACTTTAAAACAAAGCCAACTAATCGGGAAAAATTATGTGGATTGGAAACGTAATTGCTCAATGTGAAAGAAACTTAATTTTGTGCTTAACGAATGTCCTGTTGGACCTACTAAGGCCATGTCACAAGTCCAAAAGGTTGGGTATGTTGAGTGGGAGACTATAGACAAGATGTTTAGTTGTTTCATTTTGATTTTGATGTCAAATGTGTTACAACAAAGACTTGAAAGTCAAAGTACCTTCCATTACATACTGGAGACCTTTTAGGGTATGTTTGGTTATCAAAGTAGGAATGTTCTTTTGAATTCATTTGTACTTTTTAGAACATCCACATGAAATCCAGAGTGCTTATGAAGTTTCATAGTTTGACTATGTTGGCATACTTCAAACGTAGCCGAGAGTCTGGATGCGACATCTATCTAGGATACTTAGTTTTTGACATGGTATTGAATTCTTTACTTGATAATTTTTCATAGTTTACTATGGATTATTACTTGCACAAGATGAAGATACCATTGACTAAGTTAATGATGGAGGTGTGATATGGAAAGTGATCTTAACGGTACGATATGGATGCTCATGCATCATTTGGTGGCTACTCTAGTTCCAAGCCAAAAGGCAGATTTGGACAGAAGAGAAAGAAAGCTATTAATAAGCATCAGAGCAACAAAAGATTAAAAGAAGATGGAAAGCCGAAAGGCAAGTGTTCCAACTGCGATCAAAAAGGACACTGGAGAAAGACTGCCCAGATGCACTAGCTAGAAAGCGAATGCGGGTGGGGTTTTTCTTTGCTGAGTATTGTTTAGTGGTTGATATTTCAAATTTCTGAGTTGTAGATTCTCAACCACTAAGTATATCTGCTTGTTAACACAGGTGCTTTATGAAAACAGAAACTCAGTGAATGACAGTTTAATATTATCATTTGCACAAGAGCAAGAGTTTTAGCAAGAGCATAGGAGTATTTTATCTCAATTGTGGTAGCTGTTTAATTGTTAAGGACTATTATATGTCTCGCGAATCGAAGCAGAAATTTGTTTTCTGTTTTCGATTTAATAGGACAGAAATTATTCTATAAAATTGGCGTCTGATGCGCTTAGCATTTTAATGAATAAAGTCCCTATTTGCGATGGACATTTGATTAATGGTCTTTATATTTTAAACTATTCCACGTATGAAATAAAAGGTTACTCTTATAAACCATAAAATGTCTCACCATACTAGTGATACATATCTATGGCGTCTTGAACAAATCAACCTTGACAGAATATAAACTGACTAGAGATGGTTCTCTCAGCTCGTTAAGATTGAACCATTGACAGTTTGTGAGTTTTGTTTGGAAGGCAATATGATCAAGACATTCTTTTTCGATAAAAGGATAAAGAGCCAAAGATGTATTGGAACTAGTGCATTCTAATATGTGTGGACCGGTGAATACACTTGAGAATGGGAACTATGAGTATTTCTTTACAGATGATTACTCTTGATTCAGATACAATTACCTAATGTCTTGAAAGTCAAATACCTTTGAGAAATCAAAAGAGTATAAGACTAAGGTCGAGAAACATTAGGCTAAGAGTATTAACACAGTTCGATCTGATCGAGATAGTGAATACCTCTCATGAGAATTCAAGGACAACTTAACAGAAAATGGTATTGTTTCTTAATTGAATGAGCTTGATATATCTAAACAGAATGGCTTTTTCAGAAAGAAGAAACACGACATTGTTTGATATGATTAGATCAATGAAGAGTTTTACAACTCTACCTATCTCATTTTGGGATATACATTGAGAAACACATTGATGTATTTTTAACTTAGTTCCTTATAACTCTATTCTCTAGACCTTCCTGAAATTTTGGAATGGATTCAAGTCCTGCTTGCATCACAACCAAGATTAGGGAGTCCGACTTATGTGCTGAAAGAGAAGGCAGAAAAGTTGGAGTCTAAGTTAGAGATGTACCTGTTTGTGGGATATCCTAAAGATACCAAGGGATAATTTTTATAGTCCTCTAGATAGGAAGGTTTTCATTAACGTAAATGAAATTGTCCTGGAGGATAAGTATATTAATAACGTCAGTCCAAGAATAAGGTCGTGTTGGAATAAATGAGTGGGAGCAATTCTACCTCATCAATTCTTGGAACACAACCTGGGGCAGACATCCCATGGTGTCGAGTAAATACCTGGACAACTTGATCTGAGTGGGAGAGATGAGTAGTCATTTGATCCAATAGATCAATAGAACGTTGAAGGTAATGAGAAGGTAATGGCGTCACCTAATGGTAATGCCAGCATTGATGAAAATATTACGTTCCAATGATGCCACAGTCCTAGATCAATCATTCCTTAAACAAAGTTGGAAGATTATCATTCACCTTCAGGGTACTTGTTAAGTGGACAGTCTAATATGGTGATCTCCATGGTACAAGTTGATGATCTGACTTGATACAAGGAGATTGTGGATGATGTCGATGCAGCGATCTATTTATTAATCGAAGCAGACATTGAGATCTTGGATAATGATTTGACAAAGTGATTAAGACATTTGGTTTTAATCAAAACTTTGGTGAATCCTGTATCTGTAAGAAGATACAAGACAAAATTGTATTTTTCCCAGTATTTATGTAGATGCTATTCTACTCATTAGAAATAATGTGAATATGTTATTGTGTACGAAAGCGTGGTTAGCCCAACAGTTTCATATGAAGGACTTAGTAAAGCTAGCTATGTTCTAGGTTTCAGATCTTGAGAGATCGAATGAACAAGATGATAGCTTTTGCCCTAAGTCTTACACGTTGACAAGGTACTTGTCAGATTTGATATGCAAGACTTTGCCCACAGGCATTGAGTCCAACTCTTTAAGTATCAGTCCGCGAAGACTACTAAAGAGATTGAGTACATGAGTGGGATACCTTATGCGTTGGTAGTAGGTAATCTCATGTATGCTATGCTGTGCAATAGACCTGACATTTGTCATAATGTTGGTGTGGTGAGTCGAGATCTGTTTAACCTTAGGATCGAAACATTGAATGGCAATAAAACATATCTTTTAGTACCTCCGGAGAACAAGGAATTACATGCTCATCGCTAGATCTTATTTCAATAGGTTAAAATGATTCGGACTTCCAGAATGATGAGGACTGTCACAAGTCTACATCGGTATTGTTTATACTTGATGGTGGGGCCATTATTTGGAGAAATATCAAACAATCATGTATTGTTGATTCCACCATTGATGCCAAGAATTTTGCAGCTCATGGAGCTACCAAATTGGCTGTATGACTTAGAAATCTTAACGGACATTGAGGTGGTGCCTGCATCTGCACATGTCTTTGCACTGTATTGAGATAACGGTGAGATTGTGGCAAATGTTAAAGAACCAAAAGTCATCAGAGGGGTAAACATATTGAACGAGAAATATAATTTCTTAAGAGAGATAGTTGGTAGAGAAAATGTGGTTGTCAGTAAGATTGCTACTAGGATAATCTTGTAGACTCGTTTACTAAGAGCCTACTGGCTAAGTTTTAAAGGAAACATCTGCAAGACACAAAGTTGCAAGACATGACACATATACTCTAGGGCAAGTAGGAGATTTGTTGGGTTGTGTGCCCATATAGTATATTTTGTTATGATAAAATAATCATTTATTATAAATAAATTGTGGTTTTATTTATTTGTTGCATTATTTATTATTGAGTATGCAAATTAAAGTGCCTATGATCACTTGAGATAATACAAGTTGGGTACTTGCGCTGAGAAGTACAGTGTGACACAACTTATATTTTGGTCATAAATAATTTATTCACAACCAATGTATAAGGGTTGACACCTTGTACTGGAAGGTCGTAGTGTTGACCAAGTCACTATTTGGGTTTGTGATTTGTCCTTATCACAGAAATAGTTAAAGGTGACACTAGTACACTTGGAGTGTATTGAACGGACCGCATGTCGAATTTAATTCTATAGCATGACCGTGCGGAGAATTAAATTCCACTAGACCGCTGTGTATTTCATCTAAATCCCTTGACAGGATTATGTATATCTTTTCGTGATTTTAATTGTTCTTTGATTCATCAATGGGTGATATCAATTTGATTGGTCAAATATCTCGATGAGTTGGGAACTTGAAAATGAGCGGAGTAGAGAACATGAATTCATGTCGGGAACCGTCACCCTAAAATATGGGTAGAGTGACTACTTAAGTATTTTCTGTTGAACGGTTAAAATCTGAGCTCAGTGTTTAGCGACGGCTAAACTTCGACATCTGTGATTGGTTCACAGGACCGTTGAAGAAAATGAAACTTAAGTTAGTGAAAATAATTAGAGGGGCAAAACGGTCATTTATGCTCGTACCTAATTATCGGATCTCGGACGGGGACAAAATACATGTACAGTAGGTCAGAGGAAAGTATTACAGATTTATTGGCTTCTGTGATCTTATATATTCCTAGAGTTCAGTCTTTTGCCTTTAGTGGAAAAAGCAAAGACTAATAATTAGATTGGGTGGTCTAGGGTCGATCAGACAGGATCTAATTATTGGAGCTTGGATAATATATGTCCGATCAGGTCCCCTGTGGTAGCTCTATGAAGTATTGGAACTTAATTACGGTAATTATAATAGTTTTGGGCTTAATTGTAATTACAATAAAGTTTTGTATTTAGTTGTAATTACTACGAAAGTTGTAAGCTTAATTATAATTGTAATTAAAGTTAAAGGACTACACATGTAATTAAATGTAAACTAATTGGATTTGGACTAGAACTCCTATTTGAACGTGGAATTATTAATGTATAAGGATTGGAAATCTTTGGTCTCTATATAGAGATTATAGGGATCCTAGACATCCAATGGAATAGAATTATATAACATTCATAATTCCATGGTGTTCAACTTTTTTGGAGAGAGAAAAATTTTGTTTTTCTTGATTTTTCAATTGTCCAGTTCAAGAATTGGCTTTCTTGATTTAATTAAAAGAAGGTGCCCACCCACCGGTGTAGTCTTGACTTTGGAGAATACCATAGAAGACTTGGAGGTTGGAAGCATCAAGTTCTTGGAATTAGAAAGCTGGAAGTTCGTGATCCAAAAGACTGGAAGTTCGTGATTCAGAATTAATTCAAGAATTGATCGTCGAATTTAGGTAAAAATTTGAATTCATTATTTTTGATATAATATGCACGTGAACATCTAGAAGATCTTATTTTTGAATTAAATAAATTTTTTAATTTCTGACTAATTCCGCTTCCGCATTCCAACAAGTCTTCTTTTGGTACTGTCAAAGTATTGCTCTATTGTGGTTAATTTCACTACAGGAGAGAAAATCTCACTGTATTCAATGCATTCTTTGTTGCAATCCCCTTACAACCTACATTGTTTTATAGTGCTTGTTGCTATCATGTTCTTATTTTAACGATAAACTCATTTATTTTACGTAGTTTTCCTTTCCTTTTGGTTGTTTGTCAATTTCCATGTCCGATTGGACAATAACGAGTCCATATCATCCATTATGGCTAACTCCCACTTGATTGAATTCATCAACCTATGTACCTTTTCTATAACCAGAGGCAATGGCTGACCCAATCCAAAAGCAAATTAATTTGTAAAAATTGGAAAATTCAGCCCAAATTATTGGTGAAATGAAGAAGAATAAAAATTTAGCCCAACCCAAAAATTAATTTTAGCCCAATTAACTTCATTTCCAACCCAAGCCCAATGTTCAATTATTCAAGTTTAAATAGTTCATTTATAGTCAAATTAGTTTATTAATTTAGAAATAATTTTTATTGATTAAAGTAAAGATAAATAACTTTTCGTAACATGTCACATGTTTGACTAAGCTTAAATTTATTAATTTTTTCCAACGTATTTTTTCATATATTGCTTATTTGTACTTGTGAGTTAAAATTTTATTAGTTTCGACCACAAAATGGTTGTTATTATCAAAATAAGTAATATACTCTATATTTACTTTTATCAGTTAAAAATATATTTGTTAGAACTTTGTCATAAATGTTTAAAAATATATCTTGACCTATTTTGTCATTAGCGTCAAGAGTTTAACCTTTTAAACTAAATCTCGAGTGACAAAGAGTATCTATGAAAAAAATTCAATTTTCAGCCCACCCTAACACATCTTCCTGGCTCTGTCCCTGGCTATAACTTTCCGGTTCACCTATATCAGTTAATAGAATAATATGCAATGGCAAGAGTACCTTCATGAAGGTTTAATTGTTATGCTAAATCTTATGAGTTGAGTTACAGGGGTGTTCTGATTTACTTTGGGAGCTATATGTCTGGATCTTCATCATTGGCATTTTCCAACTTATTCACTGAAAGATCTTTCAACATATCTCCTCAAGTTTCTTACCTTCAAGACATGTACTTTTAGGCTTTATTCCCAACCTATCCTTATACAACACATTTAATTGAAAATCAGTCCTTGGTCCTGATAACTTTTTCAAGTTTGATCATCCCAAAACAATAGCCAAACTCTGTATCACCATAGCCAATAAAGAAATACATTTTTAATTTAATGTTAAGCTTTCTCTATGCAGCAGAATCAATGTCAATGTACGAAACACAACCGGAAACTTTTAAATGTGAATGTTTTACCCTTTTATTGTTCTAAACCTCATCTAGTATTTGGTGGTCCAATGGTGATGGAGGACCTCTTGATCACATAAGTTGGACTACTAACAGTTTCAGCCTTGAACACATTTAGTAACCCAACTAGGGCTGGGCAAATCTCCTGAATCGAACTGACTGAACCGAACTCAAATCGAACTGAACCGAACCCGATGGTTCTTATCAAATTAAATACCTGAACGAGTATCTGAATTGAGAACCGAATGGTACGGCTCGGTTCTCGGTTCTAGACTAAGAATCGAAAAATCAAATCTTTATAATTTTTTTTTATATTGAATAAATCAAATTATTTTGATTTTAATTTTTTCTAAACAAATTAACAAATTAACAATTTCTAAATCCAAATTTTTGGCCCAATAATTTGTTTCATTTCTAATTTTTTTTAATTTTTGGCCCAATTACCCATTTTTATTGTTTCATTTCTTAGCCCAACAAGATCCAATCTACTAAATAACCCTAAACACCTACACTAAAGTGCATAATGCTGTCTTCACTCTCGCAGCCTCACTGACATTCCAAAACCTATACAATCGTCGACCGACGCTGTAACCTCTGATCGAAGCTGTGACCTCCGCCGATCGAACTTTGACTGTAGCGATCATTTGAACAAGGTAGTCTAGTAGTCTCTGACATTCCAAAACCATTTAATATGTCATTAGTTGTATTTATGTAATATTTTTTATAAATATTAAAAAATTTAATTATAGTACAAAACCAAATGGAACCGAACTAAATCGAATCGAACGGTCCATAATTATATTTGGACCTGACGGTTCCATTTACTAGATACCCGAAAATTTTGGTTTGGTTTGGTCCTCTTTAGAACCAAACCGAATCGACCCGTGCCCACTTCTAAACCCAACATATAATCTCATGCTTATAGCACACATTTAAAGTCATATTCTTCATCTCATCCATACCATTTTGTTGAGGTCTTCTAGGAATGGTTTTTCCGTCTTAATTCCATTGTGAGCACAATATTTCTTGAATTCATCATCCATATATTCTTTCTCACTATCTGACGACAAATACTTAATTTTCAAATCTTTCTTATTTTTTTCTCAAATTTCACCCTAGTAGTTTCCTTTTAACTAAAGCATATTCATTCCCTTCTCGCTCATATATCCCAGCCTACTATGCCATAAAATAGAATCAACAATTGAATCAATAAATACAACCATATATCTACAATTGGAAATGATGTAAAGAGTTCTAGTTTTCTTCCTAGATCAACAACTGTGGCCATCTTTGTGATTTTCCAAATACTACCATTGAAAATTACATTATGATGTTCGTCATCAAGTTTCCTACCAGAGATCAGATTACGCATCAGTTTAGGTACATTCTTCATCTTATAAATTTTTTACACATTGTTTTGATCTACTTAAACTAACATCACCAATACCAATAATATCTGTAGGTTCTTCATCAACAAGATATACTATTTCATAATTTCATCATCATAATTATCCATATCTCACGACGTGCAATGGTGTGAAAAGTGGCTTCTGAATCCATCACCCAAGAATCAATGTGATCGTCAACCTACAAGAGTAAAGCATCCTATACCACCTCAATCATCACATTTGTACGGTCCCAAAAATCCCTTGCTCAAGTTACCAGTAAGCTTACAAAGTTTACTATCGCAAATGTTATGTCTGATCTTATATATTGAACTGTATACATAAGACTCCCTATAACACTTGCAGACTCTAGTTGAGTGATTGCTCTTCTGTTATTTTTTATAAACTTAGAAGCTAGATCAAAAGGGGCACTATACTCTTTTATATTCAAATATTTGAACTTACTTATCACATTGTCGATACGATGTGATTGACTCAAATAGTAATTAGATCAAAAGGGGCACTATACTCTTTTATATTCAAATATTTGAACTTATTTATCACATTGTTGATAAGATGTGATTGACTCAAATAGTAATCCACACTATTCTTAGTAACTTTGATACCTAGTATGATATCCACTTACCCTTGATCCTTCATCTTAAATATGGAAGATAGAAACATCTTTGTTTCTTTTATTCCATCAATGTGATCACTTAAAATCAACATTTCATCAACATACAAGCAAATAAATATAACATTTTTATCACATATATTCAAATATAAACATTTATCTACAATATTAAGTATAAACCCAAATGAAATAATTTCTAAGTCAAATTTTCTTAGACCCGATTGTAAATCGATGGGTTCCCACATATTATTTGACATAATTAAATTCATCTAATCTTTAATTACATTTTTCTAAAAGATACTCTCACAAGAAGCGATAGTTTCTCTATAGATGTTATGATCGGTTTTCATTTGTAAAACAAAAGGTAGTGTTCTTACAACATCCTTCTCATTTTCCTCTACTAAGTAAAGTGAAATAAGTTGAGAATCAATTTCATCCGGTCATAAAGTCTTTTTTATTCAAGTTGTTTTACTTCATCGAGGATCACTAGATTTATTAACATCTTTAGAAGATATTTCATCTTGTGTTCTACTAGAGCTATGAATCTCTTTATGAGTTTCCTTTAATTCATTATCCAAAGATAGTGATTTCAAAGAATTTCACGTTATTTGATTCAATTATTATATTGGTCTCCAAATTCAATAATCTATATGATTTTCAAAGAATTCTATGTTTAATGCCTCTAGGACCCAACTTAGTCCTTTTAGGGTCTGTGTTCTTACAATATGCAAGATAGCCATACACTTTGAAATTTCCAATATTTGATTTTTCTCACCTTCTACAATTCATAAGGAGAAACCTTTATAAATTTGAAGGAATTCTATTTAATATTCTACATGCGCTCCGTAAGGCTTCACCGCACAAATTAAATGATAACTTGGCTTAGGTTAACATGACATTTATCATTTCAACTAATATTCTATTTTTTCTTTTAGCCAAATCATTTTGTTTTGGTATCGTAGGTACAAAACTTTGATGTATTATACATTGTTATTCACAAAATAATTTAAAATTACAAGAAAAGTATTCGCATCCTCTATCACTTCTTGGAGTTTTTATTTTATCTAAGTGATTTTCAACTTCATTTTCATAAGTCTTAAACATATCAAGTGTTTAATGTTTATGTTCATTAAATAAATATAAGTATATTAAGAGTGATCGTCCTCTAGTTAACATACCATTTAATTCACGTATGTCCGAATAAATAAGTTCTAAAATATGAGAAGTCCTATATACACATTGATAAAGCTTCTTAGCCATTTTTTATTCTACACATGTACCACATTTATAGGCATTATTCATATAATATGAAATCATGTCACAATTTAACTTTCTTTTCATGATAGTAGCACTTGTGTAACCTAATCTAGCATACCACGATATAAAAGAATCAACCAAGTTAGCAAAATTTACTTTATTATTAATATTGTCAATGTTATACAATTTGAACATTCATTGTGTGACGTCCCAAATATATATATATATATATATATA
>NC_036251.1:21232761-21253538 GCF_002742605.1 Olea europaea var. sylvestris
ATATATATATATATATATATATATATATATATTTGACTCGTTGGGTAGATCGTAATTAACTACCTAATTTAAGTTCGAGAAAGAGTCGATTCGGATTAGCCAGCTCCAAAATATTTCAGATCGAAGAAATTTGTAAAAACTAATTATTTCAATTAAATTAGAAACTAGAAGGTAAATGGGTTGTCACCACGTGCGTAGAAAGTGTGTTGATTTTGAGTGATAAGGTTAGATGACACGTGTAGGAATCCTATATTGATAAGACTTAGTCTAAAAGTTGTTTCAATTTCAAATTCCTCTACATTTATCCAATTACCGAATTTATCCTACATGTTTTCCACTACGTGCCAACTCTTGAGGATTAGGTTATTATAGCCTATGTATATGGATGCATGACATCATAGAGAGGACACAAAACAAATATACATGCACGACACATAAGTAGAGGTAGAAGAAGGAATTGTTGGAACGTGAATTTTTGTTTTGTCTTCCAAAATTAAAGGAAGTTAATAAGGTAGGATAACAATATGCAGTTTATGCTATCCTATTTAATTATTTTTTCATGTTGATGAATTATCATACTCATGAAAGTAAATGATATGATATGCTATGATATGAATGATATGGCCATTCCGGTACAAATGATATAAGCTCTTACCGGTTTCTAAAAATATGATGACGTTATGATATTCTGACACATGTATTAAGTTTTTTTATTTGAGATTGCACCATTATTTTTTATATCTTATTGAGTATTTTCATGTACTCATCCTTTTCCTTACACCTCATAGGTTAGATCAGGTCGTTGGTTGGCTGGCAATGAGGTGCAATCGTTGGGCCAAGATTTATGAGATTAAATAAAATAATTCAGTGTGATGTGCCTTAAATTCTAAATTTTAGCAGTAACCTTAGTTTGTTAATTTATTGAACTTGTTCGTTTAATTTGAAATCTGGGACAAATTTGCCCAGACATGTAATTTCAAATGATGACTTGAAATTTTAACATGGTTCGAGTACTTTGTGTTTTCCTTGCTATTCAAATTTTGGCATAAATAATTACGTTAAATAGCAGATTGCAAGTTTAATTAACATCACCTACCATAATGATGTTAAATTACTTGTATTCTAACTTTTGGGGCCATGTCCTACACGCTGAAGGAAGAGAAAATATATTGCATTAGAATCTTGAGATTGCTGGTGACATGATTTGGTACAGAACTGAATTAATTATGAAGGACCCATGATATGCTTTGTGTCTCTGCATTGTTGAAGAGAAAAGAGGAAAATTAAATTTCATTTAACTTTACATCGTGTTGTTGCACTTAACTTTGCATGCCATGTTGTTTAAAACTTAAATGAAAATTTTGGTAATGATCTGAATATTAAAATTTGGGTTGTTACACATTGACATGAATAGCCTTTTCCAACAAACTTCTCATTTCGGGATAATATAAGTTTGTCGGATTTATAAACACATTTTATGCCCGATTTTTCTAAGAAATTTTCACTAACTATATTTATATTCATAGCGAGAACATATGGTACATTTGTTAAGGTAATGATTTTTGCAGAAGTGAAGATAATATCAACATTTTATTTTCCAATCACTTTGGAGAGACCTTCATTATTTATTTGAATCTCGTGCTCTCTATTTGATTCATGATAAGTCTTTTTTTTTGTTTTGGTTTTAGTGTCAACAATCCTTTGCAAAAGGTCTGAATTTTCTACACACAAAACAATCTTTCCTAGGCTTCTTCTTAGACTTTTTGTAGTCATTGTTAGAAGATTTCTTCTTGTTGGAATTGTTGAAATGTTCCTATCTTGGCATTTGCCTTTGAAGTGCCTTCATAAGAGTTTCACATTTATCTCTTACCCTCATTTTTTTCCTTAATTTGAAGATGCTTCTGAATTTCTTCCAAAGAGTAATATTCAAAACTTTGAAGAATCTTTTTTCAATATCCTTCTCATGTTCCCGGGAGTTTTGCGATTATTGTTCCCACTTGGAAGGATTTTGAAAGTTCTATTTTATCACCTTTAATTTATTGATAAGCACTTACAATTCATACGCTTGAAAGAAAGGGAATATTTTCAAGGAAATTGATCAGAATTTTCTTGGTACCTTCTTTTTCAACTTTGTATTTATTCTCCAGAGAATTCCATACCCCTTTCACCAAAGATGTGTTGATATAGAGATCATAACACCGATCAAATAATGTATTGAGTATTTGGCCGCGACAAATCAATTCATCATCTCGACACTTTTTCCTTCGACTCTTATGACATCGATGTCTCTATTTGTTGGTTCTGATAGTGGTGCCAATACCAGATCAGGGATGTAGAAAATCGTTAATTCCTTGAGAAGGAACTTCAACTTGTTTTGCGATCGAGTGAAAATTGTTCCGTCGAATCGATCGAGGTGAACAAGGTCTTGATTCATGAGTTTAATAGTGGCCATAATAGTTTTGCTCTCCATAAAAATATTGTTTGAGATTATTGGTATAATGTCCTTTAAGGGGAGTGGAGAAGAGAACAAAAGAAGAATCAAGAACTCCAAACTATGGTAGAATGGCTCAAACTCAATATCGTTATCTTCAAATGATATTTGTCCCCTCTACAATTTAATGAGTGAAGGGACTCTTGGCAAATGATTTGTAGGATTGATCAAGTTTTGAAGAAGAAAACACTTAAGCACTAGTGTTTTAATTCCAAAACTTGTAGAACACAAAGGATGTTTGAATATGTAAAGATACTTTGGTAAATCTCTTTCAATATGGAATGATCTCAATCGTTTGTGGTTAACTGTTTTTTTCAGGAATGAAATCTATCCCATATAATATATTCTCATTCATACACAGCGAAAAGGCTTCAAAGGTTCATGAAAAGATGCATTTTTCTTGAAAATGTGCCCAAAAATGAGCCAGAAGTTTCAAACCCAAAGATAAAAAAATTGGCCTAGTACAAAATCGAGTGATCGCCCAGACCAAGGTTTTGGCCTCGGATTATTGAAAACGACATTGGGCACTCGCCCAGGCCAAAATTTCAACTTCTTAGTTTTTTTCTTCTCGTTTTGTTTTCGGTGTTTTTGTACTTGCTCGACACATCCATAAAGACATACTATCATTCCTATATACTCTTCATTATAAGTTTAACACCAAATTACAACACCATTTTTTCCTAGCCCTCCCATTATTCTCACCCTAGAAAAAGGATGAAATAATGGAATTTAACTTTTCAAACATAGACTTAGGAATTTTGAACACTGATGGTAAATGAATGGCCATACTCGTAAAGACATGATGAAGAATCACCAACCATCCACCTTGAAATTATAATAGCATCTTCCATCCTGAATCCTTTTTTTTTTTTTTTTTTTTCTTTTTCTGAATCTTCTCAACAAAGGTCTTTAAATGTCTAGCACTCAATCTACCTTGTACTACTCACACTTTTGCACCAAAGAGCAGGTCTTAGAGAAAAAAAATTGTCGACTTATCCTTACTAATAAAGTGCCCAGACCAGTCTTCATACACTGCCAATATCTCCAATAAACCTTTCAAAGACTTTTTACTCCTAATTAGCAAATGTAACAAGATCATCTAAATACATAAGGTGAGAGACCAAAGGGCCACCTGGGGATGAGAAAAACTACCAGTACGTCCATTACCAAAACTCTTTTTAACAACCTCATCAGAGCCTCTTACATAATGATGAAAGCATAAGGAGAAAGTGGGTCTCCCTACTGTAATCCACGTATAGATTTGAAGAAAACTTGAGTAGTTCCATTCATCATTATTGAGTACCATGGAAGGCGTTGTTATGCACTGATCAACCAACCGACAAAACCCTTTCGAGAAACCAAAATCCTGTAGCATATGTTGCAAGAACTGCTAATCCACCTGTTTGGCAAATTGTTGTTAAACGACCTCCCTGAGCTATGATGTTAACTTGGTTTAATTTTTTCAGTCGGCAATAACTGATCATTGAATTGACGCCCCAATATAAAAACTCAATCCCAAAATTGTTGGGGCCATTTGAAGCAGCCCAATCTAAATCAGTGCTGTTCATGGCCCATCTTCATTTATTTAAATGGCTTACAGATAAAATCCACTTAAATGCCCACTTATGTCCTTACTTGTGCCTGATCCATTACTGTACCTAACTCTACCTATTTATTCTTGGGCGCCCCCTTCTTGCTTCATATGGGTTTCGGTCTCTCTCTCTCTCTGCTTCATGGTTTTTCCTCTATTTGTGAACTGTATGTTCTCCTTTTGCTTTCTCTTGGTCCACCGTCGTATTCCATTACCTCTGTTGTCATCCT
Organism: Olea europaea var. sylvestris; assembly: GCF_002742605.1. Lineage (NCBI taxonomy): Eukaryota > Viridiplantae > Streptophyta > Magnoliopsida > Lamiales > Oleaceae > Olea > Olea europaea. The sequence goes on from NC_036251.1 coordinate 21,237,074, forward strand.
TGGTATATCCTAAGTAGGTGAAAAGAAAGCAACCATAAGTGAAGAGGCATTTTGAGGTTGTTGGGTCGATTATATTGAGGTGTCGATTAGAGGAGAAACAGAACCCGGTTCAAGCCTTGGTGGTCATCATCTTCAGCTCAATACCACCGTAATATATGCTTTAACCATGTCAACTTTAACTACCACATTCCCTGTCTCACTCTTTTATTCTTAGAATGCACTAACTCCGAAGTCAAAGTGATGTTATAAAAGATCTGCAATGAAAGCTCCTTGCTTATGCAAAATAATTCTTGAAATTACAGTTGCCATTCGAGCCACTAAGATTTTTGAAAAATTCTTATAAACTACAAAACACAAGCTTTAGGTTGGAATTTGTCAAATCCCGTTGGTTCTTCCGCCTTTAGAATGTGAACAGTAGCAGATGATGAATAGAAAAGAGTAGAATAATGTTATGTAGCCTCATTGGGGGTTACAACCCTAGTCTATGTGACGCAAGATGATAGGTTGAATAAAAGGTGAAATTAAATAACTTATTTAATTTCACTTTTTCATTTAATATCACATTAAGGCCACATAAACTGAGGTTGTAAATCTTAGTGGGGCTAAATAGCATTACTCAAAAGAATAAGATCTTTTTTTGGGTAGCTGCAATCACATCATCTTTAACTATATCCCAACATTTCATAAAAACCCAAAATCCAAACTTGGCCGGCATAGTGGAGCTATCTATGGGAGTTGCAAAAATAGCCTCCTTTACTTCCATCTCAGTCGGTAAAACACAAAGCAGTTGTTCCTCTTCCTCTGTCAATGTAGCTTCAGTCAAACCAGAAAAATTCGGCACTGCACCTATGTTCTTCAGTAAGGAAGCATTCAAAATAATTCACTGCCTTCAGGCGTATTTGTTGAGGACAAGATAGGTGTGTACCATTCTCTAAAATCATATGATTCAGCCTTCTATATTTTTGGTGTTGTGCAATCTCTGCATGAAAAAAAATTTGGTTGTTGTCACCCGCTTTAAGCCATTTCCTATTAGTTAACTAAGAAAGCCTTATTTCCTCTATCTTTTGCCATTTAACCTAACTCAATTTTTGGAACTAAAGAATCTCGCTCCACCTCTGACGAATACTTCTCTTGCAAAGCACTTTCAAGTACCTCCACTCTCTCGTGAACCTTTGATATAACATGATCAACCTGCAAAAATCTGTTTATTCCAAAATTTGAAAGCCATCTTTGTCCTTTTTAACTTGGTAACCAACCTCTGTAAACCTCATAGTGCCACATCCCGACTACAGGTCACCCAAGCTCTTGTACACAAGGCATGAAAGTCTCATGTTCACACCACATCCGTTGGAATTGAAAAGGAGATGGTGCTTACGAAACACTCAGCTGTCTAAAATAAATGAGCATTGGGGAGTGATCAGAGGTCTCCTTAGCCAAAAGTTGCACACCCAAAATCGGAAGCATTCGAGCTGCTATGGAATTTACTGATTTTCGATCAATCTGAGCCCAGCTCCTAGCACCTCCATCCTGGACATTGTACAAAAAGTGTTTAAATAACTATAAAAGGACAAATCAGTTCATCAAGAAATGTAACATCCAATTAGTGACATGGCATTAATAATGTGAAAAATAGCAATTGGGAGTTCTATCACTTGAACTGACAGAAATTCATGATATGACACTCTATAAGTAATGATCGTCATAAATTTCACTAAAGTAGTATTTATTTTTCATGAGCAACTAAATGTTACGTGTGATAATCATCATTTATCAATTGTCTCGTCATTAATTTCTATAAGTTAAATTGGACAAAATTGTCTTAATTAAAATCAAATTAAATGTAGCTATCTAGCTGAAACCATATTAAAGTGTAGTTACCCAATCTAAATAATTTGTGCTCAAATAACACATAAATAGAGATCTTCAAAGTAAATAGACACAATATAATCAAATAAATAGTGCAGATTATCAAATCTCCTTCAAAATAATGACAATATAAGTTTAATCCATGCTGAAATTTGCTCAAATAGTGCATATTGTCAAAATCTCCTTCAGCATAACAACAATTTAAGTGAAAATTTAAGATTGCCAAAATTTAAGTTAAATATTGTCACAATCTAAATAAATCTATAAAATATTTCAAATCAATTACAATATAATGTACGAATATAACAACAATCAACAAAAACACTATTTAAAATCATCAATTTTCAGTCCATTACATACTAAACACCATAAATCCTAAATAAGAAAATGAAAAACCAATTTCATTTTAGTATTTGCTAAAATAATCCTTTGAAAATGTTTGAAGAGAAAGTATCGCAAGTTTTGTCAAAATAATAGCGTTGGGAATGTTGGTCCTGAGCAACCGGGCAAACGCAGCAACCAATAATGTTGGGGACGCTGCTTGTTGGAACTTCATTAGAATTTTGCTATTTCAATCTGGTCATTGACATGCCCGGTTACACGTCCCTCACAAGAAGGGGGGCCTATGCCAAATAAAATAAAATGCACGGGCCCTCCTACTGTGAGGGGCATGTACTGGGCGTGTCAATGCCCAGGTACATATAGGACGACCCACTTTAAAATAGGTGGCTGGGAAAATGGCAAAAATTTCAAGGCAGACGTTGGACTTGGTATGAACTTATTTTAATATGAATCTCTAGCATCCATACATTTTTTTGACATTTTCGCCCTTATTTTTACATTACATTGCGAAAATCATCATTTTCATTTATTTTCTCAATTAAAAATTGTAGAATTACAAATATACCCTCCTATTTAAATTTGTCCGGAGATAACTGAGTTTCATAGACTTGGATATAGCTGCTATAGCCATATGACCTAGTCCAACAAATTACCGCCATATTGGATCTTTATAATTTGCAAACTCATGAAATCTCAGCTTTAAATTCTTCTAATCTTTGACCGAAATCCAATTGAGAGAAGAAAATTCAATGAAATGACTGGACGACTTTGCAACACCCTAGCATATAGTGATTATTTTTTGACATCAACATATGTAGATACAAACTATTAAAAACATATGTATATATACACAAAAACATTATGCGTACATCATGAATTGAAGGAGGTAGAATTTTAGGTTTGAAAGGAACGATGAGTTTTTTTAAAATAGAAGTATGTGTATATAAAAAAGAAGAAGTTGGGAATTTCAAATGCCTTGGGAATTTTCATAGCACAAATTCATTAATAGGACCTGTCTGATAGAATTTATTTGAGAAAATGAATTATTGAATAGTATTTTTTGAAAAATGTGTGGTTAAAAAGTAAAGAAACTTTATTAGTTTGTGTATCGAATATTTTATTGTGTAAATATATGCTGGAGAATGATTCTGTAGCAACCAATTTAAATTTTTAAAGGATGACAAACAGGAGCTAAGAATGTTTTCCAAAACAATTCATGGCAGAATCCTAGGAGAAGTGCCTCACATTGGCTTAAGCACAACAACTTGTTTATATATATTCATTTCTTATGGTGAACATTAGAGATCAATTTTTGCATTTCTGATGGATGAAAAAAGATGGCCAATGGGGAGAGGGGTTAAATGAAAAGAGTAATAATGTGATGTACTTTATTTTCCCCTTTTTATTTTAATTGGTTTAGATTGTATTTATAAACTGATTGTGGTGTATGAATCAGAATGTGTTTTAACTGTGGTGTGCTTATAATGTGGTGGATGATCACTTTTACTGAACACCTGAAGAAATGAAAACATTTCTTATTAGATGATCACGATACTTTTTCGAAAAATCGAAATTGTTGACTGCATGTAGGGAGCAAGAATTATATTTTTTGTCCTCGCCCGCATCCCACTTACTATTTAGCATGGGAATTCCCTTTCCCATTGGGGTGGGAGAATACGGGGAGAGTTGGGATAGAGTAATTTTCCAAAACCTAATTGTATGAAATGAAAACCTTCGATAATATGGATTTTTATTTTCAGTAATATAACATAATTAAGACACAATGGTTAAATAGTGTGAAACCATTTCATAGAACATGACTTGTGCTTGTATTGGTAAAAATGCACATTCAAGTCCAAGTTAAGCCCCTATTTAGAGAGAGACATCTGGTGAGACTGTCACATAAGTAGTCGTCACCTTATCGGGTGACTCAACCTCACCCAACGAGATGAGGCCATCTCAAAACTTGAGTTTCTCTCTCTTTTCACCTTAAATCTCAAGGTGGCCTCACCTAGGTGAGATTGGACCACCCGATGAAGTGGCAACTCCTCATTTAAAGGCCGCAAGGATGGTGCCTATCCAATTACTTCTCCCTTGTTTGACAAGCCATTTTTTTTTACATACTCATTTTTAATAATACATTTACACAATAAAATATCTTGTACATAAACTTAATAAACTTAAAACTTTTCCCTACTTTCAACACTCCCAACTGCAAAAATTTTAATTGAAATTTTAACCATTTCATTGCCTTCTGCTCTGCGGTTTTGCCCAACATCGTGATTTCCATTTCCATAATAAATTCTCCATTTTCCTTAGTTGCATAGATCCCATTTTCATCACACACTTAACACAGAGTGGGAAAAGAGATGGCGGAGGGAAAGGGCAGTGCGTTTGTTGCTCATTCACTGGTGGTTCTTTTCAGTTGTGAAGTGGCTGAAGCCGCCACTTACACTGTTGGAGGTGCTAGTGATTGGTTGTTTAAGATAGCTTCTTGATCCAAAGACAAGAACTTTAAGGCCCGTAGCATGATAGGTAAGCAGAACACTGTAAAATAGTAACTCCACTGCTGCATCGGCTAGCCATTTCAACATGTTTTTTCATGTGTAAAGTAAATTTTATTTTTCGTCAAAGATCCGTCGTGTGCATAATTTTCATAAATGGGTAACATTTGTGAGTATTTGAATGTGTTTACAATGTTCAACTTTGTCCAAAATATTTGATTGACTTTTGAATTGAAAAGGGTAAAATTTGCGAGTATTTGGATGTGTTTGTAGCGTCTACTTATGTCCCAGCAGCACATAATATCGTGCTGGTAGATGAGAACGGATATGACCGTTGCATCATTCCTATCGGCGCCAATATCTGCGGTTTTGCCCAACATCGTGATTTCCATTTCCATAATAAATTCTCCATTTTCCTTAGTTGCATAGATCCCATTTTCATCACACACTTAACACAGAGTGGGAAAAGAGATGGCGGAGGGAAAGGGCAGTGCGTTTGTTGCTCATTCACTGGTGGTTCTTTTCAGTTGTGAAGTGGCTGAAGCCGCCACTTACACTGTTGGAGGTGCTAGTGATTGGTTGTTTAAGATAGCTTCTTGATCCAAAGACAAGAACTTTAAGGCCCGTAGCATGATAGGTAAGCAGAACACTGTAAAATAGTAACTCCACTGCTGCATCGGCTAGCCATTTCAACATGTTTTTTCATGTGTAAAGTAAATTTTATTTTTCGTCAAAGATCCGTCGTGTGCATAATTTTCATAAATGGGTAACATTTGTGAGTATTTGAATGTGTTTACAATGTTCAACTTTGTCCAAAATATTTGATTGACTTTTGAATTGAAAAGGGTAAAATTTGCGAGTATTTGGATGTGTTTGTAGCGTCTACTTATGTCCCAGCAGCACATAATATCGTGCTGGTAGATGAGAACGGATATGACCGTTGCATCATTCCTATCGGCGCCAATATCAAAGTTTTCAAAAGTTAAAAATTAAATGGTCAAAGAAGATGAACATTATGTTGGGAATTTACTTAGACATGCCCAACGGAATTAAAAACATTTTCAATTTTCACCAGGATTAATCTTTGTATTTAGATAGGAATTTTGTAATAAAAGTTATATCTTTTTTTAGATCTGCAAACTTCTTTGCTTGTCTTTGTTCCAACAACTTGGATCTGCATCCCACAGCTGTCCAATTATCCAACCTACAATGAATTTCACACAGATAACAGATTGTAGCCACTAGAGTTTTCTCCTCTTGTGCTAGCAAGAATTATGAGATTCTCTACAGATTGAAAAACCTATCCATGTACTTATATAAGCCCAAACGGGTTTGGCCTAGTCCGGTCCAATATTTAATTAATCAATTTAATTAAATTCAATCTGTGAATTAATTAATCCAATTAATTAATTCTGGCCTATAAATAACCAACCCAATTAATTAATTTATCCAACGATTGTTAAATCAATTAATTGACAAATTGTAATCTTCCAATTCTCTTTTGTGTGCGACCCATCACGTTCCCGATCACGATACCTAACGACGTGAAATATTATTTTGATCTAATCAAAATTGATAAATTAAAATACTCTTTTAATTTATCACCAATTCACACTCGCCGTCCCAGATTGACATCTAGCATTATATCAGGGCAACACACGTGATGGAAAATGTCACGTGGTACGACAAAATCAAATTTATTCGTTTACCATGAAACTATAATCCTTTCATAAATATGATCCGATCAATTACGAGATATGGAAGTGTGTCAATTTCGATTATCGATCATATCTTCCATTCTACTATTAAGTCAATATGAGTCGAAAACTCCTTTTCGATTTATGTGTATACCTTGACCAAAGATTTTGAATCGACTTAATTGACCGAAATGCAGATCACAATCTCTTACTATCTAAGAGTAACGAATCCTCTATTGATCATTCACAACCTGCATATGGTTCTTGGCATACCTAAACGATGTCGTATTAGTGGCTCTTGGCAGAGCAACATCCAACACCGTCAAAACATGACTGTCATCATACAAGGCACTATGACAACCACAAGTCAAATGAAATTTCACTACCGAACGTTAGAGATTAACCACTGACACTCATATAGTTATCCATGTGGAATCTCTTAGCGGGTCTCCAATATTTCATTTTATAACAAAACATCCACGTGTTCATTTAAATGTCATCACATTTTAACTTGTGAGATCAGTTACTTGCTTCACAAATAAGAAATGTCACACGTGATGGTCTATCTGTAATAACGATATTCATATCTCGTTATTACTTACAACCATGGATTATTCAAGATCCAATCATATGTAATTTGTATCTCACAATCACAACTCCTTGTAATTAACGAATCACTTAAACTTAAATTTTCGGACTCTATTATTTAATATTATTTATCAGAATATTATTTTAAATAAATAATAGATCTTGACAAAAAATAAATACATTAAATATATTAAAAGTATTTACAACCTAAATCGATTGGATATAGAGAATAACACTTACACATTAATCATGCACAAAAAAGGAGCATTCAAGATAAAGATGAAATAAAAATTTGAACTTTTAACAAGATATTGAGATTGAGATGACATGTCCTGCAAGAGGAAGTTATCAATCTACAAATGCAGAACTGGAGTCAGGAGGCAGGATCAACAGTGTCAATGCGATGATTATTTAAATGATCAATCTATCAATTTCAAAAAAATAAAATTCAAAAAATAGAAAATAAAATACTGAGTAAATAAAGTTATAAAAATCTTTAGAAAGTAAAAAATTATAAAAAAATAAAAATTTTAAATCGTTCATGTTCATAATGATTATTTATATAAAAAAAATTTAATGAAATATTTAAATTAAAATAGTTCAAGCTCTTTGATTATTTACATAAAAATTCTAATAAAATATTTAAATAAACACAAATAAAAATATTTTTAGTCCATTTCATTAATTTTAATTTTTTATTTTCTATATTCTGAACTCAATTTATTATTTGTTTATTTTACTTTTGTAATGAAAAAAATTTGAAAGATTCACCAACTTTAAAAATATAAATAATATATTAACATAGAATTATTCTACTTTTACTGAATAGCAAAATCTCAAACCAAATGTGCTTTCTAGTTTTATATTTTGAAAAATAAGCTTTCAAAACGGCAAATAAAACTTGTCTTTAACAATCTTAAAATAGACTCTCAAAATAGAAAACTGAAATAAACTAAAAATTGAAATAAATAAAAATCAAAAGGGCCCTAATTCTTTCACCAATCTTCTAGATTTTTACCTTTCGAGCTTTAGTGTTTGCAGGTCTAAGCCAATAACCTTTCATGCATGTCTTCTAAACTTGGATTGTAATTGCGAAATATCATTTAGGGTGTGTTTGATTGCACACATTTTCCATGGAAAATGGGTTTTTTCCACCTTATTTCCTACTTTTGTCTTGTTTGATTGACAATTTTTTCTATGAAAAATATTTTCCTTCTTTTGGTCACGTGACCACATTTTCCTTGAAAACAAGGAAAATATTTTCCTTGGGGGAATGTGGATTTTATTTTCCATGAAATTTAACCTTTCCAAAAATTCTAGGTAACCAACCCACGTTAATATCTCTCTCTCATCTCTACATTAATCTCTCTCTCTCTCTCTCATCTCTACCCACTTACAAATCACTACCCTCTCTCTCATCAATTCAACCGAGCCAGGAGGAAGAACTCGACGACTCTCTGCTTCCAGATCTGCCTCCGGGGAAATCACTACAAAAGGTTGGCAAAATATTAACCCTTAAACCCCAGTTCTAAGTGATTTTCTCGTGTAGCTCCAGAAATATAATTTTAAGTATATATGTTTGTAAGTTTTGTGAAAAAAAAAAGTTGTGGACAGTGACCGCTTCTTGTAATTGTTTAAATTTCTGAATACATGCTAAGATCAGTTTTTTCGTTCACGAGGTAGCTGATAAATAATTTTTCATCAGATTAGTGGTTATTGTAATTCGCCTTTTATTTCAATTAGCTTTTCGGGTCGATTTTTTTCTCCTGCACAATGTTCTTAATTACTTTAAATTTAGTAAGAAATGGTAAGTCAGAAGATATCTGCTCCGCTGCTTGAACGACCCTAACAAACCTGTCGACCAGAAATTCTAAGTAGGCGGTATTCAAAACTTTCATATCCTGTTTCTCCATATTCGCTCACAAAAAGAAAACCATAGGGGAGAGAGTAAATAAAGGGGTGGGGAGAGGAGTATATAACCTTAGTGTAGGGCGAGAATTATGAGGCGTTTATCTGATTGTATATGGTTAGTTGAGAAATGACGTTAGTTAGTAACAGTTGGCAGGCCTGAACAGATTGACACACCTGGTATACGGTAGTCTCTGAAGTGTTGGTGACCACCGTTTAATGAGTTAGTTTTTTTTTCCTTTTTCTCACATGGTTTCCTATTGCAAAGTGAAAACACTGCGCAAAACAAAAGGTAATACTCAAATCTTCTCACTTTTTATGGTAAGTGTCATGACTATTATAAGAGCGAGGTTCAGGGTTATAGCATTGAATTAATTGATGGTAATCTACATGGTTTATGGGGAAATCTAAGGTGTGGGCAAATGAGCATTTTTGGAAGTTTCTTCAGTTCTTGTGAGGTGTTTTTGTCTGGACAGTCTTGTTCGTTTTGTAAAGTTCGATTCTTTGTGCTCTGTGGAGGAAACGTATCGTTATAATTATCAATTAGGTTCTCCCTGCAATGTGTTCTATCAAGATGAGTATTTCTACTGATGAATTTTCAACAGATTGAAAATCAATCAAAATATGTCAACTTCATCTAATCACTAACACTACCTAGAGTGAGAGACATCACAAAAATATTCTCTAAATTCGTGTCTATATAATCAGACAATGAATGGGCAATTCAAATGCACAATGCTTTCCTAGGAAAGTCAAACACAAAAGTATCCAAGGATTTAGGAAGTGAATTGGCCAGTCGATTCTTGGCTTGAACGTGATCAACAGGAAATATTTTACTATGGTAGCATTTTAACACAGTCTTTTTAACTCATATACTTGCCTAATGTTCAATTTAGATTTATATTTGGGCGCACCTGAAGGATCGCTGAGTATGCTTTTAATTCTTACATGTAAAAATCTAGAACATCTAGATTTTACATGCCCATTAGCATCCCAACAGAAGCACGTGGAAACAATTCTATATTTACCTAAACTCCCAGAAAAAAAATTTGCCTTTTTTTGTCTTAAATTTTCTGACATATGTATAAATAGCGGTAGGGTAGACTTAGGCGTGTTTGTGAATCTTTTAGGCAGAAGTGAAACTTTCTTTATGCAAGAGGGTTGGGCATTTAGATTTAATATGGTAATTTTTACCACAATGGAAGCTTTGAGGAACTCCCAGTAATCAAAATGCACATCTACATAAAAGCCCTGAGTCTAGAAGCAAGAATGTAGCAAAAGTTAGTGTTGGAGACTAAATTTAATATCTGTGTCCTCTCTTAACGACTTAAACTTGTAAATGAAGTAGTTCATCATGGTATTGGAGCAAGCAAATTTCTTGGGATCAAGTTTTGCTATCACTATTTATTGAATTCGTGCACATACGAGGCTTTTGACAAAAAATGAATTCATTTTGTGTGAGTGAGGGCATGTTCAACAGTGGGAATGGTTTGATTTACAATAATTTGGTTTACTATCCAAGAAGTAGAAACAAATTCAAGAAACTAAACCCAGCTAGCGTTTTGATTGGTTTGGGTGCGTGTATCTATGGATCTATTACCAATATAATGCACAATAATTTAACTGTTGTCCATTGTGCGTATTTTCCTGTAGCTACAGTTAACTTTTTATTCTGTAATGATGTTATGTTATTCTTTATAAACAAATTTTTATTGGATTTTTGTTTACCATGGTAGTTTATAACATGGCTTCAACAACGAATCAACGTCGATGCCAACGACAACATTTATGTTTATTTTGGACAATGGTCATACAAGCGATTGCGATATATAACGAACTTAGGCGTCCTGCACGACATCTTCCAAGAGCTCCTCATACAAATTGGAATTCTGAAAGAGAAATAACACTTACACAAATGTTTAGCACGAGTGATACAATATGTCGTGATCTCCTTAGGATGAAAATAGGTCCATTTCAAAGATTATGTGCTCGTTTGTGAACTTATGGATTGGTTGACAGTAAATACGTTTGAATTGAGGAACAAGTCGCAATTTTTCTGAATACAGTCGGGCATGACCAACGTAATCGCGCTGGATGTTTTACTTTCTTTCGCTCTGGTCAAACAGTGAGCTTTTACTTTCACAGAGTCTTACACGCTTGTCTTGGACTGTATATAGATGTTGTGATTAATGCCACTCCTCATAACTCACCATACGAAAAAAAAATGTGCAGCCATGGTACTCCTTTTTTTAGGTTAGTGGTTTGGAGATATTTCATCATATTTTTTAAAACTTCAATATTCAAATTTATTTTGAAAAGTATTGTTTTTTAAAGGACGTCGTAGGAGCAATCGATGGTACACATATAGCTGCGTATGTGCCTTTAGAGGATTAAGGTAAATATCGCAATAGAAAGCAAGTGATTTCCCAAAATGTTTTAGTAACTTGCACATTTGATATGAAATTTACATACGTGCTTGCCGGTTGGGAGGGATCTGCACATGATGGTCGATTGTTACGGAGTGCAATATTACGCCAAGGACATAAGCTAACAATTCCTGTTGGTAAGTTGTGTCACTATTTTGAAAACATTTCTTCCACGCATAAGTTATAATAATTACCTAACTACCATCATATGAACGACTCTTTCCTAGGTAAATATTACCTTGTTGACGCTGGCTTCCCATCGGTTTCCGGTTTTCTTGCACCATACCGTAGGACTCGTTACAATCGTAGAGATATTGAAGGTCAACGTCCTGAAAGTAGTAAGGAGTTGTTCAATTTTCGACATTCATCTCTACGTAATGTTATTGAGCGTACAATTGGGTTGCTAAATAAAAGATTTGCATATTTGAGACATCAACCCTATCACGACATTAACACACAAGCAAAGATAGTCCTTGCCTGTTCTGCCATCCACAACTTCTTAAGGATTGATGATGTTGAAGATGTTTGTGAGGAGGACGACTTAGATAGTAGTGATGATGAGGTTAGCCCTACGCATGTTGATGTACCTGAAGATGAAACTCCAAATGCTCACATATCTTTCACAAATCAGGAAGTGTGGTCTAATAAGAGGAACGCAATTGCTGATTTAATGTGTGCTGATTATCTTTCCAATCAAAATGCAGGAATTGATTTCGATTGAAATCTTGTTTTTTTTTCTATGTAATGGATATAAACTTACTAGACTTTCATATTTAGTAATTGCTTGACTTGAAGACGTATTGACATTAAGCAGATTTTTTTTCCCATGTCCTGTAATAGTTGACATAAGATTACTAGAATTTTAAATATTGCAATTGGAATTGTTATTATTGGAGACATTGTTGACATGCAATTTTCTTAAATGTTCTTATTTATTGGTTGACCGTAAACAGTTAATCTTGCACTATACAATTCATGGCAAATATTCGACAAAGCTCTGCGGCACCTTTTCGAGTTCCTAGACCAACCCTTCATTCAGACGTGGAGGAAATAAGCTCAACCCAATCGGATCCTAATTCTAGGAATCGTCAAATACGTTGGAGTGATGCAATGGACGGTTGTATGATAACTGCACTACTACCTCAAGTGTTGTCTAGTCACAAAAGAAGTGACAATGGCTTTTCATCATTTCACGTGTCCAAAGCAATCGAGAGCGTGCACAATGGATGCGGAGTGATGGTGTCTGATAAGAATGTGAGGGCGCGATTGAAAACTCTTAAAAAAAATATGTTGAAGTTCGTCAGTTGTTAAGCATGAGTGGTTTTGGGTTAAATCCTCACACTGGACGTGTCACAGCCGATGTACTAGCTTGGGAGGAGTTGTTGAAGGTACAAAATTTCATTGACCAATGAAAGTATTATTCCTTAAATATTACTAATATAATTTATTGTGCCCCCTAACTAGCGTAAAACATATTTCACTCTTTTTCTTGTAGGGCAAACTAGAATTTGGAAAGTGGAGGACCAAACTTTGTTCTCGTTATGATGATTTGGAGGCTATTTTTGGAAATGATTCTGCTACAGGAGATCGTGCTGTAACCGACAATGACATTTTATCCCCCGATCATGGTACGTACTAGATTAGACATAAAAATTTATATAATTCGTATTCTATTAGAGATTCTAACAATTTCTTATTTTACTATTTTTTAGATGAAACTGTGCATGAAGTTGATGGTCAAAATGAGGATACGGATCCAAGCCCCATTCGCGCTCCTAAGCGTAATGCCGAAGGAGAAACAAACAAAGTTCGCCGTCGACGTACCCAACCTAATGATGAGAGTCTCGTTGCCCTATCAAGCATTGCCGAATCAGCAAAAAAAATTGCTATCGCTATGGAGACTCAAGCAACATTAGATACACTAAACCACATCAATTGGTAGTTGGTTCTAGAAAAATTACAAGGCATGCGTATAGAAAAGCATGACATAATGTAAGTAATGAAAATATTTCGATCGGATGAGAGTCTGGCTAGAGTATTTATGAGTTTGACTGATGAAGAATTCATGCGTGATTTAGTATTTGAGAATCTGGGCCGTGATCTGCCTCCACTATTTTAAGATGACTTGGTTGGATAATTTAACAAACATGTGAAAGTATGACATCTATGTTGATTTTATTTGCTATTTTCTTATGATACAGATTTTTTTGGTTTTTTCATTTTTGTTTTATGTAATACATTGGACGAAGTTTCATCATTATTTATTGAATTGATTATCCGATTATTATTTATGACTGCAAAGACGAATATGTAAGTGGTAGAAATCTTAATTGTTAGGGAAAATTATTTCATCTCGACCGCGTTTTTGCATCTTCCGTACCGAATCTTGGCATATTTTTATCCACAAATTAATTGTTATATTAATTATAATTGATTAGGATTTGGCCGCATTTATGTCTAAAATTTGTTTAAAATTTGGATCACTCACATTGACAAATTTTCATGGGAAAAAACCACTATTTTCCAAGGAAAAAGTGACAATTTTCATGGAAAATAGTGGTTGTCAAACAGACAAAGTTGGAAAAAATGATTATTTCCATGGAAAATAATGACTATCAAACACCAAAAGTTGGAAAATTGCAACATTTTCTAGGTTGAAATTTATGTCAATCAAACACGTGTAATTAATATTTTCCATGTAAATAATTTCTAGGCAATTGAATTACCTGGAAAATATTTTCTTTCCATGCAATTTTCCTACTTGCAATCAAACGCATCCTTAGAGACAAATCATAGTAGACTTCAATCTATTAATTCTTTTTTTCAGCAATTAAGCCAATTATTGATTTCAGATATTGAGAATTCATTAAATCAACGAATATTTAGGTTTGTAAGCATTGTTGTTTTGTTATTTCACTTTTCACTGCATCAGATATATTCTATCAATAAAGCAATTGCAACATTTTCTAAACACACAAAGCAAAACCAAAAACTACAGTCTACAAAGCAAAATAATAATGGTGTAAAGTAGCTTGTATGAAAGCGTGAAATCATAATCACAAACAACCTTATAATTTATATTGATTTACTCATGTATCCTAGAAGAGTCGACATCACACAATTCATTGGTTCATAAAGAATACTCATGGTGCTAGTAGTTGTGGTAAAGTGGTGGTAGTGCATGTGGCGTTGGTGCTGACAGTAGTGGTGAGGTGACATAGCGTTTGGTTGGTGTCATGGTGAATTAGGCTATGACCAATTATTTGATTGATTGTGATAAATAAAATGGTTAATTTGTAACCAATAAATAATATGTAATCAATAAAATAAATAATTTTTTATCAATAAATAATATAATATAAAAAAATATGAGTTGCGACTAATTAATTTATAATCGTAACTCATAAGTTGTTAAGTTATGGCCTATAGAATTTGTAATTTGATATCGAGAAATAATAGATGACTTATTAATTTGATAATTTGTAAGCGATAAATAAATTGTGATATATAAAATTTTGTGATTTGAGATTGAGAAATAATGTGTGAACTAATTGATTTGATAATTTGCGATTAATAAATAAGTTATGATCTATAAAATTTGTGATTTGTAATTGTGACATTCTATGATTGTGATTCGTGTGTTACTGTGATCATAAAATTATATAATATTGTGACATTAATATATTAAATTATCTATTTAATTACAACATGATTTTTGAAATTTTAGAATAAATTTCTTAATTTTTAAATTATATCTTTTAAACACTTTGATATGTATTGTTCCCCAATTTAAATGAGTAAGTTTGTCCTTGAACTTTTAAAAGTCTTGACAAAATGAGAAATTTGTGCACAAATCTTTGATTAAAATTAAGTTCTTGTGTAAAAGTTATTTTTTTAAATCACTTTTATCTACACTCATTTTCAATTAAATATTTTCAAAATAATAATAATAATTATTATTATTCAAATTTTTATTACTTTTTTTCTACTTTTAACAACATGTCATCCCAAAAAAATAACTTTTTTTTTTTTTCGAAAAACATTAGCTAAAACATATTCATGATCCAACTTTCATTTCAACAATGCATAAACTGATAGCAAATTCAATAAAAGACTTTTCAAATACATAACATCAACTCAATAGTTTCAAATACAAAAAGAATGACTTTTGTTTAAATGGGTTCATTTGACAACATACACTTATTTTTCATTTTGTTCGGTGTCCAAGTACTACTAAAGAATAGCTAGAGGCCGTGTTGCTTCCATTAACAAAGTTCTCAAGTAGCTAATAGTCCTCATACTAAAAGAACAGATGGAAGCCAATTTCGGATAAGAGTATATAGCATTCGTCCATGCCTAATGTAATAGCAGAGATTTTGCTCGTGTATGATCCTCATTTGTAAACGTTGCATATGATTGATCTTGATATGATCCTTGCTCCATCAACTCTTGGTGATGTTGGAGTAGAAATCTCTGCAACACAAGTATCAAAAACCCTAAGCCGCTTGTCCATTCCAATTGCAGTTATCCCAAAAATTACTTTTCAAATAATCTCTCCTACACTAGGGCTAAGTGTGACTTGAGCATCAAGAATCCATAAAAATATATTCAAATAAATTTTTTTCCCTCTATAACATCTATAATTTTTAGATGCAACGATTCAACAGATTTAAATTTTAATAATCCAAAATTACTTTTAAATTTAAAGAAAATAGATGGAACATCAATTTAATGAAAGGGGTTATTCATTTAAAATTTGAAAACCAAAATAATAAAAAATATATTTTATTGAGCCACTTGTTTTAAAAGTTTTAGTTTCGTGATGATGTAGTCTGTCAAGGTATTAGACCTAACATAGATATTTTTCAAGCCTCCCTTCCCGCAATTTATGAAAATTGTCTATATATTCTACTTTACCGTTCACTACACTACAAGATCTGTATGTTTTCCCTATGAAACATTTTTGTAAGAAAAGGTTCTTATTTGTGAAAAAAAAAACAATCGCAAACAAAAAAAATTTGTGGGCAAATTTATAGGGCAAACATCGAAGGGATAGATAAAAGTCGACAAAATTTAGGAAAATGTGTGTGTGTGGGGGGGGGGGGGGGGATTGGAGAAAAAGAATGCAGAATTT
>NC_036251.1:21253840-21307905 GCF_002742605.1 Olea europaea var. sylvestris
GGGTAAAGGTTTTTTTACGAACCTTTTGAAGACAAATACAATTCATCGCTTAAGTTTTCCCTCGACAAAATCATTTGTTGCTAAAGCCATTTTTGGCCGGCGAAACGATTTTGCGGCACATGGTACAAATTATATTATGGACTAATAAATTGTGCTTTTCCCTACAAATAAATTTTGATACAAAAAATATTTGTAGATTATTTGTCCCAACAATTAAAAATTTGTAGCAACAGGATACAAATTACTTTGTAGGCTAAAACCTTCTTTTCTCAACAAATAATTTTTTTTTGGGGAGTCATATTTGTAGTCTATTATTTATCTCAACAATTCGTAGGAAAAATTAATTTCATGAATTTTATTTGTTATTTATATTAAATTAATTTTCTAAAAACCTTATTCAAAATAATATAAAGATGCAAAAATACAATAAATTAATTAAGATATTTAGTGTCAATCAATGTAAAATTGAGTCCAAAATATTGCACCAAACATAAATAAAAGTCATTCCCTAAGTATGGTTATATCTAACATAAAGAGTACAACAAACATGCTATGTTTCTATTATTATGCATCTAAAAAATAACTCTTTATACTCATGAATTATATATCCTGTTGATCCTCGTTAAAGTTGTGCTCTTCATCAAAGTTGTTCTCTTCCTATTCAATAGCATCATCTTCCTCATTAGCATTATTCTCCATTGAGATTGGTATAAAAGGTGGTACAACAAAGTCCGGAACTTTACAACATAACTATTGCATAGATTGATGCCAAGATTGTGGTGGAGAATTGAATTGTTTTTCAACAACGTTAAGCTTGTTTTGCTTCCTTTGCTCCATCTCCATCGAGTTGTGTCGGCTACACGTATATTGGAAGGTGTACCTATATCAAAAAGGTTAGCATCTCTCAACCTACGAATATTGGAAGGCGTACCTCTATCTCGAAGGTGCACCTATAGTCTGCTCGAATCAAGAAATTCTTTTATCTTCATGTGGCAGTATTATTGCAGATGGGTAAGCAATTCTTGTGTACCTTTCAATTTTAAGAATCCTTCTAATCGAAAACCAATGGAATAAGGAGCTAATTTGAAACTTTCTCATGGATATATTTATTGTTGATCTTTCAGCAACTAGCGCTCTCAGATCTTTTATCGAACAACTAATGAATCAAGAACTTGGCTAGAATGATAACACTTTTTAGCAGACAATGGAGTCAATCTTCTAACAGTAACTGAGTATTTAAGGAAAATGGATATGCCTTGCTGCAAAGGATTTTACTTATTTTGTTATTTTAAGTAAGAAAATATTATGTTAGGCCTTCCTGCCAAACCGAAAGGATTGTGTTGGGCTTTAATATCTAATAAATTTCGGGCTATGATGTTAAATGTCGAAATATATTTCATAGGTCTCAACCAATGAATGAAACAATTATCAACAACCAAGTCCAAATGCTCAACTCAGTCCAGTTATATTACATCTTAAATGACTTTGAATTTTAGCTCATTTAACCTTTTTATTGGTCCATTTAAAGCCTAACCTAACCCTATATATATGTGCTTACCCTAGCTATTTTTAGTGTGCGATTTGTATGTGGAAAAGCGGGAAAAAACGTGTGCCTTAAGAGAAGAAATTTGGCTACCTCCATTGCTCAAAAACTGGTGAATTTATCTTTTTTATTTTTTATCTCTTCTATTGTCTTTCTCCAATTTTTATTCAGTGCCTTTGTGGCTTGCAAGTCATTACCATTATCTTGTCATTTGTGGTTGAGATTGAGAAGCAACTGAGATGAATATATTAAGTTCGCAAAACATCGATTTGACTATCTTTGGAGCAAGCTTTCATGACAATTGATAGTAGATCTTCAAGGTGTAGATTTGGCATAAAAATTGACCAAAGACCATCTAGAAAATCAACTGAAACGAAGCAGAAATCAGATTGCACAACAATCTAGAAAACTGGCAAAAAATTGAGGAAATTTTCGTGATTTTCAGGCAATCCAAAAGAAGTTTGGTGAAATGGAGACCACCGATGTGATGTGCAAGTGGAGGTGTACCTAGATGACAAGTGTGTGTGAATTTTTAGCGATGCGTGTGGCGACGCGTAAAGCCTCCTGCAGAGGCTGGTGGTGGTGCGTCCAGCATTTGTTGGCGGAGGTCTCTTCAAACAATTTTTTTCTAACATCATTTCTAACATTTTGGTGTTGATATTTTCTATTTCAAGTTATACAGTGTAATCTTGATAGATTTGTTCTTCGGATGTTCAGGTTCGATCATGGTTGATTGGTTGCTGCAGTTGATGGAGACTTTACGACAAATAATGTGGTCCTAAAGTGATAAATTTGCATATCTATGATTTATGGACCTTTAAACGTTGTCTATCGATATTGTATTCTTTGCTTTTTATTATTATAGTTAAAACTATTGTGTAGGATAGTCATTTATGTTTCGCATTAAAAGCCATCATGTGTGATGAAGATTGGGGTTTTCATGAAAGAGTAACCATTGCCTATTACAAGACATAGAAATTACTTGTTAACTATTTTCTTATATTCTTTATGAATTTATGTCAATCTTTTGTACACTGTTAGAATTGTATGTGACCTTAAGAAAGTTTGTTTGACTATTTTGTGTGCATTATGTTTGTACTTTGTTTGTAGTCATTATTTGGTATTGATGACATATATAGGTCTAGAGCAAGTGCAAAAAGTAAAATGTGTTTTAACTACAATAAATTTGGGCATGGTGAGATAGATTGTCTTAGAAATGATAATAAAATGAAAGATAAAGAGAGAGGTTAGGCGAATGTTGCCATCAAGTCGAGTTATGAGCATAATGAGATTTATTGAGGGTAAACCTTGTTACTTCATGTGCATTTGTGTGTCATCCTTTCTATATTTGTGTGATTGCTTAATTCTCTTGCGTTGATATGTTACACTTTCAATTTTTTTGTATGTGTAACCGCATGAATTGAAGTGATATTATTATTCGGTATAATTGTTTGCATGCATAGTAGGTTGGGATGAATTAGTAGTGTGTTAAGTGTCCTTTGGTAAGATGGAGTATAGATGCCTAGGGATACATTAGTGGTTTGTATCAAGGATGTGGAGTGTGACATTGTGATCACGAGTAGAAAGGTGATTAAATATTGGAATCTTTTATATGTAAAGAGACCTTGATCAAGTGGAGTGTGAGACATGAACTTCTATCACTTCTATTAGGTGAAGACCCATTATCCATGTAGGTTGGAAGGAGTGATGTGGTGATAGAATATTATTTCGAGGACTTAGGATTTATTGTGACTCACCAGTTAGACATGAGTTGATTGATCTATCTAGTGAACATTGTGGGCGAAGAGAGAAGATACGTGTTCTCGATATGTAAGCAAAATGAGGTAGGATAAGTGTGGTGAAATTTTTTCATAGGGTCATTTATGCATTTGTATATATGTTGGCTGCTTGCTAATTAACTTGGTATTAACATATGGTTCTATGTGAATATATTTGAAATGACAGGGACCATTTTCAGAATGAGTACGGACGACACAGATGTTTTTTGATAATTACCCTCTTTTAGAATAGATTTTGTTTAATGTACTTTTAAAAAAAAAATGTGTGGTTAAGTTAAAACGTAGTGCAAAATTATTTTATTGAAAGAATGTATAATTCAAAATGAATTTGAAAAATAATGAGACTTAAACAAGGAGAAATGCTATTTAGCCATGTTTGGATTGCAACCACAGTGTAAGTGACGCTAATGTGACATTAATTTATAAGTAGAATTAAATAACTAATTTAATTTCATATTTCATTTAATCTATTATCTAGTGCTACCCAAATTGGGGTTGTAATCCCAGTGGGCTACATAACATTGCTCTTAAACCAACGCTAAATTTGTTAACATTTCCGTGCCTATGCTTTCCATATAAAAGTCTGCGCATCTTTATGGATAAACTCACGCCTTAAATGTAGAAGATTATAAATAAACACAAAATGATGAACTCAATTTTTATTTTTGTATGAAACTTGTAAATCTTTCCAATGATGACATCGAAAAAAGTGGATTCTAACACAAGGATACACATCCAAAGATCAAACTCGCTACGTGAATTAATTCACTTAAGAGATGAGAGTGATGAACAAGAAGAAATCCTTCTTCTCAACAAGCCAAAGGCTCAATACTCACACTTCAAATCTCAATTCATTGTCTTCAAGACTTACAAAACTAACTTAAATAGTTGAGACTTGGATCAACCCTCCAGCTCCAAGCGTAGGCATTTTTTCTATCATTTTCAAGAAAAAGTTTTATCGAAAGAAAACGAATATTAAGATAAAAATTCGTGAATGCAACTTCCAAAGAAATCAAAGCTTCCTAAGAATTCTATTGAACCATAAAAGAGGTGATTATAAACATTTTCGAATAGACTTTTCAGCATGACCAGTTTAGAGAAAAATATAAATAACCTGGTATAGGAAAGTTCAAATTGAGATTCATAAAATATGTTGGAATCTTAACTTGATAACCTTTTGGATGATCTATTATTTATGCATTATTCCTAGTATTCACTTAAAGTGACTAAAATTCTGCACCTTGTAAATTGTTAGAACATTGACGAGAGAAAATTGGACTTCTCCTTTTCAAAACTGGTATTTGATGACACTCTCGTATCAGTGGTTTTACCTACTCAAACTCAATAACTACAATATATTTTTGACTAGTGTGAAATCGTAAAACAATTGATACGTGTATTTTGTGCACTTATTTATGTCGTTAAACATGGACAAAAAATGCATATGATTCTGACAACCTATGGTTAGGGGTGGCAATGACCGAGCCATGTCTACCCATGAGCTTGTCGAGCTCAAGCTCGGCTCTGGCTCTTGCTCAAGGGCCAATCAGACAAGCCGAGCCCACAAGCTCAAGATTTTTTTAAAAAAAAAAATTTGACTCTTTCGTTCCCATCCGTTCGCTCGTGGGCGAGCCGAGCCCAGAGAGCAGGCCCGCTAGCTCGACCACAGGCTCGGGATCGTCCAAATACAAGCCCGAGCCGCCCAAGAGCCGTCTTTTTACGAGCGGATGAGCCACTCGGCTCGATTGGCACCCCTACCTATGGGAAACATAATTATTAACTGGGTATTTATTCTTGGCTTTAGAATCAGATTCAAATTGATTCTACGAGACTCCCCTATTTGACCTTTCTGGATATTTATTGTTTACATCTTCTACAAGAATAGAAAATTCATTAAATTCATCAAGAATGCGATTCGAGGTTTCCGAGGAAAAACATTCTGGGTTGATCCTATGGGTTAGCAGTTTTTTACCCTTCTGGCCCTATCCTTGATCCAATGCGGAGACAC
The DNA here is from genome assembly GCF_002742605.1 of Olea europaea var. sylvestris. Classification (NCBI taxonomy): domain Eukaryota; kingdom Viridiplantae; phylum Streptophyta; class Magnoliopsida; order Lamiales; family Oleaceae; genus Olea; species Olea europaea. The sequence goes on from NC_036251.1 coordinate 21,259,191, forward strand.
GAGGAGTCGTATGAATGAAAAAAAAAAAAAAAAAATGTGAGAAATTATAGTATAGACGCCGGCAACTCTAGAACCAAAGGGAAATAATTTTATATAATCGGATCTATACTCTCCTTGGATGATACTTATCGAGTTTGAATGACTATCATCATTGAGCTTTGTGAGGTTGGATGAATCCTCCCATTGCCTACTTTTGCAGATACTCTCTCCGGACAGTCTGCTTAGGAAAAAATGAACTCGAAGTCTTGCCATGGCCGAGTGCAATTGAACCACTCCTTCGACATTCCTGCCTGAGACATAGACATGTGACCAATATCCTGAAACTCAGAAACAAGTTCATTATAGTACGTTGGCAAGAGTGGCCATTCTGCTAGGTAGAGAAAGACCTCATCTTCAATTTAAAAAATAAATACGTTCGTCGGATCCTTCATAAATGGTTCTAGACTCCGCCTACTATATCTCCTTAGTCGTCGGAAAATGAATAAATTGCTGCATCAATTATTGGCTCATCGAGTCAATGAACCAACTCGGGTTATCTATGTCTCTAATTTTGGATCTTCAGTTAACTTTGAATATATATGTGTGGGGTTAACAAAATAATTAAGGGAAAACATGTAAGTACCTAAACCAAAGAAACCTAACAAATTACAGAATCTTGGTCAACCATCCTAATTAACAACAGACAGTTTAATTAGAACAAATGAATACCAAATAAATCTAGGATAACTTAATAAGTAAATTAGGAAATACAATTCCTACTGAAAGTAGGTCTCGACGAAACTCCCGAATCGAGCTATTCTTCTTAAATTAAATACCCGAACGGGTATCTGAATGGAGAACTGACGGGTTAGGTTCGATTCTCGATTCTAGATCAAGAACCGAAAAATCGAATGAAAATTGAATCTCCCTAATTTTTTAATTAATTTATTTTAAGTAAGCCAAATTATTTTATTTTTTTCTAAACAAATTTGTTAACTAGTTAATTTAGTTCAAACCCATAAATATGATTTTCTTATTGCTAATTTTCGGTTTAATGCCAACTTAATCAAATTGATTTAAGTTTTATCCAAATCTGTTACTCTATCGCAGTGCAGCTTTTACCATTTTGGAGAAATCGAATTAAAACTTGACAATACCTCTCTTAATTATTTTGAGCTCACTATTTTCCTCTTCCTATGATCTTAATAATTAAACTTATGAAGAACTCAGTAAAGAAATGCGCAAAAGACACATAAGATTTGACCACGTTGTTTTGTATCATTAGTTACATTAATGTCACTTTGTACATATTAAAAAATTTAATTAGAATACGAAACCTGAGAATCGAATGAAATCGAACTGAACCTGAACAGTTCCATAATTAAATTTGAATCCGACGATTCCACTTACTAATTATCCAAAAATTTCGGGTTCGGCTTAATTCTTGTTAGAACCAAACCGGACCGGACCGGACGGGGCCTAGCTGAAAGTTAGGTGTTTAATTTTCAAATAATACTATTGATAATAAAAGACTACAATAATCATCTTACGTGAAGGCCCATGTGTCATAATTTTAATAATTAAAAAGGGAAACAATCAAATGAATTTCAATATTAATAATGAAACTATCACTGGCACAATGCCACGTAGGGCGATTATTATAGTTACCGACTACGAACCCACATATTTTACCTACTTATTTACTATTCATTTCTATATTTACAGCTTGTTTGGGAGTGATTTTTTGGCCCAAAAAATTATTTTTTTACCGTTATTTCACTATTTCAGCCATCATATTTGACTTCTTCTATCACAGGTGGATCCCACTTTTCTCATAACGGTCAAAAAATCAATTCTCAAAATCACTCTCAAACACGCTTTTATAATTAACAAATTATAATTACATACCGAACATTGACAAGTGATATTTTCTTGTTTGTGATTGCCATAAGTCGTGGGATTCATAATTAGATTGCCAAGATTATTGAAATCTCGTTAAGATTGCCTATAATCTTCATGAATTTAGAAAATCAAAGAAAATATCAGATTTATCGAATCATAATATATGTGATCTTCACCCTATAACTTGAAATTGTTCATTGAACTACATCACATTTTGGTTGAGATTTAATCATGGCATTGTTATGGCATCTCTCCTTCGTTCTAGTTTGGAATTTCTTAGGTTGATTGTATTTTTTAACTGAATCGAAATCTTCTGCATTTTAACTCTTTTTTTTTTTTTTTTTTCCTGGGCACCAACCGTTTGCTGATTTTATTTCTTTTCCAGGAGCGAGTGCTGCAATTTTCACGTTCCAAAACAAATGTCCATACATCATATGGCCAGCGACTTCATCAGGAGCTGGAAAACCTCCACTGGTAAATGGTGGCTTCCAGCTCGGGCCGGCTCAAGCCGCCACCATCAATGCACCCACAGGGTGGTCAGGCCGCTTCTGGGCTCGTATTGGATGCACTTTCGACCCATCTGGCAAGGGAAGATGCGCCACCGGTGACTGTGGCGGTGTTCTTCAGTGTAACCGCGCAGGCAGTATACCACCAGCATCACTAGCTGAGTTCACCCCCAATGGCACACAAGACTTTTACGACGTCAGCCTTGTGGATGGATTTAACCTGCCAATTTCCATCTTCCCTTCTGGAGGGACGCGAAACTGTGGATCAGTAATCTGTGCAGCCGATTTGAATAGAGCATGCCCTCCAGAATTGGTGGTGGCCGCAGGGAATGGGGCAAGGGTGGCGTGCAAAAGCGCCTGTCTCGCCTTCCATCAACCCCAGTACTGCTGCACTGGAGCATTCAATAGTCCAACGAAATGCAAGCCTATTAATTATTCACAAATCTTCTAAAAAGCTTGCCCTACCGCGTATAGCTATCCATTTGACGATCCAACTAGTACTTTTACATGCAAGGGAGCTAACTACGGGATCACATTCTGTTGATGTTGAAATTTTTATACAGGATCATGATTGGCAATAAACTAACGTAGATCAGAATGACAAGTTTTTCCCTGTTCTATATTTTGGATTCTATTTCCATGCCATTGAGGCATGGATGAGTTACACACCAAAACAAAAAAAAATTTGCAAAAATCACTTCTCTTCAAGTTTAAATCGGTCCAGAAGTCCACGCTGTGGATGGACAATCTATTTGTAACAAGAAAGAGAAATGTACCTCGTATGTCAGATATGTCAGCAAATAGAACAAATACAACAGTGCACTCCAAGAGTGAAGGTTGGGTCGGGCCTATGAAGATCTACAACAGCTGAACTTTTTTTCTGATGGTACCGGCTCATGGCCAGGAACAACAATCTTGGTTCCTTTCAGAAGAGATGAATTTCCTCCAGATTCTGGTTCCTCATTGGCCACAAGGGCTTTCTTGCTGATAACACGATAGATCTCAGACATGATATTTAGGAAAGCAGGTTCCACGTTGGTTGCCTCAAGGGCTGATGTTTCCATGAAGAATAGGTTCTCCCTCTGGGCAAACTCTTTAGCATCATCCACTGGTACAGCTCGAAGGGTTCCCAGATCAGATTTGTTTCCTATAAGCATGATTACGATGTTCTTGTCAGCATGGCCCCGCAGTTCATCCAACCACCTAGCCATGTGATCAAATGATTGACGATTCGTTATGTCATAGACCAGCATTGCCCCCATTGCACCTCTGTAATATGCACTAGTCACTGCCCTATATCTGAAGTCAACAAATTTGCAATAGTAAGTGAAGAATTTAAAAACATTAATAAAAAATGCTCTCCGAAACACACAACAAAAGATGCATACTGCAACTAAAAAAGAGTAGAAGATGAAAAAAAATTAAAAATAAATAAATAAATTCAAAAGGAAAGTGCATGAAACATATATTAATTTGGTTCCTCTTCCACTCTTTCAAATTTATTGAACTTCACGTGCCAAAGGAGATACTCAAATCAGGTTGGCATCTGTGACATGCCAATGGGGGTAGAAAACTATTCAGCGCTCCTTCACATAATTATAATGTGCCTAGTGCATAAAGGCACAAAGCTTGGTGTTTAAGCTGAAAGCCCAAAACCAGGTACACACTTCATTGTAGCAAAACACAAAACTATATCTAAAGTACTATTCAACGTAAGCACATATATTGCCCTAATTTTCAGCGCATATCAATTATTTTCATCAAGTTGAGCAAAAGACATGAAACATTGCAAAATTTTCACTTCAATGACAGCTGCACTTTGACACGCCAAAAATAGCCTCCAAGTACGCACCTCATTGTGCTTTCAATTATATCCATAACAGCTAAGTTAAGCAAAACACGAGACGTTAATAAGCATTTAAGCTGGAAGATAACTTTACAATGGAAAATATAAGGCCAAAGCCACCGCATCCACCACTTCGTTGCACCGATGCTCCTTTGCCTAGTCAATATAGATCTTATACAAATTGGAAGTAGGGTCTTGACAAACAATTGACCAATATGTGATGCCACTAATGGGACAGGAGTTGGAATGGCACTGGAATGGCACTCCCTTATCAAGATAAAAGAAAGACTAGCATGAAAAGTTTAATGATAACATTTAAATGATAAAACTAAGGATCTAATTCTACTTAGCCCTTGCTTGTTTCCCATTCTTTCAAAACTCTTTTTTCTATATACTTATTTTTAAACACACATCCACACAATAAAATATTCCACACGTAAATCCAAAACTTTTTCATACTTTTTTACCACACATTCTCCAAAAAGTCACTATTCAAAACAATGTTTTTCCAAAAAAATGCCCACCAAACAGGGGCTTAACTGGTCATATCAGTGCCGCAGAGTCTCAACATCAGTCCAATTACAACACCTATTTCCAATACTTATTCAACATTTCACTTTTAGAATACAACTATAATTTCTTAAAAAATGTTTTGCTGGTAGTCTTTTAATTTTAAATTGTGTCTTGCTATGGGTTTAGGTGCACACCATGCAGTGCATCTTGGTTAAAATAGGCATTAGTGAATTAATATGATTTGCTTCCATAGAAGGGAGTAAATCCAGGCTCCGATATAATCTCACCAATGCAGAGTAGCTTAAGTAGAGTCTAAATTGATTCTAAATGATCATAAATTTTTAGAGACAGGCAACAGGATGATAGGTACAAAGCATTGAATTGAGAAGATGGCAGCCAACAACTGGGAAGCTACACCCTCTTACGTGATAAAATAATTTGCCAAATAAACAATTTTATATGAATCAGATTCTACTGGTACATCTTTTTCAACACAAAATTGTGTTAGTCAAAGCTCAGTTGCAAGTGAACTCCCTCATTTGGTATGATCAGCAAACAATACAGTCAATAGCTTGTATTAAAAGGAGATGTATTTTGTTCGTATGACAGAAAGCTTTTTATGAACAGCACTGGTAAATTGAATATACGATGTCTGTTTTTCCATCCGGAGAAACATAAAGACCAAAAACCGAAATGAAAACACGAATCATGAACAAGAAAATTCTCAGACCATATTCCCTGATTAGTTTGAGGAGCAGTTCGTGGACCATATATGCACATGTTTTAATTTTTCGTTTCTTTTCCCTTTCTGAAAAGAGAATTATATCCACATGATGAGCAGTAATATAATGACCACACTGTAGACAAACCAAACAGTTACAGAGCTAATGTAAAAGAGTTTTTTTAGGTACGTTTAAAGATTGCAAAACCAATGTATGTGATAGAATACTCAATAAAAGCAGCAATTTTCAGCTTTTTGTCACAAATTTCCAACAAGTGGTTGCTTTTAGTTTCAGAATGATTAGCAACAGAATGTATTGTACAGTCTAAGGTGTATTTTACATATAACAATGCATTACATACCCCTTATGTTACCTATACATATTTTTCAACCATAAACTACAAAATATTCACAACCCATCTTAGGAAATAAATCAAGAACTAGGCAAACACCATGAAAATTAATTAATTCAGCCTCTTATAACCATGGATTATTGCACTAATCCCTTCAAAAATGATGAAGCTAACATACCAATGCAGGAAAGAGAAAATAGTGAACGAAGGTAGAAAAGAAGAACTCTATGAGCAAAAAATAAAGAAATAAGCTTGTGGAGAAGATTGCTCCAGAATATTCTCAAAAGACCTGAGGCTGCACTCCAGCTGCAGCCAGTTGATCATCAAAATTTGCTGAAGGGGGTTGACTGATGGGCTTATGTCAGTTGTGAGCTTTCTATTTCAGTTAGTAGTTAGCTATTGAGTGCTTGTATTGTAAGAAAAACCCGCTTTTCCCTTTACTGTCTTCTTCTATTATAAACGGAGTAGTTAGTTCAACAAAACATAACAAACACACACACAAGCAAAAACGTGCAAAAACGCAATCCAGATACAGGAGAGATAGAACAGTTCCCGAACCAATGTAAAACTTTGTTTTTCATTCCCAACTGAATATACTTCACAAGCTCCCCACCAATTCACTGCTAATATTCATGACTGCGATTGCTGATGAATTCTAGAAGTTGGAGTTTTCCCATCTGTCCTAACAGAGCTAGCTAATAGAGAAATAGAGAGTTATGAATAACATCTGCTCAATGCTAATATTCTTGACTGCGATTGCTGCTGAATTCAAGAAGTTAGAGTTTTCCATTTTCTGTCCTAACAGAGTTTACTAATCGAGCAGGAGAGAGGTAAGAATAACGTCTGCTCAGTGCATATTGATACACCTAATATGAGAATGGAATTTCTTCAGTCTCATTCTTCTGAGAAACAAGAAAAACAATAATATAACTAGAAGTAGTGAATCCCCAGCTATAACAGCAATAAGCTAAGCTTTATTCCAGATAAAGTTGGGTTCAACTGCATGAATCTAATTTAACTATTCCATTTGACGAGAGCTTCTGAAGTGTCTTTGTAAAGCATGCTACCTGATTCACCAGTACCTTAATTCACCGGCCATTCATGCCCACTCCACTTGTGGAAACATTATCTCATTTCTTTTTCTTCTTTATTCTTTTTATTCTAGTATACCCATCGATCTATCTTAGCATTCTCTTATAACGTGTTGTTTTGGACTTTCAATTTAAAAAATCAATACTTACTACAAAAGTAAAATTGTTCTTAACTATTTTCACGCTTTTATGTATTTATAGGTACTCAAATTATGTATATACACATTGGCAAGTGTTATCAATTAATTTTACAAAGATCAGTGGTGGAAATTTTGACGTTATTTGTGATAATCATATTGAACTCGCTCTATGCAAACCTATGCTACTATTAGCAAACACTTCTAAGCTAAAAAATTATCAAATCATGTGTGAATCTAAACCACTGTGAGTAAACATTTATAATACGAAGCCATAAGTTTGGTATTGAAAACAAACAACAAGCACACGAGGCATGCAAATTCAACATTACTAAAAAAGCAAATATAATCTTTCTTTATTTCCATATGCTATTCCACATCTGCAAAAAAGGTTATTGAAGTATACTTGAATAAGAATGTTAAACTATTAAACATGACTTCACAACCAATGAGTGAAGAACATTGACATGATGAATGAAACGCGAAAAGGTAACATGCTCAGTTAAAGCTTACTAATCATCAACTATAACAGGTCATTAAAGTCACGCGTCATTAAAGAAAAAGACTTGATTACCACCATGACCTCATTAAAAATTTATAAATAAGCATAGTTGGGAGAAACGGAGGATATGAAAATTGAGAACGCTCTCCTTTCAAATATTCATTCCTCTCCTAGCTCTTATTTCAATAGAATTCAGTGAGTTTAGGGAGGGAAAACCAAATTAGGAGAGAGAAATTTGTTAATCTCAATTTTGAGGTCAATAAAAGAATATTTAAAATAGTGAAAAAGAGAATTTTGTTAAGGATCACAAGGACACGAACTAAACCAAAGTGGTGCGTAACAAATTGATGAAAATGCTTCCAATTTATCTAAAACATAGGCTCTATTCTCCCTGCTTATATTCCAACTGCAGACAATTACGTTATATAATGTAACCAGATGATCATCCAATCCAATACCTGCGATCACGAGGTCTAAAGTCTGCAGTGTTATCTTCTTCTTTCTTTCTTTTTTTTCAACCAATTTCAGCTCCATTCAACAAGCATTTGACGTCTCTTGTTAACTATGGAAACGGGAAATGAGATTCAACTATCATAGTAATTACCTTTCTTGACCAGCTGTATCCCAAATCTGAGCCTTGACCGTTTTGCGATCAATTTCAAGAGTTCGCGTCTGAAATTCAACTCCAATAGTGGCTTTTGAGTCCAAACTGAACTCATTTCTTGCATATCGCGCCAACAGCTGCGATTTCCCCACTGCCGAATCGCCTATCAATACGATTTTGAACACGTAATCGATTTTGGAATTGAAATCCCCTCTGTATAGATTCGACATCTCTCACAAAACCCCCTCGATCAATCAAGCAACCAATTACAACAACTGAAACATTGGATCAAATAATAATATGATCGTGCAAGAATGTAAGTATGTATCTAATTGAGGAAATAACATGTACGGGAAGGCCAAAGAAAAGGAGGAAAAGCACAAGGTTTGAGTATGACCGTATGAGTATCTGTTTGACTACTAAATATTTCCCCTTTTTAACCAAAGGAAACAAAAAATAAATTCTTTTTTATTTTTGGGTAAATTTCATCCGACTTTTGGTAAAATCAGTAATGGGTTACTCAAATTTAATTTGTTTTAATAATTAAAATATCGAACTTCAATTTAGGCCCCCGTTTGTTTTCCATTTTCATAAAAATGAAAATAAAAAATATAGTCGTTATGGACCTCACACAAGAGATAGAAATTTAAATCTGGTGACTTGATATGATGAATAAAATTCATATTTTTCATTTTAATAAAGAAAGAATGAAAAAACAAACATGGGCTTAGTCTCTAAAAAAGACATGAGACATGTAAAAATAGATTAGTGCCCATGTCTCATGTAATAATTTAAGACCCCGTTTGGGAGTAATTTTTCATTCCAAAAAATTGATTTTTTGATCGATATTTCATTATGTCAGCCGTAATTTTTAACTTCTTCACTCACATGTGGCCCCCACTTTTCTCCTAACGATCAAAAAATCAATTCTCAAAATTACTACCAAACATGCTCAAATAAATTAGTGTAAGTTCATTGATTTTTATCCATTCCGCTTCAGGCTTCTAATCTGGTATAAATTGTGAGGAGACAATTGCCCCTATCATGGTATAAATTGTCTCGACCTATTCTAAATTGTAATTAGCATTGGCCCATATTTTCCATTCAAATTCTTATTGTTGTACTGTTTCACTCACATTTTTTCCATGAAAAAGTTTTCATACTTTCAGTCACGTGATTGTATTTTTCTCAAAATCAAAGAAAAAAAAATTTTCTTCAGATGAAGGAAGATTTTATTTTCCATGAGATTTACTCTCTCTTATTCTACCCAGCAATAAAAACTAGATAAGTATAATATTTTATAAATTGAAAATTAAATCAATCAAATATATTTAATTGACAATTTTTATACAAATAAATTTTAGATAACGCTCAATAATACAAATTGTGTCTGATCAGTGTGAATCATGTTTGATTCGTCATTATTGAGACGGTCTTTTAAAAGCCTAATAATTCAAATCGTATACTCATGAGGGTTAATTAATTCGATCCATCATAATTGAGACCATCTTCTATAAGCCTAATGTGTTTAATCTTATATTACGGGATTAATTTAAAAGGCTAAGTGGTCCGCACAAGTTCGCGTGATCAATATTTTTTAATTTATGGAAAAAAAATTCATATCTCAGTCTTTTTTAAGTATAGACCAATTCAATTTTAAAAGAATGAGTTTAAAATTTCAAAAATCAGTTGATAAATAACTAATTAAGACTAATTTATTAATTAAATATATTAATGTCACAATTATACAATTTGTAGTCACAATTACATACTTATATGTTACAACTTATTTATTAGTCACATATTATCAAATTAATTGATCACAAATTATTTTTTTTTAATCACAATTCAAAAAATTTATGTCATGGTTTATTTATTGATCATAAATCACAAATTTTAAAATATCAAAAATGATCAAATTAGTTGGTTACAAGTTATTTCTGCGTCACAAATTATCATTGGTCATAAATTAGCGAATGTTTAGGTAATATATTAAATAATTGATCACAATTTAACGGAATAGTTGATGAGAAACACTCTTCACCCTTCCTCGCTATTGACACCAATAGTTGGTAAGAAATTAACCAAACATCCCTCCCTGTCCCTTGAATCTCACCACCGTCCCCAATACTTGGTCATGAATCAACCAAGGCCACAAATCAATCAAATAGTCGATCGCAAACTCTTCAACACATTCCACACCAATTGAACATCATGCCACCTCACCACTACATCCGCCAACACCACCACCTCCATTTGTGACCATCACCATCACCATCACCACAACTACCGCCGCCGTCGTCACCACCTCCACAGTCAAACCACCATCTCACCACCAACACCAAAAAAACCATCACAACATGTCTGCTAAAACTTCCTAGTCATTGATGAAGAGCACGTCTGCTGAAGCTTTTTCAAGTTTATATGCTAGTTAAACATCTCTTTTTATCTATAAAACTAGCAATTTTAATCCACATATTTCAAGAATATATACCTTATCATTTGTCAAAAAAATTATCAAATTGTTGGAAAATACTAGTTGTGAGTCACCCATGTGGGGTGACATAAGACATTAAGTCAGTTTGATGGAATGGTAAATTTAAACCCAAAACTTCCCCCAACTCCATCAACTCTCAGAGAGAATAGAAAATGAATGAAATTCGTACGAAAAATCACATTTAAATTGAAAAGTGTCCAGAACCACATGTTTGAAATGAAAATTCACAAAACTAAACACTTAAATTGTGAATAATAATCTCTTTTCACTGTACTTCAGATTGGAACCATTAGATTGCAAGATAATATAGATTTTGAAGTTTGGAAAGCAATGTGATTCAACCACAAAAAGATCATGAAAATTCTCGTTTCATGTAAAAATCTTTAACTGAATTTATGTTAAAGTAAGTTGTAAATTCTTTCACGATTCTTGATTCATAAAACCAAGTTACTTCAAGCCTTCCATCTTCTCCCCAGTGTTCCTCTTCGTACAAAGTTCTAATTCCCCACAAGAATTTGTGCACAAATTGATCAACTTACAAATGATGCGTTACACATTAAATTTAAATAAAATCATGCCTATAAATAATATCTAGTTCTAAGTTCAATAAAAGAGCGCAAACGCACACATGCGCGCACACAAAAGGAAACTTACAATGGTTGCCATGTCGACAAATTATAATTTAGTCTACTAAGAGAACCTCAATTTCAAATTGAACCCCCCCCCCCACCCTTCTTTTTCTCTTCCAAGCAGATGAACCCGGTTCTTGCAACATTCAAATATGACACCTCAATATCAGCTCTAATAACTGTAACAGCAACGACCTTCTAGAGTGCAGGGGCCAAGCAGGTACAAGTTTTTGGTTGAGAAAACCACTTTTACTAAATTTCAAGCAATAATTTATCCTCATTATGTCAAGAAAGATCCTTTGAAGCCAGCTTTCGTGCCTATCATTGGTCGAGGAGACTATGACCCAAATACACTTAAGCATGCATCCTGCTTAAAAATTAAGTGTCAAAATTCAGAACAAACTTTTTTCTATGAGTAACGAATACAATATTGAAAGAATGCAGTAGAGCTTCATAGTGATTCCTCCTCCAAATGCGTGCAACTTGATTATCAAGTAAATAAAATTGCAAGCGAAAAACTCTATCTTGATGGGCATTCAGGAAATTTGGAACTTGTGCAAAGACAACAAACAGATACTAATTTGCACGAGAGCAAAAGAAGAGAAGAAACAATCTCTGCTGTGCACTATTTGTGGAATCAGTAGCAACCAAAAAGAAAAAGGGGAACAAAAATAGCCTGTTGAATTCAGCCATATCATAAAGTGTGCTCAACTTGAACTTCAATTACGATCTGCAGGAAGTTATTGATACTGACTAAAATCCTGCAGCGATTCTGCAAATGATGTGTTTTTGTTAAGGCAACATCTTATCAAGATTTTTTTGGTGAAAAATAACTTAACTGGCACATTTAGAAAGAGAAGGGAGTGACAAAAGTTAATTTAAGAGCTGTTCTTATTTTTCATAGCTATATTTTTCTTCTGCAAACCCAAAGCCATTCCCACAGGAAACATCCTAATTTCGGAAAAGGTCAGTACACATTATCCACTTGTGGAACATATACCTTCAGCATGTAAGACTTCCTTTTTTCCTGCTTTCTGGTTCAGAAGGATTGCTCCTCATTGAACTGATCTAAGAAATATCATCACCTGGAGTTTCAATCCTACTACACAGACATAATATAAACCCCCACCACATCTTAAAAAGAAAAAAATGAAAAATGAAAAAAAAAGGAAGTCCAGTAAGTTATACACTTAACTAGTTGTAATTTACCCGATGACTGGACTTGGACCAGACTATGGAAGTATGTAGGTCCATTGTGTTCGTCACCTCCATATTCTCATTCCTTTGCTTCAGCAGCCATCAATTCATCGAGTTCTCTCACTTCTCCAGTAATATCTCAAACTTCTCTTGGGGACTAATTGCATGCCTGGTTCATCCCTTGTGTCTACAGTCAATGTCCTGATTTTCTTTTCAATGCCAATTCCATTGTTCTTTCAGAATTTCAGCAATACAAACACTGTGGAAAAAGCCATCCCAAGACCATGGAGTTCCACTTTATTGTATTGCTGCATATACCTCTTGGAGAGATTGAAATAGAAGAAGAGGGATTTATTTGTGTTGGAGACTTGAATTATGTTTCTCTTTTGTGATTCAGATGGATAAATGCTAATATTGTTAACTCCCCCTGTTATGCCCTCATCTGTATTTGAATTTTTCAGGAGTCAAGTTTCGTAACGTAAAATATCAAGCCTCAGTACCTTAGACTTGAGAAATGGAAGTGGAGAGAATTCTGTAACTAAGGTTTTGCAATCCCAAAAACCCTGCTTGAAGTAAACACTACACAGTTTCTAATATTAGCTTCAGCGGATGAACGACAAGGTGAGGGTAATTATCATTAGCATATAGCAGTACAGTATAGTTTTATGAAAATCAGCGTGATGCTTATCCTAGAGGAGAATGAAGGCCCAATACTAGTCCAATTTAAGTTTATCGTATGCCTTAAAGAATTTTGGCTGCATTTTTAAATGAGAAATGGGTTGCTTATATCATGGTAAAAGACATGCTGGTTCACACAAGCTACCTGCGTGTCTTTTGTAAAAAAAAAAAAAAAAAAAAAAAAATTTAAAATTTTTTAGAAGGTAGGTCTGAATTAAAAGTTTCCGAAAGGTTGGACCCAAAAAACGAAATTTTAACCTAATCATCAATCACTTGTGCCACCGTCAACTAGAAGACTTGATAGCATTATCTTAAAAAATGCAACTACTGATATAGGACACAAATTGAGGAAAAATATGAAGGATTTCTAATCTGATACACTTTCGGAAAGACGATTAAAGAGAAATAAAAAAGTTGACTCCTTCAATTCATGAATGGGCAGATAAAGTGAAGTAAAGAACTAGTTCAGAGGTGGAATAATAGTGGTTGTGTGAGGAAGTTAGACATTAAACTATGAATTTGACCTTAGTTCAATGTTGTATAAAAAATAGCACGTCATCCTAAATCTATGAGAATGAGACATGGCATTTTGTCTAGTATGCCAGATCATACACTTTAGAACCCACCAACCTGATGTCAGAAACAACTTTCAGAGAAAAAATGGCCATCTAGAAGTTCGTAATGAAAGCTAAAATCAGCTCAGAAAGATATGGTGGAGGTGATTGCTCAGCTGAGCTCATAGTTGTAGCCTAAGGTGGACTAAGAATGCATAAGCAAATTAAGGCAAAATGCACAACTCACAAGCCAAACATTGAAATGGAAGCCTAACTCCAGAGCCAAGGCTCACGTAAGCTCGAATGAGGTCAATTTAAAGCGAGGTATGCAGCAGTAGCCAAAAGCAATAAGGACATAAGATCACCTCAAGATAAGTTATCGTCGACCTGCCAAGCCCAGTTACAGTGCAACAGAACAAGATGCCTCCAGAATTTAAATGCAGAAGGCTAGTTACTCCACAATTCCAGAAGACTCGTTCCCTTACTAAGCTCCACTCCCTCTAATCTCTATAAATATTCTTGTAACACTATATGCAAATTGTATTCATTATATATATATATATATATATATATACAAATCTCCCGTAGCTGTGCAGATTTAAAATTTATTTGTACACTAATATATATCAACAAAATAATTTCATCTATTAGAAATCGAGCGAAACAATCCGTTACAACAATTAAATTATAAAGTTAATTCTGTAATCTAACATTGAAAAATAACATAATGGCATAATTTGAGATACCTTGTTGAAGCACTGATCATTTCGTTTTGCCCTTTTTTCCACCATCCATTCTATCATCATTATGATATTCTTCTTCTTCTTCACTGCTTTCATCATCAGAGAGAGGAGAAGGGTCCAACCTAGCAGCATCAATTGCCCATTTTATTACCTTTTCAACTTCATCCACCTCATCATCACTCTCTTCTTCTTTCTCCCTACTAACAATTTCAGAAGAATCAATATCATTTTTACGATTATGCGACGGAATAGAACCCTTGAGCACCGCAAATCTAGCAAACAGATCATCCGCCTCAAACCCGCCAATAATATTGGTAGTATTGACTTTCACTTGGTCCCTATCATCATCAATTGTTCTTGTAGTTGAAACAGCAGAAGTTGACGTGTTTTGGGGTTTGGATTTGAGGGCTTGGAAGCGGCGTTCGAGATCTGGATCCATGGAGGTTCGAGATGAGGAGGAGGCGCGCGCCATGTGGGAATCGACGCTGAGTTTGAGGAGAAGATCGTCCTGCGCTGCTCGCAGCAACTGTTGAACCTCATCGTCTTCGTGTGTACTTTTCTTCCTTGCGTTGCTCATTTGGTTATGTCAATTTGAGGCGGGTATCGAAATCGTCAACTCAAACTCACTCTCCACATTACCTTGTGTATCTAGCACAGCTCTTGATTTAATTTTACTGCCGCAGAAATATAAGGGAAAATTACCAAAGGGTGCCGCTCACTTTGAGTTCCTTCCTTCGTACTCGTAGTCAAATTTGATCATACACATTTACGGGATAACTTTGAAAATGGCTGCAATATTCTTCCTATTTTTTACAATAGCCTTTCTTGCTAAAAGTACTATATTGCCCTTAATAAAATTATTTATAAAATCTATCTTATATCTTTTAAGGAATTGTCAATCAGGTCCTATATCTATATTTTTCAATCTTTTGAACACCTTTAAATATTCTTTATGTTTTAATAATTCTTCAAAGATTATAGGTTGACCTTTCTTAGTTATATATCCATTAAATAATCCTACTGAGATTTCTTCTTGTATATCCGTATGTTTAATTATAATATCTTCTACTTTCCTTATTTCTCTATGAGTTCTTACAGGATCAAAACCTATATTATTCTTACAACTATAATCTATATCTCTATATATTTCTTCAATTTTTTCTTTACCAATAGGGAATATAACATCAGATTTTACATCTAATTTAAGCAGAAAAGAAACATCTTCTTCATCTAAAAATAAAATGAGATTATTATCATCATTATTAGTGGAAGTGGATGCTTGTGAATTGTTCATGAAAATAATTAAATCATAAGCATATAAAGATAAGTAAATAACTTACAGTAATCAAGTGGAATAAACAGGTTTTCCCTCCAGTATGCTCTTATAGATGCTTTGCATGTACTTAATCAATCTTCTGAATCAAGTAAAGATTAAAAATGTTTTTGAAATTATTTGGGTCCACAACTGCTTCCGCAAAAGGCTTTTCAATTAAGGTTGCATTTCTCATTCTAGAGAACTAGCCGTGTTTCCACAGACGCTATCTCACAGTATCCAGAGTCTCTGTTTTCACCTCTATCCAAACTCTTTTCAGAATCAAGTTCCTACTTGGAACGAAATTTTAAAAGATAACTCACACTCAAGGTGCTACAATCTTTTGTTAGAAAACTGCCATTTTCCCCTAAACCGTTCATCAAAGACGGGTACTTTGGCATGGCTAACATCCATTCAAAATCAATGTTTTGAAAATCTTTTAAAATCTCTATCTGTACTGCCGAGGAATCATGAGAAGTTTAACGAAATCCTTTTATGAAAACTTTGTTGAACATAATAAACTTTACTTTGATATTCATAAACTGAAATTGTACATGCTTACAAACTATATTTACATACCTTTGGTACTCACCTTATGAAGTTTAAAACTCCATAAGTGATTACCTTATTACACGCTTTCCTATCTTCAAGTTATCTAATATTTTTCTGAATACAAGTGGTGTATACAGATTACAAGAAAATTTTTCTCTAATGTGTTCTCAGAGAATAGAGATAGATTTTTCGAGATATATCCTTCTTCCTTCATGACTCCTTTTATAGGAGAGTTTGGAATCTTATCTTGGACAGGTGTCTTCCACTTTCTTTGTTAAGTAGCAAGGCATCTTATCTCCACCGAATTCTTCATTGTCTTCTTGCTATATGGACCTCTCCTTTGAAAATTATGTGCCTTATCTTTTGAATTTGTCTGCCACTTGTGTCAATTAGTGGGTAAGTGGTAACAATAATGGAGACTTTCTTATATTATTTCTTGTCTCTAGTAGCCACAGTTTTTCTTTAATAAATTTCTTTATTAAAGTAGTGATAAAGGGCTACTTCAATCACCATCATTTCTCCATTTTGGAATTAAAGAATTCTGCAGGGAATTCTTCATCGTTAAGAGAAGCTTGGCTCATATCTTCAACAACACAATATTCACAGTGGTGATCACTGTAATTCCAAAGTAACTTGCATAATTCCTTAGCCATATCTTCTGATCCATGTACTTGATTGAATATAATTGCAGATAATAAATGATCAAGATAACAAAGATCTTCTTCTTTAGTGGTCATCCTTGCGCTGGAATATATAATATGATCTTCAGAAGGATAAACCCATATTTTTTCTTTCTCAGTAATCACTTGAGTTACATGTTCAAATATCTCTTTATACCCTTTGGCTCTTCTATAGGGCATCATATTAAGAATATCTTGATATCCATTTTTAACAACCTTTTGATTGGCTGGTAAAAAATGTTGATTTGTTAATCCCATTTTGATCACATGGAACGATGGATGCATATATTCAAGGACAGGATCCCACTCCATTGTTGTTGAATGGAATCTGATATATATATTTGTTGTTTTAACAACTTCAGTATATCTTTTGACAGCTTTCCTGATGTTGGCTGGAAGTTGAGCTATTTCTTTAAGATCTTTGCTTGGATATATACAAAGTATATTCCCAATTTCAAAGCAATTTCGAACCCAGTTGGCTGGTGCTCCTGGATAGAAATTTATCTTGTTATATTTTGAATAGTGGAGAGTCTTCATCCATTTTCCAATCTCCAAATACCAATCTGATAGAATGTTAAAAATAACAATAAACAATGTTACTTCTTCATAACTATCTTTTCTCGGCATTTTTGCTTCATGGCATATTTTGACAATATCTTTAGGATCTATCCTTTCAATAGAAAGTTTAGATTGAGTTTGGCTCTGTGAAGAGCTACCTTCTTTTTTGATATCTGGAATATCTTTATTACCAGTAATAGATTTGAGTATTCCCTGTAAAGGGGTTCCTATTACTTTCTTTTCTTTCCCTTTATCCTCGGGAAGAGCACTAGTATTCACAAGTCCCTGCAAAGGGATACTAGATTTGGTACAAGTATCTTCTGCCTCAAGGGCTATATTTTTGCCTCGAAGATTATCTTGGATATTTTGAATTTGAGCTTCCAAATAGGAAACTTTTATTTCAAGTATCTGGACTTTCGTCCTTAGTTGTTCTAGCTCCATCCCTGCTAAGATAATCAGGAAGAAAGTTAGTTTTACCTTTTATGTAGTCAATGTCAAATTTGAAATATGAAAACCAAATTTGTATCCTAATAATATATCTATTATTAATAGATGGATTAACATTATTTTTCAAAAATGCTTTAACTTGAGTATTATCAGTTCTAATTAAGAACTTCTTTGGTAATAAATAATCTTCATATTTTTGAACTCCCCTTTTAACAGCAATGAGTTCCTTTCTGTTTGTCTCATATCTAGTTTCAACTTCTTTGAATGTTCCCGATGTATAACCTGCAAGTATTTCAGGACAAGAACAATCTTTTTCACATTTATATTCTTTATGATTCTTTTTGACCTTTAACACTGCTCCCCAGTAATTATCTGAAGCATCAGTTTCCAAGATAAAAAAATCTTCTTCTTGTGGTATTACAAGTTTGGGTAGCACCTTTAACTCTTCTTTGACTTTCCTTATATTTTCACAATCTTTTTCTTCCCAAGACCACATTATATTTTTTCTTAATTTTGGAAGAAAATAATTTTTCAATTTAGCACAATTTTCAATGAATCCTTCTGCATAATTCAATATACCAAGGAAACTTTGTAATTGTTTTTTATCTTTGATTTCTTCAGGAAATTCTTGAAGTTTTTCACCAATATGAGATTGCAACTGCAATTCTCCTTCTTTTATAAATAATCCTAAGAATTCAATTTCTGTTTTAGCTATCTCAGATTTCTTTTGAGAGAGTGTAATACCATGTTTTTTCATGATATAACAGAATTTCTCAAGATGCTCAATATGTTCATCAATATTATTTGAATGAATAAGTAAATCATCTACATATGCAATACAAAAATGAGTAATTGGTTTAATTACCTCATCCATTCTCCTTTGGAATATCTGTGGTGCATTTTTCAACCCAAATGGCATTACATTCCATTCGTATTGTCCTAAAGGATTGGGGGTACTAAATGCAGTTAGTGGTTTACTTTCCTCTGTAAGCATGATTTGCCAAAACCCTGACTTACAATCAAATTTTGAAAATATCTTTTTGTTTTGTACTTGTTTAATAAGGGTATCCTTATTTGGTAAGTAATATCCATCAAACTTAGTTACTTCATTTAATTTTTTATAATTTATCACCATTCTGACTTTTCCTCTTTTTATCTCACTATGTTTTCTAACCATAAAGGCTGGACTGCTATGAGGACTTTTACTAGGTCTAATTAATTTAGCTTCTAGCAATTCTTTTATCTGATTTCTAAATTCTTTTTGATCATCAACACTATATTTCATGGGTTTAATTCTAACAATAGTATCTGGATTGGTTAATTCTATTTTAGCCTTTACTTTATCAATATTCCATTTTTCTAATGGGTTTTCAGAATATGTTTCAGAAATTTCCTTTTTCAATTTTTCAATCCTATTTTCTGTTATCATTTTTAAGACTGTAACTGGTTTAAATTTTTCTGTACTCCAATATCCACCACGCTGGGTTGAGGAACTCTGATGGTTTATTTCTCTATGTGCAATTGTAACAGCTTTATTTATTTTTGGTGTAAATATCCTGTGTGCACAAGGTGTTGTGAACATATATTTATCAATATATTGTGTAAATGGTGCATATTTTAGTAGGAAATTCTGTCCTAATAAAATATCACATCCTATTGTGGTTGACATATATACTGTATCAACAAATACTTCTCTAAAAGAGATTAGAAAAGGTACTTGAGTAGCATACTTGCTATATATTACCTTATTACCATCTGCTGTTATAGCAGTTACAACTTTTTTTGAATTATATTTCCAGTATTCAGATGGTAGTACATTTGGTAAATATAGACTTATTGTACTTCCTGTATCTAGGTAAGCATGGAATTTAATTCTACAATAATCTTTTATATTGAGTGTAATTTCAATATATGGGCTCATGGGATTAGTACTTATTACTCTTTCCATGATAACAATGATTTCATATTTTCATCTATTCTTGGAATGATAATTGGATTATCATCTACTGTTATTTTTAAATATCCTTGACAAATTTTGTAAGGACTATATTTCTCAAGAAAGTTCATTCCTAGTAGAATAGGTGAACGATCTACTCCATATAATTCATCTTTATATAGAATTATTTCTTTAGTATATTCTTTTTGGTCCTCTCCTATAAGTATAAGAGGGAACTTAACATATTTTTTAATTTCAAGATTATTTCCTAAATAATCTTAAAATATGTATGGTTCTGTTATTTCAAATTCTGTTAGGTGACTAACAAAATTAGCATTTACATGACTCTTATCTGCTCCAGTATCTATGAGGACAAGAAGATTCTTCTTATATCCTTCTTGGTTTAATACATAGTATAATTCTTCAAATTTACATGTATATTTTTCTAACTCACACATATCACATATCTTTAGATTTTCCATTGCAATCATTCCTTGGTTATATTCTTCTTGTGTTCTTTCTTCTTCATTAGAGGTATGTCTATTTCCTAGAAATTCTATCCTTAAGATTTTCTCAAATCTTTTTAATATTTCTTGTATATTTTGTTCATTTAAGGAATTTCTATTATCTAGTACCTCAGTTCTTCTTGTTCCATATTTTACACCTCCTTTGATGGTTTCTGGTAATTTTCTCCACCATTCAGAAACAGTTCCTCTAAATGTATGTTCTATAAATCCAAAAGCAGTATATGTTTCCCATTTGTTAAATTGTATAGCTAAATCTGTACTTTTTATTCATGTTTCAATAGCTTTATTTTTATCTACACAATCTAAATCTAACCATATTCCTGTTGTGTGGATTGGTTCATTATAAGATTTCATTGGATTTATTTCTTTTATGGATTGTTTTCTTACATTACCAGTGTATCTTTTCTGGGTTTTTCTATATTGATTCTTATCAACCTTATTAGGTATTGGAGTTCCATAAGGAAAATCTTTATATTGTTCTTCATCACTACTAAATTCTACTTTTATATCATGACTAGAAGATGGATTAGTATTCATCTTTATATTTTCCATTTTTTCGGTTAATTCTTCTAACTGTTTTTTATATTCTTCATACTCTTCACCTGTTGATTCTAAGAATTTTTGTTCTATTTCTTCTACTTCTGTAATCATATATTGTTTTTCTTCATATTTTTTCCCTTTATTTTTTACTCTAAAATCTTGAGGTGGATTAATTATAATCCTATCTTTTCCTCTGAGATTATTATCTAATAATGCATTTCCTACTTGTAGATTATATTCTAGATTTTCTAGTCTTTTATGTATATCCTCAATACTTTCATTTGTAGTGTTTTTAGGTAAATAAGGATAACTGGGTTTTTTATGTTTTTTAACCTTTTCCAAAAATTCTTCAATTATATTTTCTTCGTCTACTATATTCATCATTGTTTTTGGTTCGTAACTTGGCTCTGATACCATTTCTTCGGAGTGTGCAGCGGAGGGGTTAATATTTTTGAGCCAATTAGATTCTTCATAAGTTTTTAAAATATCACAATAGAATTTATAAAATTCACTATTTTTTACCAATATTTTTTCTTGAATAATTATATTCAATTCTTTAATTCTTCTTCTTAGATTAAGAGTTAATTTATATATATCTTTTTCCATTTTGATTGCTTCATCATCTATGGTATCATTTTTATTTTTTAGTTTTGGATCTAAATAATCTATAAAAAAGTCTTTCAAATCTTCTTCTAGATAGATTAATTCGTTTTCTGTAGCGTTTTTTAGATCAATAAAATTTTGTATAATATTTGAATTTAAATTTATTAAAGAATTTTAATCTATATTTCTTTGAGGACTTATTTGAAGATTTTTAGACATTGTAGTGGCTTTGGTTGCAATTTCTCTATTAAGGGTATTTTTGGAAAATTGGTTGTTTGGAGACTAGTTTTCAAATGTTTTTATTTCTTAGGCTAATTGGGAAAATCAACCTTCTATTTAGGCTATAAAGCTATATTTCCCCACATTTACGATATTCCCTACCAAATACCTCGAGCACTAATAAAACTCTTTTAGTAAAACTTAATTGTTTAAATTCTCAAGAGATTCCACCAAAAATTTGAATTCCTTTTGGATTTCCTTCTTGATCAATCACAACTACAACATTGTCATTGTATCGTTTCAATCGGTCTTTTCTAATTTTGATTCTTTTACACACATTTTAAATTATAAATTCTCATAAAAACTCATTTTGCACATTTTTCTTATAAGTTTCCCCAAAATTTTTAAGTACACGTTCACCAATACTTTTCCAAAGTCCCATATTCAACAATCATTATTTGAAAACTATTTTTCACATATACTCATTTTTTATCACACATTCACACATTAAAATATTCTATACACAAACTCAAAATTTTTCCTACTTTTTAACTATAAGGGTACGTTTGATTACCAATATTTTTCATGAAAAATGTATTTTTCACTCAAGTTTATACTTTTGTGCTATTTGAATGTCATTTTTTTAGGGAAAACATTTTTACTTTTGGTCACATGATCATATTTTTTTCAAAATCAAGGAAAATATTTTCTTTAAGGAAAGTAGGATTTTTTTCAGCTAATTCACTCTCTCTTTCACTCTCTTATCTATATACTCTCTCTTATTTACCCACCAATAAAAAACAGACAAGTATAATATTTTTTAAATTGAAAATTAAATCAATTAAACACTTTTAATTGACAATTTTCATCCTAATAAGTTCTAGACAATTGAATTACCTAAAATTTATTTTCTTTCCGTACAAATATTATACTTGCAATCAAACGGACCCTAAATTCTCTTTGAAAATTATTATTCAAAACATTTATTTTTTTCAATAAATTATTGTAAAACCATAGAATCAAACAAGCATGTAATATTATTTCGAGTTTAAAACAAAAAGTTATTGCGTTTTTTATATCAGAAGTGTATAGTATTGTAACAAGTAATAATTGGACGTTTGAGTCCAAATTATTGTTCTTACAATGACTATATTTCAATACTTAATTTACTATTTCTAACTCCTTTTTTATAAAAACAAACAAATAATTGGGATTTATTGCAATTTTTTTATCTAGTTATTTAAAAACAGTGGATGCACATAAAGATTGATTCAAAATTCAAATATGGAATGGATATTAGTGCATAACAATTTCATTTATTAATCACCTATAAGTCTTATTCAAAATTCACAAACCTAATGTAGTGTTTGGTCAAATTCTTCTATTATATTCAATTTACCTTTCTCAAGTTCTCGTTGAGCCTATTTAACTAATTAAACCAAATATTTCTAGACGTTATACTAAATTACCGAATTTTAATATGTGGTCTAAATCTAAAATTTACATCTTGATTCATAAAAAGATTCACATAATAATTGAATTATTGATCAAATAATTCAAAACATTAAATACATAACTAAAATCAATACATATATAATGAAAAGAACTTGAATCTTGTATTAAAGAAATAAAGGGTCACAAAATATTATATTGTTTGCCATACTTAAAAACTCTACTCATAATAATAGAAAAAATAAAAGATTTGTATTAAGTACATCACCGGATTTTGAATTGAGACGTAAAGAAGTGGATAAATCTTACACCAAGTTCATCTTCTTATTCCAAACCTTGATTTCAAATCATTGATTGCTTGTTTTTCTCCTTTGATTTTTGCTCTCTAATTATCCAAGTTGTGCTCTATATCTCTCAATGTGTGGACTCCTCAAAAGTGTCTTCACTCTTGTATTTATATTGCCCTTCATGTTTTTTTTTCAAGAAATTGGAGTTTTAATGGACTTTAAAATGGCCAAAATTCTACGCCCTATCGACATTAAGTAGCGTTGAGTCAAAACTCGGGGTGGCATCACAGCGCCTAGACATGTGCTTTTCCATCTCTTCTGGACGCCACTTCTCTATTATTTGCCTTTCTTAATTTCTCTTTCGATGTAGAAATTTGACTATTTTGCATTTTTGTTCATCTTTTCTCAATTTATGTCAATAACCTTGCTTTCTCCATCTTTGCCATGATTTGCACCATCTTACCAAACCTATAAAATAACTATAATAAACACATAAAAACATTCGATACTTATAAGATTTAGCCTATAATCAAGTTAAAATAATATAAAATAAGAGAGTTAAATACACTCATCAAAAACCTCCAAACCTAGTAGTTTGTTAGTCCTCGCAAACACAAAGAACAAGAAAGTAACTAAGGAAACCACAAACATAACTTAGTCAAATAGCTTACCTCTTGGCTCAGTATTGAAAAATTATATCACATTCATGAATGGCTCCAAAATCACAATGCAAGATCAAACATCCACTTATCCAATGCAAACGATTGTCTATGTGAAGAATCAAGTGTAACATCGTCCATTCCACAAGTTGGTTCAATTCTCAACCCTCAATAGTCAATTATTTCCTTTCTTCACTCGTAAGATTTACATACCCCAAACTTTTTTCTTTCATTCTCTCCTCAATGTGTAATTAAAAACTTTAGTTTTATTCATCAATTCCTTATACCACTCTAATTTGGTTAAGTATAACCGGCAATACCAACAATTTATTCATTTGATTATTCTTCCAAATTATAAACGTTTCAACAATCAAATTTAAACCAAGCGATTCAAACTCGCCAATTATCTAAGTACTCAACAATCAGCTCTTACTTCTACACTTGTATATAATTTTTTTTTATCTCAATTTTAACCTCACCATTTTTTCCTCTTCTTAACCCCAGTAACGAGCTTTAAGTCAGTAACTCCCTGATTTTTTAATACCAAATGATACCAAGTTTCAAGATACTCTTATGGACTTACTAACTCGAATAAGAAAGGTATAGGAGTGAAGCATAAATTGAATAAGTACAATACTTATTTTCTATAAAAGACAAGTAAAATTTATAGGGGTTTAGATCCCTATCATTTGGTCATCCTCAAGATCATACTAGAAAGTCAAAGACACTTTGCACAATCTTTTTCAACATCCATGAAATCATCACAATTTTAAATCATTTCTTTTATTGGTTAGAACACCCTAAATCATTATATATACGGTTAAAGGATGTTATGAACCACGGGTTTAGGAATTAAGCACATAAGTTATCTATTCAGCTTATACATATAAATCTACTTGTTCCTATGTAATACCCCAATAATCTATACTGAAATCTTATCATTATGTAGTTATAATTTTTTTAAATTCAAATTTTATGATAAGTTTGTTTTTCAAAACACCAATCTAAATTTGAATTAAGAGTTCTATTAGAATTCTAATTAGGTAACTATCCTAATCAAATCACACCTATACATACCTCTTTGTTGTGCACTTCAACTCACACAAATCTAGATAGAAAAATACCAGAGGAAAAGAGAAAATAAGTGAGAGAAAAAGAAAGAGAGGTAGAAAAAGAAAGAAAAAATGGGAAGAGAGAAAAGAAAAAGAAAGGAAAAGAAAAGAAATATTTTTTTGTGCGTTCGAGATCCGTTTGTAAGAATTTTCAGCCCTAAGTAACTCAAGTACACAAGGAATTTAACAAATTAGGTATGGATTTCTTTAAATGCCAAGTGATTTTTTGTTTTCACTTTTTAAGTATTCTATGTGCAACAATCCAAATTAAAGAATGATCTTGTGGGTAATACCATAGGGTATTATTATGTAGATCTATACAGAAACTGGCCACGAAGCTAAATACCCTAAGTGGAGCTTGAGAATACATATGACCTAAGTGAAAATGAGACGGTCATTTTCTATCCCACTAGAAAATTATGTTATGTGCGTATTTTACTTGCTTTTTATATTAAATTGTGAAAATACCTATATATAATCTTTATTGAGTATATTCATATGCTCACTCTATATTCTAAAATGATTTTTATAGATGTTTGATGAATCAAAGTTGGAGGTTAAAACTGCTAACAGAGTCTGTGTTGTTGGATCCAAAATTTTATTTTCTTTTAGTATTTAGCATTCAGTTAGAAAACCTTTTTTTTTTCAAATTAGAAATTTCATTTATTTAATGTCAAAATAGATGTTGAATTTTTATTTTTTTTAAAAAGTGTTGAATATATACTACATTAATGGATTAAGTTAACTAACCATTTTAAGAGATAGTAAAATAGTTTATTTTATTCCGTGAAGTTCTTCAAATTTTTTGTATTACAATATGAGTAAATTCCCTTTTCTTGTGGATAAAGAAATTAATTGAGTAACCTCCAAGACATAGATTTTGGGGCGTTACAGCATGATATCAAAGCCCAGTCAATCTTTCCTGTAGACTTTATGAAATTAAAATTTTAAATTTCTTTATATATTGTTTTAGATAAATTTTAATCCACACGTCATCGGGACCAGCATGATCAACGATCTAAGTTATGAAATTACTTTAGTTTTAAAGTTAACAATTGATTTCTTAAACTTGATATATCCTCTTTGTAGAAAGTTAAATTGTTATATTTTACAATATATTCATCACGATATTTATTTCCATAGAACCATTACAAGGATTAGAAAAGTAATTGAGTGAACAATGGTTATGTAAAAAAAAGGGAGAAATTTATTGTTTGAGTTTTCTCGATTTGCGTATTTACAAGACTGAAAGGCTTTATCAAAAAGACTTAAACTGTCTAAAGCGAGCTTAAGATTTTAGCGGTCCACTTGTGATCCCCCCTCCTCACCTGGAAGCATTTTCAGTTGCGTATCATTCAAATCAACAAGATGAAAAACAATATTGTAAACCCTCTCAAAAAAATATGTAAAACCCATTTAGTCAAATCTTATTGGAAACAATAAGAATTTGTTGAACGGAAACAACATTATTTATACTCAAGTATTCTAATGTCGTCGGCTATATTTAGGTAGTTGAATTGACTTGAATGACTTCTAATATACAGTTCCCATATTTAAGGTTTAGATGGTAGCTAACTTAGTAGAAGAATTACTAGCTACTATGCAAGAAATGTCATAGCAGCAACCACCTCAACAGCCACGAGACGGGCCTGGATCATCTTCAATTATAGAACAATTTTGCAAGATGCACCCAGGTAGCCCTGATCCATTGGTTGCTGAAAAATGACTTTCCCATCTTGAGCCTATCTTCAGGTTTATTGAATGCACTGATTTACCAAAAATCCTTTGTATGATAGTTATGATGGAGAAGGAAACAGGTCACTGGTGGGAGATGACTACCCGATCCCATACCGATGAACCTAAATTTAGAAATTGATGGGAAAATTATAAAAACAGACTTAGTGGTCCTAACCATGAAAGATTTTGACGTTGTATTTGAAATGGACTGGTTGTTGAAAAATCATTCAGCCATTCATTGTTTCGATAAGGATGTAATTTTTCAACAACCCGGTGAAGAGGAATTTCATTTCTTTGGAACAAGGGTGAAACTTCTGCCCCCACTTATATTAGTAGTGCAGGCTGAACGCTTATTGAAAGAGAACTTTGCTCAAGGATTCTTAATGTCTTTAACTAGCATTGATTAGAAGGAGTAAACCATAGAAGAAGTTCAAGTGGTTAGGGATTTTTCAGATGTACTCCCAGAAGATTTACTAGGGATACCTCCAAATCAAGACGTTGAGTTTATTATTGACTTCGTACCTAGTGACACACCGATTTCAAAGGTCCATTATCGTATGGCACCGATAGAACTTCAAAAGTTGAAAATACAATTGCAGGAGTTGCTAGTCAACGATTTTATTAAACCCAGTGTGTCACCATAGGAAGCTCTAATATTGCTCATAAAGAAGAATGATGGATCAATAAGAATGTCTATTGATTATCGAGAGCTGAACCGTATTACAATTGAAAATAAATATCCCCTTCCTAGAATTGAAGATTTATTTGACCAACTATAAAGTGCCAATGTCTTCTGGAAAATTGATTTAAGATAGACTATCATCAGCTAAAAATTGAAGCAACTGATGATCCTAAGACCACATTTAGAACTCAGTATGGGCACTATGAGTTCTTGGTGATCTTTGGCTTGACAAATGCGCCAGTAGTGTTCATAGATTTCATGAATTGAGTTTTTCGCAACTATCTGGATCGGTTTGTTATTATCTTCGTTGACGATATACTAATCTATTCAAAGAGTGAGTAGGAATATACGGAATACTTAAGGATTATTCTAGAAAAACTAAGGAAGAAGAAGCTCTATGCCAAATTCAAAAAGTGTGAATTTTGGCTCAATAGAATGGGATTTCTAGGCCACATAATCACAACCCAAGAAATTGAAGTTGATTGAGGTAAAGTGGAAACAATTACCAAATGGTATCGACCCTTGGAATTAGCAAGTTATTATAGGGAATTCATTAAAGGGTTTTCAAAGATTGCCATCCTAATGGCTCAGTTAACAAGAAAAACACGAAGTTCCAATAGATGGATAGGTGCGGCCAGTGCTTTCAAAAACTTAAATAGAAAATTGACCTCAGCTCCAGTTTTGACCATACCCAAAGGGTCAGAAGGCTTCGTTATCTACAGCAGTGCATCTAAATAGGGTCTAGGATATGTGCTTATACAACATGGTAAAGTTGTCACATAAGCTTCCAGACTACTGAAGTCATATGAAGAAAACTATCCAATGCATGACCTAGAGTTAGCAGCAGTGGTTCATTCACTAAAGATATAACAACACTATATCTACGGAGCTAAATGTGATATTTATATGGACTACAAGAGCCTAAAGTACTTCTTTACCTAGAAGAAATTAAACATGAGCCAACGTAAATGGCTAGAATTGGTGAACAATTATGGTTGCGCCATTCATTTTCATCTAGGAAAGACCAATATAGTTGCTAATGCATTGAGCAAGAAGACAACAGGACATTTGACAGCTTTACCTTCTATATAGAAATCATTAATTAGAGATATAGATCACTTGCAACTTGTGGTAATCTTATATCCAACGGATATTGCGGCACGAATTGCCATCCTCATAGTTCAACCTACTATTCGAGACCGAATTAAGAAAGCCCAAGATAGTGATCATTTTCTACAAAAGATTAACTGTAAAATTGCCACTGACAAACAAAAAGGTTTTGAGCTAGTTGAAGATAACACCTTCATATTTAAAGGAAGATTGTGTGTACCGAAGGATGAGAAGATATATTAGAAGAAGCCCACTTCGCCCTATATACAGCACATCCTAGGGGAAGAAAAATTTATAAAGACCTTCAAAGCATATTCTGGTAACGAAATATGAAAAGAGGAATAGGTTTATTCGTAGAGAAGTGTATAGTTTGCTAGCAAGTGAAAACATAACATTGGAGACCATCAGGATCATTAAATCCAGTAGAGATTCCTAAATGAAAATAGGAGCACATTGCCGTGGATTTTGTAGTTGATATACCAAAATCAAATAAAGGAAATGATGCAATTTGGGTTATTATTAACAAAGTGACAAAGTCAGCTCACTTATTGTCAGTAAAGATGACTTTTAATATGGATCAGTTAGCTCAGATATATGTTAAAGAAGTTATCAGATTACATGGGACCCTAGTCTCTATTATGTCGAATAGAGATCCGATATTCACTTCAAAATTTTGGAAAAGTATGCACAAGGGATAGGGGCTAAGCTAAACTTCAATACAACTTTTCACCCATAGTGAGATGGTCAATCAGAGAGGACTATTCAAATTCTTGAGGACATACTTTGAGCATGTGTCTTAGATCTTGGAGGAAGATGGGAAAAACTTCTATTATTGGTAGAATTTGCCTACAATCATAGCTATCAGGCTACCATAGGAATGACTCCTTATGATGCTTTGTGTGGTAGAAGATGCAGATCTCCAACTCATTGGGATGAAGTTGGTGAACGAATAATTTTATGACCTGAGATTATTGAGCGAACAGTCTGAGCTATTGAGAAGATTCGAGCTAGAATAAAGACAGCCCAAGATCGACAAAAAATTTATGCAGATAACAGGATGAAGGATCTTAAGTTTGAGTTAGGTTACAAAGTTTTTCTAAAAATAGCTCCTATGAAGGGAGTTATTCAATTTGGCAAAAGAGGAAAGGTCTAACCAAGATATGTAGGACCTTTTGAGATTTTGAAACGTGTGGGAACTGTGGCTTATGAGCTAGCATTGTCTTCCAAACTTTCAACAGTACACAACGTATTTCATGTTTCTATGCTTCGAAAATACATATCAGATTATGGTCACTTGATTAATCCTTAATCATTAGACATTCTTCCAAATCTAACTTACGAGGAAGCTCCAATAGTCATCTTAGATAGGAAGATTCGAATACTTCAGCATAAAGAAATTCCATTGGTAAAAGTTCAGTGGCAAAATCACGTGACGCAAGAGTATACTCGGGAACATGAGGCAAATATTAAAGCTAAATATCCACAACTTTTCAATAACCAATGTAAATTTTGAGAACAAATGTTTTTGTAGTAAGAGAGGATGTAATACCCCCAAAATATATTTCGTACAATATATTATGATGCATAAATACAAGTTTTGAGATTTTGGGGTAACATAACAACTTTATCACTTTATAGGGACCTTGTGTTAATAATCATAATAATTGAATATATATGAGTTTTGCACGAAATTAAATTTTATGAACAATTGCAGTAGAAGTCTCAAACCTTTTAAACACTAGCATACTTTTTCCTAACATTTCATTTGTTGCAACCGTTACCCCAAACCTTTCCAAACGTTGCATCTGAGGTCCCTTTGAATGGTTTCCGTAAAAAATTACGTCAGTTTACCATCAAAATAAACTTTGACCACTTTATAATCAATTTTAAAATGGCAAAATGGTAACTTTCTTTATATTACATTAAACAATTAAAAAATTTAAATAAAAAACCATAATTTGCACTGCCTTACCAAACTATAAACCAAAACTAATAAACACATTAAAAAACGTTCAATACTCTTAAGATCTAGCTCATAATTAAGTTAAAATAATATAAAACTCATAAGTAAATCACACTCGTCAACTTCGATTTGAATATAGGAATTTAGTTCTTGCGGGACAAAAATTGAGCACACTTTGTTAAAATTACATGCTATTTTTACATGATTTATAGTTTTAGGAAAAAATTGTTAAACAATTTAAAATTGAACTTTCAATTGAGTGAAAGACGTGTGCAAATTTAACAAGAAAAATGACAATTTTGACCACAGAATACAAGATTCAAAAATTTAAATATAATGGGACTTATAACATTTTTGGTAAAAGTCATACCTAGAGTAAAGTTCTAAAAAGTGCCAGCTGTAGCGAGACATCAAGTTCAATTATCAACTCTTATGAACCTTGGATCTAATTATTACATTATTTTAATTATATTAATAAGACTATTTGTTGAATTATTTTAATAAGATTATTAATATTTTTTCCTTCTATTTGTTAAATTTTGAAAAAAAATGTTAAAAAAAGGCACACACCTTTTGATGCCTAGCCTGCCTTTTGCCATATAGGTTCACTATTTTTTACCACCTCTTTCACTTCTTCATATGCAAGGCAGACTCTAGAACATTGTCTGAAACCACGTGTTGGGAAGCTTAGTTCTATTTTCCCAAAATTCCAAATTTTAGGAAAATTTGAAGTTACATACCAAATTATACCACTTGGAGTACTTGTTCAAATAAAGATTTATCAACATTCAGATTTGCCAACTTTCATTTTTGATAACGTTGGTCGAAATGGGTGTAAAATATTCAAACAAAGTTGATGGTTCCCTCTCCCTAGCTGGCGAAATCACAGAACTGCTCCTTGATGATAATAGAGGTTTTGGTGGTGGTGTTGAGGAGGACTTTGACGGTAGTGGATATAAAATTAATCATGTCATAAATAGTCAAGTGCAAGATATGTGATAGTTTAAGCAATTTTCTATGGTTTCCGCGCATGTTAGATGCTCATTCTTGCCAACTTTTTTTACATTATCTCATTTTTCTACAATTTTTGTGGCAAATGATGGCGACAACATTGAAGAAATTGTCAGAAATAAAAGAACACGATACCATGCCGTTGAATTTCTCTGACCGTTTTGCCCTCAATTAAAAAATAAAATTCCAGTTGACAACAAATGGTACAATTAAGGAATAAAATTTCAAAGATAATATTTCAAAATAAGTAATACAGCATATATTAGAGATAAAATCCACCTCTTAATTCAAGGGCAGAGCTAGGAAATTATACCAATGTATGTAGAGACCTAGAGTTGCCAATTGCCATTGACTCCTGGTAGGGGGTGGGCGTGACCACGTGAGTTAGTTTTGAGAACAATCTAAAATTGAAGCCGACCAAGTTGGTTTCAATAAATTCCACCGGAATGCCAATTTTTGGAGTGTGTCGGTGAGAACAAGGAGGGTATATGGTTGAATAATTGGGAAATTTGGGGTCATGATTTAGTGGGCTAACGGGCTGGGATTAGGAAATAAAAGTTAGTGGAAATTATACAATAGCCGGCATTTAAAGATTACTTTTCAAAATTCAAGTACAAACTTTAATTAATCAAAAATCAGGTATATTATAATTAATCAACCTCAACCAATTCATCCCCAATTCCATTTTCAAACATGAATCTCTCTCTCTCTCTCCCCTTTCGATTCTTAATGCAAACACCACCATAGCTTTGCTCGACCGAGCTGTGGAGTCAATGCTGTGACGAGGTTGACTCCAGTCAGGTGTATGAGAACGACAACGACATGCCAGTGGTGAGTCTAGTGCAATTGATCTAGGCAACTGTGTGGTGTAGTGCATAGGTATGTTGAAATTAAGCAAATGAATATGGTTGATGAGGACAAAGGTGGATAGATCTATGTAGGAGTGGCTGTCGGCGAGGTAAGAATACTGGCTGTGGAATGGGGTGACCGACGGCGGTTTGCATTGAAGATATGAAGTGGTGGTCAAGCAAGATTTGAGTGAGCAGAGGCGAGTTTCTGATTTGTTCGATGTGGGTGGATATGATTTTACAAATGGTGATGCACACATAGTGGGTCTCTCAATGTCGACACCGTTGCAATGGTTTATCTGTGCAGCGTGGATATGGATGGTGTTGGTGGTCGACATTTTTTGGTCGATGTTTGTTGGTGGTTGTGGTGGTGTCGTGCAGGAGACGATGGTAGTTTTCGTTGGTGGTGTGGTACAAGCGGTGATGGTAGTGGTGGTTTTTTTAGTGATAAATGTAAATTTTCATTGATCAAAATTTCATGTACAAGTATACGGGGCATACCCGGGTAAAACAAAGCTAAAGTTACATTCAATTACTCCGGGCTTACCCGGGTGAAACAAAAATAAATGAAGCAGAACAAAAATCAATGACCAAACACTAAGGACTTGAAATGAATCAAAACGTCCGGATACAAAGAAAACATGACTTTTTATACATGTATCTTGATTCGTCTCATAATACAGTCCAAGCATGGTGTAGGTCTTCAAAATTCTTCTTGTTCCGAGCTAACCAAGTGTAGTAGACGGTATTTGCAAGTGTTTGTTCCGAGCTAACCAAATGTAAGGTCTTCAAAATTCTTCTTGTTCCGAGCTAACCAAATGTAGTAGACGTTATTTGCAAGTGCAATCCTCTTAGCTTTGCTTAGCCATGATTCCCACGTGCCTCTTTTTTAATCCACTTCAATGCGCTAGCAAGTGTCGACATGGATCTTCTGATGCTAAGCAACTGTTTAATGCTCCCCCATAAGGACGATCTAAAAGAACATTCAAAAAATAAGTGTTGGCCTGTTTTCCGCCATATGCCCACAAAGAACACAATTCTGGTCGATCTCCAAATATTGCAATTTACCTTTAGTTAGGAGTTTAGATTGAACCCATAACCAAAGCAAAAATGAGTGCTTCGATGTTATGCAAGATTTCCAAACATCGACAGCCCAAATCCTCTTAGTACCTCTCGGCTGGAAATAATCATAGGCCATTTTTGTGCAAAATTTTTCACCAGTTGGCCAAGCCTTAAATCTATCCAAAACTTCCTGAAATAACTCATTGTTTTGTGTAGCCACAGCATGCTGACTTGAGGTTATTTCAACAGATTGAATCAGGCTGCTGTCTCCAACAACCTAAACGGACAACGCGGGCTATCCTTGTGCACAATTCTAGGAGCTGTAGCAGTTTGTAGCAATGTATCCCTAATTTCCAGCAATTTTTTGAAGAGAGGAGAGTAATATTTTCTTAATAAAACATCCAAATGCAAGTTCTTTTAAGATAAAATTGGTTAACCCAACGTCTCCAAAGAGTATCCTTTTTTTGATGGATATTCCAAAGAGATTTAGCAAGTAAAGCTGAGTTCCAACTCTTCATGTCCTTCAGCCCGAGACTCCCTTCATCTTTTGGGAGGCAAACATCCCTCCAAGCCACCAAAGGCTTCTTGGAGCCCTAAAGAAAATTCCGACAAAGGATAGTAATTCTTGAAATAATTGTAGCCAAGATAGGGAAGATAGAAAGCTAAAAGCATTCAACACCTTAGAGGACCGTCCTAATAAGTTCCACCTTGCCCGCATAAGATAGGGAGGAGCAATTCCAAGCATCAATATAAGTTGCAAATTTTTTCAAGGAATTGAGCATAACAACTAACTTTGGGGTTTTCCAAAGCAAGAGGGATACCCAAATAATAGAATGGCATGGTATCCTTTGGGAAATTTGTGAGTTCAAGGATATCATCAAGCTCTCGTCCATGAATTCTAGTTTTATACAAGCTGAATTTTAAGATATTCATCCTCAAACCCGATACAAGACCAAAGTTAGAAAGGCAATCCATTATAATTTGTTCCGGCATAACATCTCTCCTTGCAAAGAGCAACAAGTCATCCGAAAAAGTTAAATGAGTGATCTTTAAGGGACCACATTTAGGGTGGTAATTGAATTCACTATCATTTGAGGCAGCCTTAACCATTCTTGAGAAATATTCAAGACAAAGCACAAACAAAAAGGATGATAGAGAGACCTTGTTGGAGGCCTTTTCCACCTTTGAAGAAGCATGTAAACTCCCATTCAAAGCTACAGAATATGTTGGATAAGTAACACACTCCATAATCCATTGTATAAATCTCGAAGGAAAATGCAACCCTTCAAAAACTCCTTTAAGAAACTGCCAACCCACAGAATCATAAGCCTTCCTTAGATTAATCTTTAGGAGGCATCTAGGAGCAACCCTCTTCCTATTATATTGTCTCAAGAGTTATTGGGCAAGATGAATATTTTCCATCATACTCCTACCCTCAACAAAAGCAGCTTGTGCATGATCCGCAATGCTACCCAAAATAGGCCTCAATCTAGAAGGAAGGGTTTTAGTAATCACTTTGTAGATAACGTTACAACAAGATATAGGCCTATAATCCTTGACGTTCGGTGTATGACTTGACTTTGGCACCAAAGCAATGACCGTGTGATTTATTTGTTTGAGGATGGATCTTGATGAGAAGAATTCCTTGATGGCCTCCACAAAATCCTCTTCAATAATTTTCCATGCTTTTTTAAAGAAGCATGAAGTGTAACCATTCGGCCTGGGGGATTTATCATCTTCAATGCCAAAGAGTGCTTCCTTGATCTCTTCACTAGAAATGTCTCGAATGAATTGCCTTGTTCCAAAGACACCAAAGGCCCGTTACGAATAATGTCCAGCTCAATAGGCCGAACCGGACAACTTGTACCAAGCAATTTGGTGTAAAAATGGAAAAACTCCCGAGCAACTTGGTCTTGTGAAGTAGTATACATCCCATCCTCTTTAAGCACGGTAGCAATAAAGTTTCTCCTCATATTCCTTTTCACCACCGAGTGGAAGAATTTAGTACATTTGTCACTTTGCTTAAGGAAGATGCACTTTGCTTGTTGATAATAAAAGCT
This sequence comes from Olea europaea var. sylvestris, assembly GCF_002742605.1. Classification (NCBI taxonomy): domain Eukaryota; kingdom Viridiplantae; phylum Streptophyta; class Magnoliopsida; order Lamiales; family Oleaceae; genus Olea; species Olea europaea. The sequence goes on from NC_036251.1 coordinate 21,295,000, forward strand.
CCGATCCGCTTCACATAATCCCATAGCTTTCTTTCTCAAATTCGCCACCATAAGTTGAATATCCTCATTCGTGGGCTGATCATGAAGCTTGAGTTGGGCAGCCTTCAATTCTCTTTTAGCAAGTTTTAAGGATCAGAGTGGAAGCTTTCCTAATAAGGAAAAGGGGTACTGTACACCAATAGAAATGTGCCCAAAGTATTTAGCATTAAGCACCTTTAATGCTCCTTTTAATTTATGCAACTTCTTGCAAAGTACAAATTGCTTTGTCCCCACCACTTCAAAATTCCAACAACCTTGAACAAGTCCATTGAAATCTTCATGATTTGTCCACATGTTGAAAACTTTGAATGATTTCCTATTGCCCACCTCACGATAAATGGACACAATGCATAGAGAATGGTCGGAGAGGCATCCGGAAGGTAAAAATTCAGCAAGGCCATATGCACCATTTTGAATCCAAATGTCATCCACCATAGCCCTATCAATTTTGCTCCAAACAGAATTGTTAGTCCATGTATAGAAACAACCAATGGAGTGAACATCCGTAAGACCAACATGAAGGCAAAAATTAGCAAAATCTTTAATTTCATAAGGTGTTACCTCCGCGCCATTGCTTTTCTCTTGAAATTTAGGTACGTTGTTGAAATCACCAAGAATCATCCAAGGCATTGAATCATTTGCACTAAAATCCATAATGTTGCTCCAAAGCGGCCTTCGGTTAACAATAGTATGAAAAGCATAAACAAAGCTAACACGAAAGATATAAGATGTTACCTTGCAAGTAACAATACAATGGATGACTTGTGGTATAGTCTCCAAAACTAGAATTTTGTTGCACTACAGGTAGCAGAGGTGGTGTTCGTTTTGTTGATGGTGGTGGTGTGGTGGTTGCGGTGGTGTGGTACAAGCGGCGATTATGTGGTGGTGATTTGTGACCAAAATTGATGTTGAATCGGGACCCGTGGTGGTAGTGTTTGGAGTATATGACCTTAAAATTCAATAATTTGTGACTAGAAAATAATCTGTGACCAACAAATTTGAAAATATGTGACACATAGATAACTGTGACGTTAATTTTTTTATCTGTGACTAATGAAGTAAATTGTAATCTATAAAAAAATTTTATTTATGATTTCAAAATAATCTGTAACCTACAAAATTTTGGATTTGTGGTCTAGAAATAATCTGTGGTCAATTAATTTGATAAAATATGGCCAGTGAATAAATCTGTGATCTATAATTATGAATCTGTGATCATTAATTGAATAATTGTGACCTCGTTATATTTATTTAATAAATATTTTTAATTAATTAGCTATAACGTGATTTTTGCATTCATCAAACTTGAAACCTAATTTTTGAATGGTGCAAAGTTAAAACCTGATTTGTGATATTATCCCTAAAAGTTATTTGACAGCATATTCTTTTTTTTTTCTTTTTTTAAAAAGCCAATATTTATTTGTGTCCAAAGTTCAGTGCAGACATCTGCTTGTACTACTTGAAGGTGGTTTAGTGCATGACCGACTTTGCGAAAGAAAAATGGACAGGAGATTTGATAAATTGGTAATTGCAAACTTGATCGTAGGTCTAGAATTAACTTTGTAACTCCTCTATAATTAATTCAATTTTCAATTCTTCTTCTATGTATAATATAATTAACTAGAATTAATTTGAAATAATGCTAAATCAACGCATGCAATATGGTATTGAATAGGAGTGGACAAAATGTCCAGACCAAACCAAACCAAATCGAGCTGTTCGGTTCGGTTCCACACAAAAAAAAAAAGAATGGTTTTGGTTCTTTGTACCAAGAACAATTTAGTTTCGGTTCTAGTTCTAGATTGAGAACAAAATCAAAAACCAAACTTAATTTATAACTTTATTTTTATATGAATATAATCTTGTATTAATTGAAGTCAATCCAATAGTCATTATTTTTGTACAGCCCATTAATGATATTACTTCAAATTTAAACACTAAAGAGTCTGAAACGCTGCCCTGCATATCTCTCGAACGAAGCATGTAGGTTTGGTGGTTTCATGTAAAGGAATTGATTAGACGGAGGATGAAAATGAAACTTGATATTATTAACTTTTGGCAGAGAAGCATTTGTTTATATTTTGTTCGTTAGCTTGAACTTTTAAAATCTTGATGATTGATAATTTGAACTTGCTAAATGTATGGTGCTTATATTTTTTATTTAAGTATATATTACTAACTTGTATATATGGCGTAAGTCTAAAAAATTAAGTAATAGAACTAGAACCAGGCCAAATCAAACCAAAAACAAATGGATCGGTTGAGTTTGATTCCATATCTTTAAAAAAGCCATTTGGTTCTATTATCAAGAAAACCATTAGTTTATGGTTCGATTCAGTTCTCTTAGAACTAGAATCAAATGAAACCATGTCCACCTCTGATATTGAACTTCACAAAACTTTCATTTCTTTTCACTTTGGATTCGGTAAGGTCAAACATTTGTTTTGAAGGGCTTTTCAAGCACAAATAAATACTAGAAAATCATTTAAACCCAAAAGATTTAATGTACTCATCCAAAATTTCCTATAAAATATATCGTATATAATTCATTTCTTTCTCTCTTTATCAATCACACATTTTTCAATAAAATAATATTACACATAAATTCAAAACTTTTCTTTTTTTTAATCATATATTCTTAAAAAAATAATAAATAAATAAATAAAATTACTATTTCAAAATACATTTTTTCCAAAATCTAATTAAAATGGGGATTAAACAAGTGCTACGAACTTCCCATAACTTTCATTTCCTTTCACTTTGGTCCCGATAAAGTCGCACTTTGGCTTTGAAGGGCTTTCAAGCTCAAATAAATAGTAGAAATCAAAATTTAATGTACTCATCCAAAATTTCCTATAAAATATATCGTATTTCAAGATTTTTGAAATTTTTACTATAGTCTGTGATGACGCCATAGCTCCCAATCCTAACATGGAAGTGCTTTGGGCTCAGTGTCTCATGCTTGTCTTGCCCTTGTTTTACGGGTGCCTTTCTTCTTGGCACAAAAAGGGACATCGTGCGGCAGTGGTCTGCTCCGCTAGACTACCTTCCGCCTTTTCTTGGTCACATTGGGACGAAAGAAAATTTGATTACAGTTTTGTAGAAAGCTTACAACAAAGAATTTGAATACATTGAAAGTAAATTGAGCATTGATTGATGAAAATTGAACATTACAATTGACGAAAGCAGAAAATTACAATTGCTGGTACAGGGGGCGGACACCAGTGAACTTGAAAGATTTTTGAATGACTAATACCCCCTATAATAGCATTCGGAACAAAAACCTAAGTAACAGGAGTAGACGTTTAAAAGACGAGGAATCATACTAAACGTTTACTAATATCAGAGTTAGTTTACAATTCAAATAACTATTATAATGAAAAGAAAATTACAATTCAAACTTGAACTAATATTTACAATATATGGCCGAACTTGGGCAAACTGCGGCTGCGATAGTGTCAAGGGGCTAAGTAAAGCTAGGGTCCTTGAGATTCTCCCCTATTTGTTTTGGTGACGTCCTCGATGTCATCCATGCGTGATATGCTTCAATTAATAGTTTGAAGGCTCCAAGATCTTTATCTCTTTCCCAAGTATTCTCCTTGCTACTGCATCCAATCCATTTGACCAAGTACTCATGATGATCTTTTCTAGAAGCTCGAGTGATTCGATGGTCAAGAATAGCTTCAGTAACCTTCTTTCCAACTTTCTTCAGTTCAAACACAAATCGCTTTGGCTCATTTCAAGATGTGTCTTCCTTGTCTGCAAAGTATGGCTTCAGTACACTAACATAAAAGGACCTTGTGGATTTTACACCATGAAGGGGTTCAACTCTGTATTCAACTCTTTCAATTCTCTTCACGATGGGTAATAGTCCAATGTATTTTGGCGTCAGTCTTGAGTCCTTCCCTCTTGTTGGTTTGTAAACATTTCTGCCGGGAAGCTTAACTATTACGAGATCTCCAACATTGAATTCAATGAAACGGCGCTTTAGATCTGCAGCCTTTTTATACCGTTTTTGAGCTTTCTTAAGATAACTCCGAGCAATTTCAATATTTCGTTTCTACTCTTGAGAAAAGTTCTTTGCTTGAGGGGATTTGGTACTTCGTTTGATATCCACTGTATGAGGGAGTAGCGATTGCTGGCTAGTAACAATCTCAAAATGACTCTTATTGGTGCAAGAGCTCTTTTGGGCATTGAAGCAAATCTGAGCCGCATCCAAAAGTTTTACCCAGTTTTTCTGCGAAGTAGAGATAAAGTGTCGAAGATATTCTTCTAACATAGAATTGAAGCGCTCCGTCTGTCCGTCAGATTGTGGGTGAAAACTAGAACTCATGCTCAAAGTTGAACCAAGAAGTTTGAACAACTCAATCCAAAATATACCAGTGAAACGAGGATCTCAATCACTGACGATGTCCTTAGGCAGTCCCGAGTATTTTACAATACATACTTAGGCGCTGCAATAAAAGTTGTGTATTTTGATAAACAGTCCACCACGACGATGATAGTGCCAAAATCCTCAACTTTTGGCAACCCAATAATGTTGTCCATCGATACACTTTGGAATGGCCGGATTGGGACAGAAAGGGGCTCCAACAAGCCCGCCTTTTTCTGATGATCTACCTTATCTTGTTGACAAATAAGATAGGGTTTTACATAAGTTGCATTAGTGCACAAGTGCGTTCCTCCGAGATGCCCTGCCCAAATCGTGTCATGGCATTTTGTAATTAGTGTTTTCCTCAAATCTCCGCCCTTAGGAACATATAGGCGGTCTCCCTTTGTCTTCACTAGCCCATCGAGCTAGAACTATCGAGTTTTACCCTGCTTGATGAGGTCGACCAAATATTGAGTAGCCGGGTCCTTCTCCATAAGTGCCCGAATTTGGTCTCTTGTGTTCATGGTAACGCCACTCCCTGAAAGAGCAGCTACAGAGCAAATGGTAGCCAAATCGGCTGTCAACTAAGAGTATCAGCAACATGATTACTAGATCTGGGACGATACTCTAGCATAAAATTGAACTCTAAAAGAAATTCCTGCCAACGAGCCTGCTTGCCCGATAGTTTTGGTTGGGACATGAAGTGACTAACCACAATGTTATCTGACTTCACAATAAATGGAGACCCAAGCAAATAGTGACGCCATCCTCTAAAACAATGGACTACTGCCAACAATTCCTTTTTATGTGCCGAGTAACGACGTTCTGTTTGGTTTAACTTTCGGCTCTCATATGCTACCAGACGTCCTTCTTGCATGAAAACTCCACCAAGTGCAAAATTTGAAGCATCTGTATGAACTTCAAATGATTTAGTCATATCCGGTAAGGCTAAAATCGGGTTCGTCCACATGGACTTCTTCAACCTTTCAAAAGCAGTTTGGCATTGGGACGACCAATCCCAATCATTATCCTTCTTTGTCAATTCGGTAAGTGGTAGTGCAATTTCTGAGTAACCTTTCACAAATCTTTGATGTAATTGCATAACCCAAGAAATGAACGTACATCATGTACGGTTTTTTGTGGTTGCCAATTTTTGATGGCTGTAACATTCTTCTAATCCATGTGGATTTTACCTTGTTCAATGATGTGAACCAAGAAATTGATAGATGTCTGAGCAAATGAGCATTTAGACGGTTTGACATAGAGTTCATTCTCCCGTAGCCGATTAAAAACTTACCTCACATGTTGGACATGTTCCTCCAATGTCTCGCTGTAGATTACTATATCATCTAAGTACACCACGATAAAATCATCTAAGAACCCGTGAAGTACCTGATTCATCATAGTACAAAACATTGCTGGAGCGTTTGTCAAACCAAAAGGCATCACTTTAAATTCAAAGGCTCCATTTCTGGTTACCACTGTAATCTTTGCTTCGTCTCCCTCCTTGATCCGAACATTCCAATATCCGGACCTAAGATCAATTTTCGTGTAATACTTCACCCGACTCAGTCGATCGAAGCAATCCGCAACCAGTGTGATAGGATAGCTATTCTTTACAGTAATCTTGTTCAAGGCTCGATAGTCACAGCACATTCTAAGAGAACCATCGGCCCTTTTCTGAAACAGTACAGGAGCTCCATATGGTGACTTCGTAGGCACAATGATTCCACTCTCCAACATTTCGCTCAATTGCTTTCTAAGCTCTTCAAGCTCAGACTGAGACATACGGTATGGTGCCCTGACGGGAGGTTTGACACCTGGAATAAGTTCAATCTCATGATCAATCGTCCTTTTTGGTGGTAATTTCTTTGGCAACTCGTCCGGCATGATGTCCTCAAATTCTCGAATAAGCCTTTTAACGAGTTTTGAAATAGGACCATTCGCCTCTTCGATCTCCTCTAATCGAAGAGTGCAAAAAAAAAAGGTACATTTCTCTTAAAACCCTTATTAAATTGCATGGCTGAGATACTCTTCTCGCCCATCCTCCTAACTTGTGTAAGGATGACACACAGCTTATTACCCATCATCATTAACGAATTGGAATATGGCAACACTGCTGTCTTAGTATCCCGAAGAAATTCTAATCTCAGAATAAGCTTGAAATCATCCATCTGAACTGCTGATAAATTTGTCCTTCCCTCGAAAGGACCTGCTTTGATCAACACTGATTTCGCCACTCCAACTATTGGTTGAGCATCGGAGTTGATTGCTTTAACTTTTCCACTACCCTTTTCTAGAACAAGTCCGAGTCACTCTACTTCGGTGCATGCAAGGTAGTTGTGGGTAGCACCAGTATCCACCATAGCCCTGATTGGCTTCCCGTTGATTTTCACATCAATGTACATTAAGCCTTTGGCCCTGCAAATTCGAGCCTTCGCTTTTTCCATCTTTGCCTCTTTCAATGGGACATCTTCTTTTTTAGCAACCCGATGCGAGAGTGTGTTGCACTGATGTGAAAATGCCCCAACTACGTCCTCATCATCTTTGTAGTCGGTCTCACTATGACAATTAGCCCGTGGGGCCTCTTGCTTTGAACTTGACCCGACACATGCTAGCTGGCAATATGCATTCACCATTCGTTTCTGAGAACACTCCGACACCCGATGAGATCCTTCGCATAAAAAGCACATCAATTTAGGAGTGGCATCAATTCGGCCCTCCGTTGCTTTTCCTTTGTTCCAATTGTTACTATTGCTGTCATTAAAATTTCCTTGACGGCTATTATGATAGTTTCCCTGAAAGCCATGGGTGCTTTGATATGCTCCTTCTTTATTCTGAGAGTAATGCTCTCCCTCATTTGGGTTCGAGCTGGGTCTGTGAGGTCTGTTACCACCTCCAATTGCTTGATTACTCCCTGAAGGTCGATCTTTTCTAGATTCCGTTTGGTAGTCGCTCAAGCATTCGGCGGCTCCCATGACCGTGCTCAAATCAGTAACCTTTAGTCTTTGAAGTTCCGTGAGTGTCCACGAGTTTAACCATTCCATAAACGTGAAGAGCTTATCCTTTTCCGACATATCTCGAATATTCAGCATATACCCGAGAAGGCTTTCACATACTCTCGATAGAGCTTGTATGTTTCAAGTTTCGAAGTGCCCGTCGAGCCTGATACTCGACATTTTCAGGAAAAACTGGGATGTGATCGCTTCCTTGAGAAGATCCCAAAGTAGGAGGGACGAAACTGCAGATCAACTGGTTCGCTTTTCTCTTTCGATGTTTTCGTTATCCTAGAACGAAAGTGGGTACGATTATCTCGTGAAGAGACCGTCCTCCGTCCTTGAAGATCTATTGTACGGTCTCATACAGGTATGTCTAAATTTGGTTCGCCACAATAGTTTTGCATCTCTACCCAGATACATGGCAGCTGTGGTTACCTTCTAGCTTCGTCTTCGATCGAGGCTGTGAGAAAGTATTGTTCCATGTCAAATAAGAAGTTTTCGACTTCTTTTGCATCATGTACCCCTCCGTAGATACACGGTTCAGGAATTCCGAGTCTAGGAGTATACTTAAATACGAGAGCTTGTTCATTGTCCACCGCACGTTGGAGTACTCGTAATTGAGCTCTCAACGCTTTCATTTCATCCTGCAGATTAGGAATGATTGCAGCAGCTGATGAGTGATTTACACTCATTATATTATGCCATTAATTTCATAATTTTGCTATCTTGGAGAGTATTTTAGAAGTGCTAACATGTGGTTTTCACGCTACTTTGAAGGATGGATGAAGCGGAGAAAACAAGTGCTAAAAGAGCCAAATGAAAGAAATAGGCAAAAGTTGGCGAAATTGGATAAAAGGACCAAAATGTAAGAGATCCAAAGTTTGAGGACTAAAGTGCACATAATCAAAAGTTGTATCGGAACTTGAAATGAAGATCCGAGAGTGGTAGGAGTCAATTGGATGAAGGAAGGTGTCAAAAGGGATCAAATTTAATCAAGATATGATCAAAAATCATTTTCCAACCGAAAAGTTTTGCACCGGATTTTTAGTCCCACATTCAGACCCATTTTCGACATAGTAAATGATCGAATTGGAGAATGATTCCTGAAGCAAAGTTGTAGCCCTTTGAATTACCTTTCCAACGCATCTTGAGTCACTTCAATTGGATATCGAACGAGAAAGTTATGCTGAAAATATTGAAACACGCGCAGAATGCCGTTTCGGGCGAACCGGGCGCCCAAGCGCTATACCCTCAGCGCCCAGGCGCCACAATTCTGTAATTCCAACAGAAACTCAGCGCCTAGGTGCTGCATGCCGAGAAAGAAAAAATGCAATTTTTCCAAATATTTTCGACCCGGCCCAACTCCAACTCGTAATGCAAATTAAGGGAATTATAAATACATATTGAGAGACCTAAGAAAGTAGGTTTTGACGGCTGAAGAAAGGAGGCAAAGACTGTATTTTTAACGTTAAGACTTCATACTTCTAAGTCTCCCAGACCACAACCTTTTTTCATTCTAAATTACAATAAACATATATAACATATATATTTTAGAACATTATAAATATTTACATACAAATATATAAATTTTCGAAATCCCGGAGGTTACACTTATTCTAATAAAATATAGATTAAAACTGAAACTACGAACATATATTTACCGTGTGGTCTGTCAACTTCCGAATTATTCGTAGTACTCTTCATCGACTAATACGCGTCAGTCTTCATCATAAGCTGGATATATAGGTATCTAGTACAAGCACGTAAAAACGCAACTCACGGGATACGATATGCATCTTTTTCCATACTTCAACATCTGCACTTTGCCCTCTTGTCCGTGAGAGTCTACACAAAATAAAGTTTTTGAGACAGATTTCATGTGAATCTCACACTTTACAGTGAAAGGGATTTATCATCTTTATTACCTGGACTTGTTCTTGAAGCTCTTTAATGTACTCAACTGCCAAATCTAACATATTGGCCGTGTTCGTTTGCTGCCACAAAAATGAAAAAATCTCGATCCCCAAGCACTTCTGAAAAATAGAAAAATCAAACTACGACCGCAGCTAAAATATCTACCTTGTCCATATTTGGGCAGAGCTCTTGCAGCTTCTTCATTCTTTCACTAATCCGAGTTCGTCTCACCTGTTGATTAGCTTGACAAAATGTTAAAACTATCCAACATAATTCAATTTGGGAGTACTAATTAAGTCTTGTTCATTAGTGTGAAACAGAGAGTGATGAATAATACAATGAATAAAATCGACACAAATATGAATAAGAATTTTACCCTCTCTGCAATGCTTCGGGGATGAGTGGCACAACCTCTTTTAGCCCGGATTTGACAGGGGATGGTATCATGTTGTAGAAATTTTTCCACCGAATCTATTTCGGAAGGGGTTTTCGGTAAGCTCAAATGGTGAGTTAAACACATATCCTTGTTTCTAGTTTCCCTGTTCTGATTAGAAAGATATGAATATCAGAAATCGAAGTATCATGTACAGGCAAACAACATGAAAACCAGCAAAAAAACCAATAAAACTACCTCATTTCCCAATAATCCATTAAAACTAGAGAACATTTTCAGATCACCATCTCGGTTTCTTTTCATGCTGTTGAAGGGTGAAACATTCCAACAGTCCTCTAGCAAGGCAGAGTCATAGTCTCTGCTATTATTTCCATTTTCAGCTCTAATTGTGCCTATGTTTCCGTCCCCATTTTCAGGTATGCTAGGCATGAACCTTGTGCTAAAAGCCGTACCAGACGAGTAATCAGCGTGATTCTTCAAACCATTCGTGGGTGAACTGGTTTCTGCATGATTGCTTATCCTGTAGTTTCCCACTTCTCCCATTACACCAAAACCTGAGATCACATAAGAACTTTTAAGCAACTTCTTCATAACTCTGTAAATAAGCTCGTGATTACTGTGTAATTGTTCATAAAAATCACAACAAATGGATCCAAAAATGTAATTAGTCACAGTGCAACACATGAAATCTAGCTTAATACATGAATGTCGAATGTCCATAGGCAGGGGCAGACCCAGAAATATAATTAAGCGGGGGGAGACAGAATTATGTAAAAAATATGGGTTAAAATTATGGACTAAAAATTTTGCGGGGGTTTTTCTCATGTATGGATTACGCTCCCCTTTAACATCGCAGCTGGTGTCACTTGATACTCCCCTTGACACCACACGCAAGGCTAAGGCACATCAAGTGGTTTACAAACCTCAGTTAGCATTACCACCCACCCCCAAAGGAGAAGAATAAGCGCCTATTTGGTGAGAATTAAAATTAGATTTTGATAAAATTTGATGAAATGTATGGTTGAAAAGTTATGCATCTCATTTCATATGATTAAAATTTATTATTAACTTTGATTTAGATTAACAAACAGGGGCTAAAAAAAAAAAAAAAAAACCCAGATATTTCCTCTTTTTCAGCTAGCTTTATCTATTAAAAAAAACATTGTAAGGTATAAAGGAAAATTTCCATGTTTCTTCTCTTTTCCCAACCTTATTCTATACCCTAACTAAGAAAGCTGAAAGTCAGCCATATATATCAACCAAAAGCAACATCCTTCTTTTGTACAGATAATAAATAAATTATTATACAAATTTTGCAAACAAAATTAGTTCTAATTAACTAATCAAACCAGCATAAACAAATTTGAAGACACTTTAATCTAATAAATATGAATTTTACCATTGAAAAATCCAGGTGGGGAACTAGTTTGGCTGGCAAGACTCCCACAGTTTTTCATCCTCAAATTCTCCATTCCCACAGAATAAGATCCATTTTGTTGCTCCATTGAAACATCAATTTCTTGCTTCATAGCCATAGCCCCCCTTTGATTCAACAAATTAGAGAACATTACCTCAGATTCTTCACCATTCTCTTCACCAGAATCCAAAAGGGTAGCTAAAAATGAACTGGGAGCTGAACGATATCGAGCTAAACCACCACAGTTTTGCTGATTATTACTGGAAAACAGAAAGCTACTGCTGCTGTTGTTCATGTTTCTTGAAATTGTTTCTGAGCTGAACATAGGGTATGTGAAGATTCCAAACTTCAATTATTACTGCAAAATATCATCCTTTTTGGTAGGTTATTCCCTGAAAAGGGCTTATTTTCTGCTAAGAGATTTTTGCTAATTATGTTGAGACAGAATGGTCTCCCAGTCTCCATATATTGACACCATTTCCGTCAACTGTCCTTACTTTTATTTGTTTTTACGGAAATCCATTGCCAACGTCAACTCCTACTCCTGAGTTAAGCAATACGAGTGACATTTCATGATGGAAATTAAAGGTCCGTTTGATATTTATTTTTGTAAGAATAAGAATGAAAAATATAATTATTAGGGATCCACACAAAAGATAGAAAGTCAAATATGATGATTTGATATAATAGATAACGATCATATTTTTTATTTTTTGTAGCCAAATAATGAGAATTAAACAGAGGCTAAATCTTAATATGGTGTCAGGGACCATTAAATTCTAAAGAGAAATTTGATTCGATTAAAACTCAAAAAAATGAGCACGCAACGAACCACCATACATGGCACGTTAAAAAATAAAATCTCATATCGAATAAAGATGAAAATACACATATAATAATTTGGACTATTCTTTATAACAAAGTTAACCTTTTAAAACGAAATCCAAATTTTAATAACAATCACTTCTATTGATAAAGATGTCATCACTATGAAAACTCTCCTAACCTTAGACACTAAGTCAATCACTCGTGGATTTGTATATGTTGATTCAGAACCACTTCATATGCCAAGAATTGCATTTCTTTTGTCTAAATATTTTATTGAGGAAATTTCATAGAATGTCCAATTTCATCTAATCATTTGTAAAAATGTCCACATTTCTTTCAATGTCCATTTTCAAATTATATAGACAAGAATACACATGTTAGGAAATTTTATTTCCATGCCCAAGGCAAGACTCTTGGTTCATTCCCCCCCCCCCCCCCCCCCCCTTCATAACCCTCCAAATCCAAATCGATTACATTTATTTATTGTGAGATCTAAAGGAGTGATTGGGAGGGATTTGGTGCAATTTCGTGGCTGAAGGAGAAGGGGCTGTCGGCCAGTGATTGGGGATTGGGTGAAGCTAAAGGGAAAGGGGACGGCAGATCGACAGCGTAACAACCTTTTCTGTGGAATGTGAGTCATTTCTCTTCTCTCTTGGTTCATTTCCCCCCAAATTTACCCCAATTTCATAACCCTCCAATTTCAAATCGATTACATTTACTTACTGTGAAATCTGAAGGAGCGATTGGGAGCGATTTCATGGCTGAAGGAGAAGGTTGGGGCCGCCGACTGACGATTGGGGATTGGGCGAAGTTGAAGGGAAGGGGACAACAGGTCAACAGCGTAAAAACATTTTCTGTGGAATGTGAGCCATTTCTCTTCTCCCTTCTCTCTCTCTCTCTCTCTCCTTTTTTTTTTTTTTTTTTTTTTTTTTTTTTTTTTTTC
>NC_036251.1:21308954-21345896 GCF_002742605.1 Olea europaea var. sylvestris
ATATGGTATTTTATCAAACCATTGTATTGTAAAATATCAGGGGCGGAGGCATGTAGGGGCAAGGGTGGTTGGTGGCCCGCCTAAAATTTTATAACTTTTTTTTTCACGTAGCTTCATGTAAAGAACACGTAAGTTGGATCACCCAGCAGATTAAGGTGCAGGATATTGCCTGAAATTCTTGGAATTTTTTAGTTACAGCTGGAGAAGAAACCCCAAATCTAAATACTTCAGGCAACTCCATTCTGTGATGCTAGATGAAAATTTTCCACTTGGGAAGAAACTGTTGAATTCTTCATATGAAATTTGTGGTTCAATTGATATTCATTTTGGATTTTATACCCACAGCTTGTCAATTGGAATTTCTATTCTAGGAGTTGTGATTTTGGGATTGAGAAATTTGTTGGTGTGATTTTGGTGACTTGGACATTGATTTTGGGATTGAGAAATTTATATATATATAGCACAAATTACTTTATTAATGTTATCTTTTCATCTTGATTTTAGGGAACTTTATATAGAAAATTGATTTCAATTTTTTGTTGAATCCTATTGCATTATCATATATAAAGAGTGCGGAAGCCTATTGATTATCTCTAATAAACTTGAGTTGGTACTACTGATATTAGTTGATTTATTTAATGGCTCTCTTACTTAATGATGGAAGTGTTCGACTTGTTTATTAAAACTACGTTAAATTTATAAATTTTATTGAAATTTTTTATTTACATAATATTTGATTCAATGTTAAAAGTTATGAAGAGATACTTTAAAAAGGAAAGCTTCGGTTTCCATTGAAAGTCAAAATATTGATAGAAAGAAATCTAGCAATGTCAATGTGGTTGCTCAAGATGAAAAGAAATATCCAAGTTCAAAGTGATATTGAGCATGAAAGAAATAATCAGGGTTAAAGTGATATTAGCCATGAAACTAATGTTATATGGGATGTTATTCGAGAACAATTATAGTAATGTAGTGATACTTGTACCTTTATAATATTTGTAATTTTTTACTATATAATTTTTTCCCATACAAATAAAATATTTCGGCTCTGCCACTGTTGTAAATGATTTGATTTGAAAATACGGTGAAAATTGATCAAGTGGAACTGATTACATTCTACTTTAGCATTCTATATAAACCAAGCTATTTTTTTATTTATTTAAATAAATCAGGTAAACTACTAGCATTTTTAAACGGATAGATAATATAAAAAAAAATATAGTAAATCTTATTGGTTTATTTTGAAAGTAATGTTAGCATATTAATATTGTATAAAGTTGTGCACTCTTGTCTCTTGTATTTGAATCATCTTTTTCGATAATAATTTTATTATATGCAATAGGAGGCGAGGTAGGAAATCCATCTTAAATAGGAGACCATGAAGTTAACTCAGGAAGAACTTTGCAATCCATATGATTTTTCATAGTTCTTGGACGCATAAAGAAATATGTACCATTTCAGATATCTTTGAAAGTATGAACCAATATATATAAGCAGTAATAAAGAATATAAGTAATGAGGTTTTCCTTTCAATCATGTAGCATGACAATGCTTTGAGGAATTCAATATTATGGTTAAGAAGGATTCCTCGTTAGTTGATGTTCTAGAGGAACAGGGAATACTCTATGAAAGAATTCACTAGAGAATATCTAAGACCGACTTTTGTCAAGTGTTGAACATGCTTGTAGGGTTAGGAGTCTTTGACAGGATCCATCTTTCGATTTCATTGTAGTACAATGTACCCTTAATTGGATTAGTTGTGACCAAAAAGTGCAATATCTTTCAATAATGCATATCTAGATATGTCTCTTATGTTGGTATTTGAGTGTTTTAGGATAAAAATACAAATAAATTTCACTTGCATAAACGTTTTGTTTACATTTAAATGCAAAATCTTGAATTTCAAAACATTGAGCATGTGCCGAATTTTCAAAGATCTAAACACATGTCATAATTATAAAAGTATTTACGAGATGACAAAAATTATTTTGCTTGAAAGAAATCAAATCATTGAGGTCTTCGTATAAAGTCGTACCAGTATAGGTCATATTTCATTAGCGACATGCTGTTAGATTTTGCAAAATATTAGCCCTTTCATTGATGATGTATGTCTAGACGAGGCTAAGTCTTAAACCTTTGTTGCATTATCCATATGGGAAAAATCATTTTTCTTTTACTGCATTATAAACAAGAGTGTTATATTTGATTTCGTTTGTACGTTCTCATACTATTTGTTAAAAGTGTTGTTTTTATTTGTTTTGATTTGTAGATGACTATGTCACACCATTTTAACATTCCGGAAGCAGAACGTGTTCCGACCTATGTCTCACAGGTCAGCAACACAAAAAACATATCAGTTATCCTTAACAAATTGGATCCACAACAAAAGCGTATGTTTGAGGACAGTTGTATAGGACATGTGGCAAGGTTATCGGAGCTGAAACTATCCGCTCAATTAATTCATGAAATGGTAAATAGAACGGTGGTATGCAAAAAGTAGTTTGAGGCTTGGTTCAAGGTAAACCAAAGGTTCGCACGATTTGGATTGTCGGAATTCACATTAATCACCGGCTTGAAGTGCGGTAAAGTGCCTAAAGATACCGAAGTTGACAAAATCCTAGAAAAAATCCATCTACAGGACAGAATATTTGCTAATATGGACCGGATAACTTGTAGTGACCTGGAGAATGTTTTCTTGAAATGTGGCAACCGGAACGATCGTTACAAGCTTGGGTTGACACTAATTATTGAAGGGGTATTCAATTCACGAGACCGAAATGTAAGGATACATTCGACAACTCTCTCTATCATTGACGACTTAGATTTCTTCAATACCTACCCATAGGGGACAGTATATTTTCAACTTCTTATCAAATCACTACTACATGGATGGGGAAGAAAGGCGGACATGGCAAAAGTGAACGATTGTGATAGGGTGACTTACACGTTATACGGATTCCCTCTCGCTGTCCAGGTATACATGTGTCCCTATTCATTTCAGTTCTTTTCATCACACATTGCTACATACCTCCAAACATGGTTATTACTATTATAAATGTCATGTAAATTTGGACGTACGAGGCAATCCCAAAGTTGGGAACTTGATTTTTGAGCAAGACTTGTGACGATGTTCCGAGGATGTTTCGGTGGTCTGGCACGAAACAACCCCATTCCAGAACATATGCAGATTTTTTTGAGAAGACACATGTGAGCAATTTACATACATAATATGCTCACACTTTCGCAATATATGATATTTCAACTCCCCTATTTTTCCTTCCCTTGTTGGTGCACTTGTGGGTAACGCTGCGCGCAACTGCTGCAGAAGAATTACAGCCCTACATCATCGATCTAGTTCCATTGGAAGACGTAGTTGGCCTCGTTCTAGATGGTCTCGTTGCTCAATCAATAGAAATATAAGATTGTCCAGTTGAAGATGATGTTACATGGAACGATTACAACAACCATGGACGAAATAAATCTTGACAAGGCAAGACATGTGGACTTCATCATCAAGATTTGTATCACATTGACGGCGAAGAAGAAGAGCATGGGGCTCTAATCATCGAAAGGCATGTGTCTTTAGATGAGATAAAAGCTCTTTTCAATGAACAACGGGAGGCATTTGAAAGCAGGTTGGGCGATTTGAGAGAGGAGATGAATACCAGATTCACTAGTCTCCAAAATGAACTGGGATGTCATGAGTGCAGTTTGAGAAATCATGTCACTGATGAGATAAATATGACCCGACGTAGGTTTCATGAAGTTGCTGTAGAAATTTGGGTACACAATGTTGCTGACCAGTATGGTGGATTTGGTCATGATGATTATGGTGGAGATGTGCCTTGACATGATGTTTTCACTCCCATTATTACCGCAGACAAACAGAATATCGGAGAGGCAACCGAAATAGTTGGTTGCAATATCTCTGATGTGTCCATAACGTCGGGAGAGGGGGTTGGAGTACTTGGGTCAATACACGTTACTTGTGATATTGTGAAAGAGGCACCAACCATTGTACCTACAGTTGGTGTGTCCATTGATGATCAGCCGATTCATGATAGCATCGTTATTGGACCTTCGATGGCAGCTGATCCACCTATACTAGACCTTGATCGTTGAGGCTGAAGAAGGCTAGTGCGAACACAAAGATGACATACACCCGATCTGGCCGCAAGAGGGGTAAAAGGGATGCATAGTCTGTGTATTTTGGTTGACGGCACATAATGGTGATTGGATATGAACTTCAGGTTGATTCAAATTTAGAGGTTCACATATTTTGGTTTATATGGTGGTTTGCAATGTATATTTTGATTTATGTCGTGGTACGTAATATGTATTTTGATTTACACAGTGATTTGTATATTCTGATTTATATGCTGGTTTGCAATATGTATTTTGCTTTATGTGGTGGTACGAAACATGTATTTTGATTTATGCGGTGGTACGTAATATGTATTTTGGTTTACACAGTGGTTTGCATATTTTGGTTTATATGGTGGTATGTAATATGTTCTCGAACTGTCATTCTAGACAAATGAAATATCAAGTGTCGAGATTCATAGCTATGTAATGTCGATAACGACATATCAAACGTCAAGAAATTGTTGAAATGTAGAGAAATCTCTTCTCTTGGTCCAAGTGTCGTTCTAGACAACTCTAATGTCAAGTGTCGAGATTAACAGCTATTTAATGTCGATAACGACATTCCAAATGTCGAGAACGACATCAAATGTCAAGATAAATATGATCCAACCAATTTTAATGAAGAGTTAAGGCAACTAATTGAAATATTAACTGTAAAAACTGTAGCAAGCAGGTTTATAATTACTATAGCAATTAAAATTGGTATGTCAAGTACAAGTACATTCTCAACCATATTGATGTGAAAAAAAAAGTAATAAAATAATCACCATGAATGACGTCAACCATATTGGTTGGTGAGATATCTTCTCATGCATTCAACAGACAAGTGTTTCTCCACTATAAAAAGCTGGACTTTATTTGAATATACACAGACAAAAATTCAACAAATTCATAGCACTAGTTAGTTCTTCCATTGATTATGTTTTCATCAACTCAACGTACTCCTTATATTAATGTTACTATCACTTTCGACCCCTGGGTCGTCCGCGGACAACCCAATCATCATAGACTCGGACTCGGATGATGAAAGCAATGCATTTGTTCCATATGTTCGTCAACCTTCGAACCCCCATCATAGGGTTCGCCTTTAACCCATTTCTTTTCCGAATCTAATCGACGAAATTGAACCAATTCAAGTTCATCGTGTGATCATCCCACTAGAGGTCCAACCAGAATCACATCATGTGTTGTTGGATGAAAATGTTGGAGCAGTTCCCGTCAAAAATGAAGACGTGATCATCATAAGTTCCGACGAGGAGTATGATAGTGATATGTCCTCTTTGTCCGTGGTAGAGGATATGTAGAAGATACAATCATCGTAAATGAAATGTTTACGTACATATACTAGTGCTATAAAATCCATATTGGTGATGGATTTTTTTGGGGTGATCACCATTTTGTATAATAGTCGTCTACGACATGCATTGGAGTTATGACTTTCTTTTATTGTGATTACCATTTTATCTGCTCCAATGACTTAGGAGAACGAGTCATTCATAGGTTGCTTTTATATCCATTAACATTTTGTTTACAATAATTAAGAAAATCTCAGTGATGAATTAGATAAATGATTGTTCACTTATATGATGAACGAAATGATATCGTAATGAAATGCTCATAAGAATATATGTGATCACCATTTCACTTGTTTTTTATTATACCCCAAACTTGGGCTATAACCCCAAACCTGGGCTTTCTTGTTTATATCCATTACGACATTCTAAAATTAAGTCTTATTTGTACTTGGTGAAATACCCATACAAATTTTCTTGTTCGTGCGTTATAAAATTTTGAACGACAAGGGTAATATAAGAGAAAAATCACAAAAAATGGGATGAATCTGTATAAATTACTGAGAATGTATTACGAGCTTCATTTTAGAATAAGCAATTACAAATAAGTGCTTGAAGAGAGAACGAAGAAAGAAACAAGAAGTAAAAAGTCAAAAATATATTCAACAACATTCAAAACAGGAGATGAACAACTAAGATAGAAAGCAAGTAATACACAAAAATATATTCAAAACATTGTAAATCTATGTCATCAGGGCATTTGACGATTGAAATATACAATGTCATTCAAGTATACGTGTCACTTAAAGGTGTCGAATTCTGACATGTTTGCCTGTTATGTCCAGATCCCCCACATCGGTTGCATTTTTGTGTCAAAGTTAGCCTTTCAGTTCTTGACCGTTGACATTGGGTAGGTGGTCGACCTAGTGCTCTACGTATATTCGGGGGCAAAACTTCGACGGAACGAATAGACTGAGGAACAACCCAATCTGACTCTCAGCCAACAGGGTGAAGAACTTCATTGTACGCAACTTGCCAAAATTCTGTAGTGTAGTAAGGGGAGCACAAGTCATACAATGATTTTCATTTTGCACAAGCAGCTCGAGATGCATGTGAACATGTGATTTGTCGTATCTGAAACTCTCGACATGAACATGTGTTACCTATAAAGCCGACAGTACAAAGTTCGGTAGCTATACCTACCTCAAAAACGAGTTCGTCCAAATTTCGTACTGGTAAGGTTGCACCGGCATCGAATGATTTTCTCAATTCATCATCAATTTTTGGTGTCACGGTCGTACTACATTTGGTGGATGCTCTTTTTCTCTTGTAGAACCATCGTTGCATCAATGACGTAATATTTTTGACCAACAAGGTTATAGGAAAACTTCGTTGTCGCCTTAGGACTGAATTTAGTGATTCTACAATGTTATTTGTCATAACGTTGTATCGATTATCAAAAAAATTTGGCTATGACCAGGTGGATATATCGGCACTTTTCAAGTAAGATGCCATTGACGGTCGAATGGTTCTTATCTGTGTCATGAGCTGATTAAATTCCAATAGGTGGTATGCTAGCGCTGCCCGCTTGAACAAGAATATAACATTGCTACTACTATACCTAGCAATAAGATTTTTCTCGTTATGCCAAATGCAGACACCGTGGTGAGAAAACGGGAACAATCTCGTAATTGCCTGCTTAATACTCTTCTTCCTGTCCGACACAAACACTAGTTGGTTTGAATCATCAACGACATCTTTCAACTTCGCGAAGAACCAATACCACGATGTATTTGTTTTCCCGTTGACAATACCCCAAGCAAGATGATACATTTGTAGGTTAGCATCTTACACTACAGCTACTAGTAGCATTCCCTTATACTGGCCCTTCAAATGACTTTCATCAACACAAATTACTGGCCTCATGTACTCTTGAAAATCACGTACACTCTGCCCGAACGCTAAGAAGAAATACAAGAACCTGTTATTCGAGTCTAGTTCAATGTGTGCAATAGTTCCTGGATTTTTCTCGGTTAACATGTGACAGTAAGATGACAATTTTTGAAAACTTTCTTCGGGTGTACCACAAAAAAATCGAAGACCCTTCTCTTTAGCCCTCCACGCTTTATTTTAGGTAATCCGTACACCAAACTCACATTACATATCCTCAATAATACCCGCAGGAACGTATGATTAGTTTACATCGTCCAACCTTCGAATTATGTGATGCCCAATTACTGCACTCGTTGCATAAATTTGTGCATTTCGTCTAACGTTTAGAGAACATGTGTACTTAGGTATGTACTCTCGAATTTTAAATATTTCTGAAATTTTTATCTTAGAAGCTCGCACTAGCCAATGACATATAGTATCGACACAACACACAGTAAGAGATCTAGAATTCGACTTTTTAACCTTAAAATGAAACTTCTCTTTCAAAGCCTTAAGTTGAAGCCTTGTGTGTAACTGTTGCTTGCTAAAGAATATCTGATTCTCCACAATGTCCTCTTCATCAATCGACTGAATTGCATTTCGAATAAACAAATTCCCTTCCCCTAAACCTTCATCTGTATTATCAATCGTTCGTGGCTCTTGTAATTCGCACATACCGACTTCGTCGCGTCCACACAATGCATCTTCTATTGGTGAGAAAGGCTCAAATCCGACATGCAGTTTGTGCTCTCCAGCATTATATTCATCTGCAATTACACAGAACCCGCTTCTGTGTAAATAGACATAAACCATTGCAAATCTTCATCATCAGCTACATCAGCAGGGATATATTCATGTTCGAAACTATAAATTTCAATTGAATTCGGAACTTCATTCTGTCAACATTCAGCTTCTAGAATAATTAATTTACAAACTCTTCATATGTAATGTCATGTCGAATAACAATTGATGTTGTTCGGTTCCCTAACCACTTCCACCTGTCGTCCATGTTGACGAATCTACTACCATACGAAACAACAACAAGTCTCTTAACATCTCCCATATCTGCATATCATAAACAACAATAATGTCAGCCACTAATGAAAATCGAAAACGAAGATGCTATCTGCATGCAATATGTGAAACGCTATACACAAATTTTTCCCACTTAGTCAAGTTTTTAATGTTATTGTCGACATTTGACAGTGTCGAGAATGATGGTATAGATATCATTCTCGATGTTTATAAATGTCGAGAATGATATTTATACTATCATTATCGACATTTATAAAACGTCGAGAATGAAATGATGGGATTTCTTGCATTTATCATATTCTTCAACTTCAACCACCATTTTCGCAAGAATTTTTTTCACCATAAATGATATTCTAAATATAGAAGTATATTATCTAACTAAGTTATTTAAGATAAATGGTACAACAAATATCTACTCATTGTTTGGATAATTTCATCCATTGAAATGAAAAAATAACTTATCAAAAAAATGATATTTGAACATATATAACGACAAATACTAAATACAACTTATCAAAAAAAATGAAAGTTCAAAGAAATATAGCTTCGATCGAGAAATGACGAGAGCCTAATCAACTTCAAATTTTGACAATAGTAAATTTCTTCACATGAAATAAAATGATTTCTTTTGAGTTGGAATCATATACTTCTTTGTATGTATTAATGGAATTTCTGTTTCTTCTTCATTTATTATAGAATAATTGATTAAAATCTAATTAAAAATATAGGCAAGTCGACTCACCTAGGTAATAGCAATATTATTGTAGCTTCTCATAGAAGCTATTTGCTCTTCTCAAAAATTTTGTCAATTTGATATAAAATTGATTAATCTTTTCACGAGGATAAAGTAGACAATTTGATATGGAAATTGGACATTTTTGCAAGGATTATCAAAAGAGGACAATTTTCTACTCACACCCTTAAAATTGAACATTCTTGAAAATGCCTCTATTTTATTTTACTTTTAATGAGTAATCTAATTAAAGTTTAAGTCAACTTAAAAGCTTTCAAGCAGGAAACGTGGCTCTGTAGTGACCTTATATTCTAAATATTATTTATAATTAATCTTTGGATTCTATTTTTTTAAAACTCATTTTTCCAAAACTCATTATCAACCACACGTTCTCTCATAAAATAATCTTACTAGTAAATTAAAAAAAAAATCCTTATTTTTTATCTACAAATTTAAAAAAATAAAAGAATTCGTTATTTTAAAATACATTATCCCTCAAAAATGGGGCTCAAGCACGGTAGGAAATTCTTTGACAGGACAAATAGGCTTAATTTTTTAAAGTTAGGTAATCTCGCATCACAATAAACTGGTAATTAATCTTATTTCACATAAAAATATCTTTACTTCAATTATCAGTATTTAATTTTTCTTTTTATGTGAGAAAATAGAATCCAAACCGATGGCTAAGGGGAGCAGCAATTGAGGCAAAAAGGCCAAATCTATAACTTTCTTTGACCATACAAAAAACCCTAATGACGTTGTTGGTGTAACACCCCGAGATCTTTTTCATTTTTATTATTATTTTTTAAATAAAAATAGGTTTGAAGTGTTACCAACATCTTCATTGTCTAATTTAAGCGAAAATATCACTTTCATTTAGTGTTGAACATGCATAAAAATAACTATTAAACAATGTACACAAAAATTCAATATGAAGATGTTCTTCAAATAAACATTTGACGATTATCTTTTCTAGAAAATTTACTTGGTGATCCCATAAGCATCACTCGATCAATCTTCCACAATTCCAAACGATCCGTTCTCATCTAAAAAGTATTGTAAAAGTGAGTATTTTGAAAATGCTCAATAAGAATACGTGCATATTCTTATTCACATGATAATTCTCTCACGTAACTTAAATCAATAATTTCATATTAAACACTTGGAAATCAAAATCCTTTCACAATTAAGTAAGAGTTACAAGGTTAATTAGTCATCGTTAATGAGATAATTATTTTTTATTAATTATAATATATTACACCCTTTTTAATTCCTCAAATCCCAATGTATCGACCATTACTTCTATTTTATTATTTTATTATTATTTACATTTTGTTTCATTAATAAAATATAAAAATCTAGAATAGTTCTTTATATCAACATAACTCGAGTATAACTAGTCTAAAAATATTTCTTCTTGAGCCAATTTATGTTATTCAAGACGAGCTACAAAATGAGTATAATATCGATATATATTTTTATTAACTTTTAAATAATTAAATATTCGACCCAACTAACTTTCGATAAAATTTTAAAAGTGTACGTAAGCAAATAAATCATTTATGCAAATGAGTAGGTCGAGTTTGTCATTTTAGAACTCCAGTTTGATAACAAGGATATACATAAGTATTTCATTTGCTAGACGACCATTATTAAATTTAGGTTCATATGAAAATTAGTAAGAAAAATTTAGTGTGTTACATGCATGAATCGAGAATGGAATATTTGATCAAAATCATTATCACCTATTATAGCTTTAGTTTGTAGCTAATTCCACTTTTTAATATAACAAGTCAATGAATATTTTGATAACTATACTGAGTCATAGAACCCTCATTTTCTTCTTGACAAAGGGAAATTGAGTTTAATAATCTACTTATATTTATGCACGTTATAAGCTAGATCGAATTGCAACCTGTTTACGAATTTACATAGGCCCATTTGAATTAAGTAAGAGAAAGGTCAATCGTTTGCGAAATATTCTTTATCTCAAATTACATCTAAAAATAAATTGTAAACTTTATTATGACCTCAAAATTAATTAAAAAAAGAAGTGATGGCATCCGTACGGTGGATTTCGAAATCGTAAGGATGATGGTATCTATTCGGGCGTATTTTGAAAATGACGTAATGCATTTGACAAGAGCATTAAACACTCAGATTTGACTTCAACACAAAAAAATTAAGGCAAAACTATCTAACCTTTATCTACAAAGTTTAGATAGATTTCATATTTTCGAATTTAATTATTGTTTTAATTCATCATTGAGATCTAAACATTGATTTGAAAAGTAATATTAGAGCCTGTTTGAGCCACATTATTTCAAAAAAATGCATTCTTAAACAGTGATTTGACATCATTTCAATCACACATTCTTCAATAAAATAATATTACACGCAAATCAAAAGTTTTTCTTCATTTTTTAAACACACATTTCCCATCAATACACTATTCAAGAATGCATTTTACCAAAATAATGTGGCTCAAACACACTTACAATTCGTATATAAGCATTGGGTGGTGATCAATGGATAGCATTATTCAAAGTTTCGATCACAGTTGCATTTCATACGTACGTGTGTATGTGGTGGAGGGGAGGGTTGGTTTAGAAGAAGAATTTTCCGATATCAAATATTACAAGTAATTTATTAGATTTGCAGTCAATACTTTAAGAATAATTTTGATCCCACTAAATATGCACAAATAGATTTGGAGTAAAATATAGACCTCTACACATGAATAGAGACATGGTTTCTTTAGGTCCAACTATGATAACTGGTGCTTTCAATTCCTTTTTCTTCTCTAAGAATTTTCCGCTCCTTCTATCAAGGAGGAGCAAGGGCTAACCGGGTATGTTTATTTCAATTTACTCTTGTTAGCCAGGGAAACCCTAAAAGCAACTTAATCTACCACCCGGAAGAAATTTTCCATACTTGAGATCAATCCATTGCTAGTAGGCAAGCATAAGCCTCTAAAGTGAGAAATAGTATTCTCATCATGATTGAAAATTGCAAGAATTCAACCTTACTAATATTCGACAGTGATGTTTGGGCCAGAATTACATCAGTCTATTGTTGCACATTATGCAATTAGGTTAGAGCGTTCATGAAGACTCCTGTTCCAGTTGTCAATGTTCAAATCACTACCATTTAACTATACAGAGAAACATATAAAACCTATTTATGGAGTCCTATAGACAAGGATAGTAAAGTAAGGTAAGGAGGATTATAATTACTTGAATAGAACAGAGCCAAGTTCTGCACCTTAAACAACTTCCCTAGGCTCTTTTTAAGTTTTGCCCATAATTCAATGTCAAAGAAAATGGGAATAATTGTTGTAGTGTGATCCAAATTCTTTGTAATTTGGTACTTGGATGGATAAAGGAAGTTTAAGGAGTTTTGGTTTGATAAGCCCAAATTGTAAAATATCAAATTTCTTCAAAGATTGGGAGTTTGGCTTGAAGAATGACTTTGAGATGAAAAATGCACTTTGGAGCATTGATTGATGAAGGTAGGTGCCACAACGCCACCATCTTTGCACCACAGTGCCCATGAAGGAAACAGGGACATGCAGCATCTGGCATAGGGCGCTTCTATGTCGATGTTTCTGTTGGAAAAAAAGCACCGGGCATTGAAGTGTCTGGTGCTTGGCACCGCAATGTCAGGCCCAATGCTAGGGTGCCATGGAGGTGTCGCCACTGTGACGTGAAGATTTCGATTTTTCGGATTTTAGGATTGCTTCTTCATCTAAAACTCCAAAAGGAGGTTCCAATATATATTCCACATTATTGTATCTCTACAAACACATTCAATAACATCTTGAGAGTTACAGAGCTTAGATTTCAATTGAGAGTATTAAACTTTTGATATTGTAAACACAATTACTATTAATTATAGTGAAATTCTCCTCTTTTCTGTGTAGTTTTTTCTCATCTTAGGTTTCCACAGTATTTTTATTTTGTTCTTGTTAATTTTATTATAGTCATTATCTTGTGATCAATTCATAACAAGTGGTATAAGAGAAATGTTTATTATTCTGCATGGCAACAATGAAATACAATATTTCGTTATTAAATCTTAACATGAAATTTACCTTATGGAAAGTGCAGATGCAAGTGGTTCTCGTGCAGATGGATTTGGAGGAAGTCTTTATTGGCTTTGATAATATGCCTTCAAGTTGGACGTAAGATGAAAAGCATCGTAAGGATCAAAAAGCCCAATCTCAGATTTATATACATCTATCAAATCAAATACTTCAAGAAGTTCTAAAAGAGAAAAGTTTTTTTGCGTTGTAGTTGAAGTTGGAGCAACTTTGTATGACAAAGAGTTTGGCCGTCGAAACAATTAAATAATTGGAGAATCTTTGTCCATTGATGTGTTGACCTACAACTAGTGATGTCTACTTGAATTGGAGAGGGTGAGGATAGTAATGAAAAATTCAATATTAAATCACACCCTAGGAAAAGAGTGAAAAAAATACTTTTGGGAATGCGAATTTTACGAGAGATAAAATGATATATTTGACCATAAAGGGTCAGGAATTAGAACAACTGGTGATTTCATTAATATCCACTTAGTTCTTCACACACACACATCAGTTTTGCATTGGAAGAGTGGATATTTATTTGGCGTGTGTTTGGCCCCCATTTTTTCTCATTTTTTTCCAATTCTTTCCAACTTTTGTCCACCATTGTGGGCCCCATCATGAATAATAAGCCAGATTCCCTGACAATAATTAAAGCCACCTGTGTTTTTGACAGTTGTTTGAATTTCGAATTTTCTTCTTTCCGTTATTGCCCTTTAGTTGAAATTTCATTCTTTCCATTTCTCGCCATTCAATTGGAATTTTATTATTTCACTAGGGGCAAATTGGTCAGACAATCTCAAGGGCCTGATGTTGTCTGCAGACATTTCTGTTTGTCAGTGTTAATGCTGTCTTCTGCAAAGTTCCTGTAAAAAAATGAGTTCCGGTAGAAAATTTTGGCAAGAATTGACACCAAATGGGCGCTTGGTATTATGACTTTGAAGCGTTTTGTGGATTTGATATGGTGATCTCAAATCCTGAGGTAAAAGACTAGACTATCCAACCAAATATTTTTGTATGATTGTGTGTTTGTTGTTGTTTAGGTTATAGTTTTGTTTGATGACAACCAAAGGTTTAGTTTGGAGGTGCTTGATAAGTGTAATTTGTCCCCCTTTTTTTTAATTTCAATCTTAAAACTTTTTTTTTTCAATTACCTTTTAATTTTTTCTCCTTAATTTAATATCTTTTCCATTAATTATTTTTTATTTTCATTTTTTGCTCTTTTTTTTCAATTTATTTTTTTAATTTCAATTTTTTTAAACTTTCTATTTTCTTTTTTCCCCTTAATTTAATTTCTTTTCCTTTCTTTCAATTATTTTTCATTTTCACATTTTCCTTTTATTTTACTTAAGAAATTTTTTTTTATCTTAATTTACTTTATACTTTAATTTCATTTTTATAATTTTTTTCTTTTTAATGTGTAATGAAACGAATTTATTTCTTATGTATAGTAGCTTACAATCTAGTTGGTTAAATTTTAAGATATTATGTAGGGATGGGTGTTGATTGGATTGGATCAATTTTTGCCCAACCCAACATTCTCAATTTGTCCAATATCCAACCCAACTCAACCCATGTAAATTTTGAAACCTGATAAGTGTATTTTATACACTTATTCAAAGCGTTAAAACGATGATATTTAGTTGTTTCTCGAATGAATTATGGTTACATTTTGTGTTGAATAGATAAAATTCAATGACGGTACAAGGAATTGAAGGAAGGAGCAAAAGTGGACAAAATTGGAGAAAATGGGCTAAGTTATAAGAGATCCAAAGTTCGGGGACTAAAGTGCTAATACTCCAAAGTTGTGTTGGACCTCATGATGAAGATTTAAGAGTGCTCGAAGTCAATTGGATGAAGAAAAATGTCAAAGGGATCAAATTTAGACAAAATATGATCATAAATCAATTTCCAACCGAAAATTTATGCTCTAAAATTTCAGTCTCACATTGAGACCCGTTTTTGACATAGCAAACAATCGGATTAGAAAATGATGTGTGAAGCAAAGTTGTAGCCACTGAGTTATCTTTCCAATGTGTCTTGAATCTGCTCAATTAGATATTAGGAGAGAAAGTTATGCTAACAATTCTTAAAAAGGTACG
The DNA here is from genome assembly GCF_002742605.1 of Olea europaea var. sylvestris. Taxonomy (NCBI): domain Eukaryota; kingdom Viridiplantae; phylum Streptophyta; class Magnoliopsida; order Lamiales; family Oleaceae; genus Olea; species Olea europaea. Next base: position 21,324,279 of record NC_036251.1, read on the forward strand.
TGCTGTCAGTTCGAAAAGTGGCGCCGCGGCCCTACTTCAGGGCTGCGGCGCCACCACCTATTTTTTTGACGCGGCGCGCGACACCAATCCATAACCTTAGCGAAATTTCGGCCCATTTTGGAGTCCATATGAAAACCCTATTCTTCATACATGGAAGGGGACCTATAAATACGAAAATTCTCACACTTTAAGGGGGGCTACAAATTTTAAAGGCAAAAACACTTCTTGAGAGAAAGGGGGAGAGATTCAAAGGGAGAAGACAACGCCAAATTCATCGTGTGAAGCATAAATTGGAAGAAAGAGGAATTATTGGTGCAAGATCCACTTTTTCTTCTACATATTTTTATTAAAAATCCGATGATGTACTCCAAGGCAATTTGTTGCTCTTCTTTTATTATGCGTAGCTAAATCTAATGTTAAGGCGAATAATATAACCCATTTGAGATCATTTATGTTTTCTTATTAAGATTCTTGATTTTTAATTTTTCCATGTGTTGATTCTTGGTATAAATTGATTGCATTAAATTATCTTATCAGTAATTTGAAGAATTTTGTAAATCCTTTACAAATAGATATATGAGTTTAGGATTAAGACCATGTAATAAAATCCAGTACATTGTTATAACGTGTAGAGATATCTATGTCATTTATTACGATCGTAATTGAATTCCTAGGACAAAAAATTCATTTAACTCAATTAAATTTGCATAGAGATATGAAATTTAATTAGTTGAATAGACTCAATGAGAACTCGAGAGGGATAAACCGAATATAATAGGAGAATTCGACTGAACACTACAATAGAATTGAGTCTTAATTTGAGATATAAAGGTGATCAATAGGTGAAATTATTCTGCCCTAACGTCCTCTAATTATTTGATCATACAAGTTTTTGGCGTGAGCTTTTATTTATTGTCTAGAATTAAGATTTAAACTCAAATCATTATAACTTTTAAATTGTTTTCATCAAATAATAGTTAAAGGAAAATTTGAATTAAATGCTAGAAATAGTCCTTGTGGGATCGACAATCCGGACTCTTAGGTCACTATTACTTGTTACGGTTCGTATACTTGCGAAACTAAAATACATGACAAGTTTTTGATGTCGTTGTCGGGGACTATTTCTTTTAGTCTTAATTTATTTTTATTTTTAACTATTATTTGATTTGCTTATTTTCTTTTATTTACAGAAAATTGTGTTCATTGTATACTCCGTGCCCAACGGGACAATCTGGAACCATTTGATTCGGAGATAGGATGTACCTTTAGACGAAGACACAAAGAATATAAACAAAAACAGCAATATCAAATGGCTGAAAATCAACAAATCTCTATCTCCATTCAGTCGATTGGACAAATAGCCGCAAGAGTGGTGGCACCACCGAAACAGCAGCATGAGTGAGGGAAAATAAATGAAAGTGATTTGCCAGTATCAATGTTCCTGACGCCTATAGAACTGACCAGAAAATCTGCAACAAATTCTTCCCACCAGCCAAAGTAGCTAAAATCAGATTGGAAATTCAAACTTTTCAACAGAGAGAGGGAGAAAGCTATCACGATGCATGGAATAGATTTAATGAGCTGATGAGAAAATGTCCAAACCATGGAATCACTCTAGGAAACTAAGTGCAGTACTTCTACATAGGACTTACACCACTGTCAAAATCTCAAGTTGATGCCTCTGTTGGTGGATCAATCATAGGGAACTCAGTGATACAAACCATGGACCTATTTGAGTTAATTGCCACCACACATTCAATGTTCTCATCAGAAAGAGTGGTACCACCAAAGGCAGCAGGAATGTATCAATTAGACATTTCAACATCTGTCAATGCACAGATAGCAGCTTTAACAAAACATGTAGAGTTACTTTTAAAATTGCAAACACGTGGAGCAAATGTAATGATGGCTAGTTCAACATGTGAGAATTGTAGGAGAAATCACGCAACAGAGAGCTGTATGATGCTCACTTCTTCAGAGGAAAAAGTAAACTTTATTCAAAATAGCTCCCGTAATTTCAACTCATATGGGAACAATTTTCAGCAAGAAAGAAGACCAAGTTTGTAGGAGATGTTTGAGCAATATATGCAAAAGGCAGACAAGATGTTCTAACAAATTGACACAAACTTTCAAAATCAGCAAGCATCTATCAAGAAACTGGAGACACAAATTGGTTAGATAGCGCAACAACTTGCAGAACGTCCACAAAGGACTTTGTCAGGCAATACAATAATAAATCCTAAGGAACAGGTGATGGCAATTAAAATAGTGGAGAACGATCTACCCAGGGCCCCCGTGAAAGTTAAAGCGTATGTACCTCCACTTCCATTTTCGCAAAGACTTCGAAAGAAGTCGATGGAGCAAAATATTCATGTCATAAATACAAAGAGCGAGGTAAAATCGTTAGAAATCACTACAGAGAGACCCAAAAGAAAAGATGACCAGGAAGTGATTGATGAAGCTACAAGGGTAGAAAAATTTGCACCAAACGCAACAGAAAATGGAGAAAGTACAGAAACGTTAGCTGCCAAAATACCAAGTCTAGACAAAGCTTACATGTCTCCCATTCTCTTTCCTGAAAAGCTCAAGAAGAACAAACAAGACACAAATTATAAAAAATTCATCGATTTTCTCAAAAAGCTCCAGATCAATTTTCCATTCATTGATACAATACTACAAATTCCAAACTACATGAAGTTTTTGAAAGAGATGTTGACAAAGAAAAGAAAGCTTCCGGAGTTTGAAACTGTGGCATTAACTAAGGAAAGTAGTGCAAGAGTCCAGAGAAAATTGCCTCCTAAATTGAAGGATCCAAGGAGTGTTACTTGACCAATTTCAATTGGAAATTCCTGTTCAATTAATGCATTGTGTGATACTAGTGCTAGTATCAACCTAATGTCGTATTCTGTTTACAGGAAATTGGGACTAGGTGAAGTCAACTCAACATCAATAATGCTACAACTAGCTGATAGAACAATCGCAAGACCACGTGGCAAAGTTGAGAATGTACTCGTAAAAGTAGGAAATTTAACATTTCCTGTGGATTTCATTGTATTGGACATACCAGAAGATCGAGACATTCCAATTATATTGGGTCGGCCATTCTTAGTAACGGGACGAACCCTTATTGACATGGAGAAGGGAGAACTAATCTTGAGGGTGGAGGACAAGCAGGAGATATTCAATATTTACATCCAATATGAGAAACCTCCCAATAAAAATAATTGTAGTAGAATTGATGAAGAAGAGCCACCTGATCAACGAAGCTGTTAGAACAAAAAACCAAATTTTGGGAAACTTCGTAGTAGAGATGAGAATGAACAAATCAAAATTTGGAGAGCAAAAAAGGGCTACATAAATGAAAATTGCACAAAGTGTAATGATGGAATAACTTAGTTTGAGCCACCATGATAAATCTGCGGCATAAGTCAAGCTAATTATTTAAAAGAAGGGCTTCTTGGGAGGCAACCAAACTTTTATTTTATTTGTTTTGTTATCAAAGTTCTAGGATAGTTTAATTTATAGTTTATTCAGGAATCATCACTCATACCCCTTTTACCCATAGGTCTTTAAGTAATGAAGTTATTATTAGATGTTTGAGCTAAGTAACTCTTGTTCCATGAGTTTAATTTTTTCAAATTTAATTTTTCAGGAATATGACTTCGCAGAACACTCAAACCAACATATACATAGAGAAAATGGGACAAATCTCAAGTTTGCGGGAGAATGTGGAAGAAGAGTCGATCAAATGCAACACCAAGGCACCACAACGTCATAGGCAATACGAACATTTAAGGGAAGCCTCCTCATTTTCCTTTAAATTTCACATTGAGAACAATGTTTAGTTTAAGTTTGAGGGTGTATTATTAATTGCCTAATTGCCCGCCTAAAATTTTTTGAGTGAGTTGGACATTTTGGCTTACAATTACATTTTACTTTGAGATTTTGTGTTGATTTATAAATTGTAGATAGGATGCATGCTAGATTGACTGAAGCTTAATCTTGCAAAACTTGATATTATAAGTGCACTAGAATTGAGTCCAACACTGTGATGAAATGAGTTGATTCATTTGTTAGATAGGTTAATTTAATTGGATATAGATGCTTGACCTAAATCATAATAAATTATCTATCCTTAGACCAAATTTAGTACAATTTGGGGGTGATTTTATAGTTGCAGGAAAATGTGGATGTAAATGTGGATTCCATATATGAAAATTAATGTGTGGATTCTCTTAGACTAACATAATAAAACAAGGCGAAAGTCTTAAGTTGGAGGTCAGTTTATTTGAATAAGTGTGTAAAATGGGCACTGCACTAATCAAGGAATATACATTTGAAATCTAAAAATTTCTCTTTGAAGTCTTCATGACTCCAGTAATTAAGCCTGCAAAGGTATCTTAAACCTGGTGCCCTAAAATCGTCTGACTTGGGAGTCGTTGACCTAAAGCTCGCTACATGGGTCATTTAGAAGGCAATAAAAGATGAAGCTGCACTTGAAACAAAAATTGATTCTCTTCGAAACCATTTTGACTCAAGTCAGTAAGCCTGTAAGGATGTTTAAAATTTGGTGCCCTAAAATCATTTGATTTGGGAGTCATCAACCTAAAGCCTGCTACAAGGGTCATCTAGAAAGTTTAATGGAGAAAATGCAAAAAAAAAAAAAAGGAAAAAAGTGAAAAATAGAAAAATCAAGTGCATGAAAAGAGCAAAAACACTAAATATCTTGATTAAGCCCTAACATTTATTTGAAAGAATTTGACTTTTGATGCAAGACAATTAGCTAGTTGAGTTGTGGCGGTCGAAGCAATCAAATAATTGAAGAATTTCTGTTCATTGAAGTGTTGACTTGCAACTAATAACGTCCACCTAAACTCAAGAGTGTGAGGATAGTAATGAAATATTCGACCTTAGATTACGCACTGAGAATGAGTGAAAAAGAACAAGTTTGGATCTAAAAGATTAAAATCATCCAATTTTTGGATCTAAAGTAACATTAATATAGTCATCCAATATCAATAAACTTGAAAATTAAAATAGTATAATCCACAAAATATCCATCAAAATAATTATCCAAAAATGATTTCACATTTCATTAAAATGTTGGGGCATTTGGCAGAAGCAAAAATCTGTTGGAAACTTGATTGGCCAAAATCTATGAACCGTGAAGACTAAAATTAGCCAGCTAACCTAAAATAGAAGGTTTTGCCACCTGCATAAATAAAATGCAATTTAGAAACTAATGATTTAACATTTACAGAACCTAAAATTTGAGCAAGCCAATCATGGGATCACAATTGAACTATAGGAACCCATTTCTCAAGAGATTATTTTAGCATTAGGAAGATCTAAAGGTTTAGATTGACTTTTTTCAGCCACTTTTAGTACCGATTCTTCTGAAAATTGATTACAAAATATACCAGGAAACTTGTTAATTCTTGTGCCCTTGATCATCTTCATTCAATATTAAATTCATTGATTCTAGTTCTAAAAAAAATGAATAAGTTGTAAACAAAATACATAGAAATAAAGTCAAAATAACAAATTTGTGAAAGAAAAATATGTATTACTTTCATCTAACTGGTTGCAACATCTAGAAGCTTTCAACCAATTTTGTGTGCATATCAAAGCCTCTACCATTTTAGGACTTAATGAACTACAAAAAGGATTAAGGATCCTTCCTCCAGTGCTAAAGCATTTTCTGAAGCAATAGTTGAAACTTAAATTGCCAATACAACCTTAGCCAAATTGGACAAGACACCATACTTACTTTTGTTAATCTTTCACCAATTGAGAACATCAAATTCATTGTTCTCTATGCTTTCACGAGCATCAAGTAAATATCTTTCCACATCTTTTTAATTTCAGTACAGTCTTTTGCTACTTATTTTTCAGAAATCTAGAAAGACGAGCATTGCTCGTAGGAAAAAAAAATGCCTTTATCTATATCGAAAGAACTCAAAGATTCATCAATTGATACTTAACTGCTTCCATGAACAACTTCACAAGCCACGTACCACTCATATATATCCATTAGATTGACTTTCAAAGATTTCATCATGATACTAACAATTTTTCCATCCATATATAGCTCACTAAAATAGTATTTAACATAATCCATTTTACATGTTGGATCAAGAATGGTAGTAATAAGCAACAACTTATTCGCACTTTCCATTTTACCCAAATATTTTTCGAACTTCGTCTTCATGTAAGTTGCCATTTCACCCTATAGAAAATTTCTACTTAATCTCCATTCATCCAATTGGATTACAAGATTACAAATTTCATGAAAATGAGCTCAAGCACTAACACACAACGAAACACTAAAAGTCAAAGTCACATTAAAGAAATTTTTAAGAAACTTGACAAACACTTATCCATTTTCCCAATCTAAACTTGAAGGAGGTCTACCTCTCTTTGCCACCATCATTTTTCCGAAAGTAATACAAATATTGAGCATTCTTGCCTTCTAACGTGTCAAAAGTTTTCTCAAATTCCAATATTGTTTCCAACATCAAATAGCTAGAATTTTACCTAGTTGGAATGTCCAAAAATACAATAGACTTGCAATCAATCTTCTCTTTCCTCACACAATCCTTCAGTTTTTCATCCCTAGCAGGAGAAAGTTTCACATATTAGACCGCATTGCAGATATTCATAATGGAGTCACATGTTTTCCTCAACCCCTTGCAAACAATCAAATATATAATGTGTGCAGCACACCTCAAGTGCGAATATCTCCCATCTAGAATACATCCATTGCTATCCCCAAGCAATTAACTTCCTCCTAAGATAAGAAATGACCAAATCATTAGAGCTTGCATTATCAATGGTGATTTTAAAAACTTTCTCAATCCCTCAATCTTGTAAATAAGTCTCAACCATTTTCCCAATCGTTTCTTCATTGTGATTTGGAACAACTTAAAAACTCAAAATATGCCTATTAAAATTCAATCAAAATCAATAAAATGTACTGCAAGAGACATGCAAGTAACATTTTGAATGGAAGTCCAAGTATCAGTTATGAGGAAAACTCTTTAACGGTGAAAAGAAAAGACATCTCTCAATTTCAGTTTTTCATCTAAATACAATTGATAAATGTCTCTAACAAGAGTTATCCGATATGTAACCTAAAATTGAGGACATTCTACACTACAAAAGAGCCTAAAATCACGATCTTCAACAAACCTAAATGATAATTCATTCAATAGTAGCATCTTTGTACATGCAACTCTACACTCTTCTTTACTTCGACCAATAGCAATAAGATTGCTTCCACAACCTTCTTTTTTGCTTTCAAAAGAGAGAATTTTTTGCTTCTTATCTACCAATTTACCTAATACTTTTTACAATTATTTGTCAAATGATTGCCCAATGTGCTAGCACCACACTTCTTAGTGCCACAAGCATAATCTACCCCACAATAGTTACATTTGCACCTAACATCTGGATCATCCCTTAAACCTAGTAGTGTAAAGTGATCCCAAACATATAAAGTTAATCTAATTAGACTTCCTCTTAACTAATGTTGCACGTGGAGGAAGACCCGCTTGCAAATCTATGTCAATTGATGGAGCTTCTGTGCCACATACTTCACATTCATTCATATCTGCCAACATATTCCAACAAAATTATAAAACACACCAAATAGATATACTCAATTAAAAGTATTAATGCAATACAAGAAAGCAAGAATATTGCACCTGTGGCTATGTCCATTTCTTAAAATAATATTCTTATTTCCAAAGATCAAGCAACCATATATGCTTCAGCAATTTAGATTTCATCATGAATCAAAAAATCAAAACCAAAAAACAAACTGAAAATGATAAAAAAGGAAGTGATGGAAACAATTGCCGAAAAAGTATACAAATCCTCTGTTATCAAGAAAATTACTTTTGACAACGAAATGCTTGAATCTGCAAAGAATTTATTCTATCTTCCAATGGAAACCAAAGTAAAAAAAATAGGCCTAGCATGGGTACTTGGTACTTTTGGTATGGTGGATTTGAAATAAATAAACATAGCATTTATTTTATCTTGATTAGTGATTAGAGATTTGGTAAAGAAAAATAGAAAATACACTTTCACCACATAAACTAGAATCGAATTTGAAAGATAATTTAGTGGTGACTACAATGTAATGCCAGGGACAGGTGTTGGCAAGTTAAAAGGAAAATCGACAGTGGTGGTGATTTGCGATATAAATCGAGAGAGTAGAAAAGAAAAGAAAATTAGGGATGTAGGCTTGCTGACTTGCTTTATATGAATCTAGGTTTTTAATTGAATCATTTTTTGACTAGTCGGATTGGGTGGGTTATATAAGGTTTGATGGGTAAACCCATCACCCGACCCAACCTGACCTGCTTAAATTACCCATAAATCGAACCCACCAAAAATATCACAAAAAAAGTTGACCCAACTCGGTCTGATCGATTCAATTTGGTCGGGTTCGACAGTTCGATTGGGTTTTGCCCATCCTTATTTTGTTTTATTCCATAATCTCTTGTATATGATTTTAACATTTATTATTTTACAGGATGGAGTACTATCTAGACACAATATAAGAGCTCATTTGAAAAAGGTTACGTCGCATTGTAACTCTTTTAGCTATGCGATAGTACTAGAGAAGCTTGATGATGAGCACGTAGCCATGCTCCACCTAGGGATGGCAATTTGAACTATCAAAATCGAAAATTGTGATTAACTAAATCGAATGGAGCGAAAAAAGCAGACTGATGGCGCAATGGGATGAATATGGTATTTAATTTTAATACCCCGTTGGGGCGGGGTGAGTATGGTATTTACACCATCGCCTTACCCCGAACCGATTACCCGTTAAAAAAATTAATTAGACAATTGGATTTTCCATTATTCTTTCTATGATTCTATCCAGTACAAAATTCTGGCCATTATCGAACCGTTTGTCCAACTAACCTAACCCAGTAACCCTACTACAAAAATATTAAACATAAATTGAAATTGTTTGTTAAATTCGAATTTTGCATTTGGAAATTGGGATATTGTTTGCATTTCATTTAGGATATTGTTTGCTAAATTGGCTTAATATTGTGGTGTTGTTTTCATTAACTTTTTTTAATAAATTATTTTTTTCCAATTTGACGACTGGGGCTATAAAAAATAATTTATTTTTGTAGTTATTAACCACATGAAATGAGCCGAACCAAACCAACTTACGTGGTTATGGTGTAACTATGGTATTGCCAAAAAATGTGGTTAATGAGCCGAACCAAACCAACTTACGTGGTTATGGTGTAACTATGGTATTGCCAAAAAATTAGTGGTTCGATGATGGTTTTGGACGAATCGAACCGTTGCCAATCCTAGCTCCACAAATCATTCCTATGGCCTTCTATTCATTAAAGAACATTCCAATTAGATTATTGATCTGCTATTGATTTGGCTGCTTAAGTCAGTCGACGGCGATGAGCTGTGTTTTACCCTGGGGACAAGAAGGTGTCGAGTTTCTCAATCCTTGAGTTTGCCCACATTATGAGCTTGAAGTGTAATGGTAAATAACAAGGGCTCGTATTACGATAAATAAAAAGTAGTTGGATTTATATTTTGGAGGTAAAGAGCTTGTTACACCCTACAGTTAGAGGACACATTCAGAAAATACGATCACGTGTTGGACAAGTTGAAGTTGAGATTAGTGTTCATACTAGAGACTGTAATAAGATGTTGACACCGTAAGACATCGATCGATCTTTTTGGTTGGAAATTATTGATGATATTGATGCCTTCAACAGCTTTCCATGGGTCAGAGATACTATACTGATATACTATATGTCTTCAGGAGAGAGCATTAGATACCCAAGTCGAAAAAGGTCGATCACAAGTATGATGCATATAGTTTTCCATTGACTTTGTATGTAAATGTTTAACCTAATAAATGTTAAACTTTTATTAAATGTCTATACATAATAATTGTAATTGTTACAATTAACGGCGTATGAGGCTATCCTCGTTTTGGGTAGCAAATGGGTGATCAGAGAGGTGACAAGCTACCTACGAATACTTCACTAACGAGCACATGAAAAGCCATTGGCCAGAGATATGACCTCTATCCTTATGATATTTAGGTAAGTACTATATATATGTGCGATTTATATTGTGTGTATATTTATTGGCTTAATACATGACCATTAACTCATTGAAATGTCGATATGTAAACTTGAAGTCCATGCTAAGTTGCTTCTTCGATGGATGAGAAGAATTAGATGTATGTTTATGGATCATATATTTTGTCTACTGAAGACGGCCCATTGTTTGAGTTCGTCTCTAATAGAGATATGGTATTTTTATTTAATATCATTAGTTCATCTGACTTATAATATACGTGAATAGATTATAAATAGTTAATCTTCTTATTTATTAGAAGCAACATCCAATGGAATGATGATCGCCTCCACACCGGATATTTCCTTCACCTCTTCAATGATCTCTTTGCAAGTCTGACTAGTTTTTTCAAAGAGGAGATGAGAATGATGTGACGGGAGTTGAGACATGATTTTGCAGCTAAGTTAGGAGTGCTACAAGAAGAGATATGAACGATGCGACATGGAGTTGAGACATGATTTTGCGGTGGCATTAAGAGTGCTATGAGATGAGATATGAGTGCTATGACAGAATATAAGATACCTTCATACTGAGGTCACGGTACTACAGGGCGATGTAGCAGGCTCTTAAGGTTATGACCGTAGGAATGACGAAGGGAGTGTTGGAGGGACTGACAGTGCTATTGACGAAAGGACTGGTAATCCTTGAGACGAAGGGTATGACGATCCGTTGTGGACATCGAATGTTGCCTTTGATATATTGTTTGGTGATGGAAGAGGTCCTAGTGATGGAGAATGTAGAGGTCCTAGTAACAATGGGTAGAGGTCTTTGGTACGGAGCAGGTTGCCTCAATGGTAACCGAGTTAGAAGAGGTCCTTGGAGCAGAAGAAATGCCCTCGATGGTGATGGAGGAGGAGAAGGTCCCAGTGCCGGAGAGGGTGGTAGAGGAAAAGGATATCCCAGTGCCAGAGTGGGTGGAAGAAAATAGAAGGTCCCATTGGCGGAGATGATCTCTAACTTGACAAATGATGTCACGAATAAGGATGATATGACCATTGCGGTAAATGGACAATCAAGATGACGAAAGGTAAGAAGTGTGATGTTGATGGGTTAGAACAAATGGTCGGCAAGAGGATAAGATTGCCATCAAAATATATTGTTTCTTCATATACGGTCGAGGCAAAGAAGAGGACATTTGAGGATGGTACGTCACCTAGCCACTTTAGTGACGTCGACCCAATAAAGAAATAAATGTTCGATGGCTGATTTAGCAAGATTGGACTGGGCTAAATATTTTTATTAAATTTTGCTGAATTAAACTTACTCGTCTATGTGTTTTCTAACATTTTTCCTTTTATTCTTTCAAATTGACCTACGCAATATGGGAGACTCTGATATAGACGTAAAGAAATAGTTCGATAATGTACAGAAGAGTCGAGCGTGGCTTGCCAACGACTTTAGTGCATATTCGTTGTTATTTATGTGTTGTTCACATAATTTTTATTCATATCTTTCATTGTTTTTCTATTGTAACATGTTGATATGGCCATGGAACTATGGCACAATCGAGCTCGAATATACCCCATATCATTTAATGTTCTTGGTCGAGTTATTATAAGCTGTGGGATTTTTAGTGCCATCAAATTAAGCATAACATGATCTTTTGTGGATTGAATTGGTGCACATTGTCACATTACATGAGAAAGTGCATGAAAGGGGTCAATCTGAGATGGAAAAAGTCGTGGACGGGTTGTACACATCTGTACTTCCCGGTAATCGCGAACTCGCATTGTTTTGTTGTTGAGATCTATTCATTAAGTCAATGATGTACGTGGATGACTCCGATCATAGTTGTACCACACAAGGCTAGCTTGAGCATGTACTGAAGTCGATGGTGACCATTGTTCCCATTATGGCTAGAGCAGTAGAAATTGGAATATAGGATAGACTAGCCATCTTTAGGAAGATGACAACTGCAAGACATATAAAATCGTAAGTTTTTTTTGTTAAATGTATGGTAAATTGGAATGACATATAATTTTTTACGTACAGAGTTGATTATGGAGTTTTACAATCAAGTACATTGAATATTTGAGCTTCAGACATGGTGTAGAGTTAATAAATCAAACACACATTGATAATTGGATGACAAAGCTAGCATCCGACTTGTATGCATGTAATTGTGATCTGTAGCATATTGTATTAATTTTTTTTGAAGGTGTAAGTATTGTTTATGTAATTGTGAATATATTTAGCTGTAATAATTGGTTAGAAAATGATTTAAAAAATATTTAATTATGACTATTTTGTAATGTAATTATATACTTAATTGTAAAATATATTTAATCAGCTGGGACCTAATTGTAACTTTTTAATAGTTTATGTGAAATCAGAAACGGTGATTGAATAATATATAGACTCAATTATATGCACTTGGAACATCAAGGATCCACCAAGACGACATTATATTGAAAGATTGTGAAATCAGAGTATGAGGACCTCATTGCAAATTTTTAATAGTAAAGAAAAACAAAAAAGATGATCGGGAGAATATATAGACTTAATTGTCTGCACTTGGAATATATATGATCCATTGGAACAACATCACGTCAAAAAATGACGAAAGTCAAAGTAGGGACCTAATTGCAACTTTTTATTTTTCCCTAAATTCAAAAAATTGTAATCAGGTCCCTATACTTTAATTGTCACCATTTTTTGACATAATAGCGTCTCGATGGATCTTTCATGTTCGAAGTGCATAAAATTGAGTCTATATATTCTCCGATCAACGTTTTTTGTTCTTTATCAACTATTAAAAAGTTGTAATTAGGTCTCATACTATAATTTTCAAAATTTACGAACAATAAAGTACTATGTTTATTGTGTAAATAATTGTAATATATTTAATTACATATGTAATGAGGAGAATATTAACAAAATAAGCAACGTATTATAATTTTCATAATTTACAAACAATAAAGTACTATAAATAGATATTAAATATGATTTAAATAGAAATTACACATTTGTCGAATTATTATGTAGTGGGATATAACTTGTATAAAATTGGCGAGTATGCCATGTTGCATCGCACCTAAGTGGTCGGAAAACTCTTATGGTATTCTAAACGTCCATCTATCTCCAGGAGTACGCGATCAAACTTCGAGTGGCAACAATTCAGTGAGAGAATGTGGTCGAGAGCTTCTCACTCGACTTCATTTAATGGAGGAAATATAGTTTTAGAATACCTTTCTCTCTAATAATCAGCTATGTAATAATGAGCGCCTAAACTATGTGGTGAAAATCCTCTATACATAACCACTGCAATGGTATGCACACATGGAAAACTTCCCCAACTAAAATTGTATACAAGTACAGGTATTATTATTCAAGTCCATGATATATCCGATATTACGTCTGTATCTCATGAAAAAGCGAAATTGATTTAGTTGTTTCAGGCTTAACTTTCTTGCCACATCTAGATTTTTGAAGAGTTTATCTTCTTAAGTTGGATTTAGTGCATGTGTACAATTCTGTGATTCTAATCGTAAAACTACTATTATAGTTTGTTACGAATGTACTCAACTATTGTGAGAATTGATAACTCTCGATTCTTCTTGAATAATGCATTGAGCGACAACGCATTATTCGACATCATCATGTTGTATCGACGCCCTGAAAAATGTGAACGTAACCAATGTTCAATCCACGTCTCTGTGAGATAATCTCATGCATCATGTGATTTATTTTCTATTTCGACCATGAACTTATTAAACTCTTTAAAACTATAAGCACCTGTAGATCTTCTAAATAATGCAATGATGCTACTGTCCTGATTCTTAGTATTCAGGTTATCATGTATATGGTATATACAATAATCATGATATGTCTTAGGAAAAACTTCAGCGATATTATTTATTATTGAATGCCAATTACAAATGTAAGGTTTTTGATATCCCCAATTACTTTTCTTAGCTTTCATAAAGAACCAACGCATCGTTAGATCATTCTCACCATCGACTATGTCAAATGCAAGATGGTAAATTTGGATGCTAATATTTTGACATGTGAAAATAATCAACTTCCTTTTATATCTATCTTTCAGGATTGTACCATTGACTAATATTAGGGGTCGCGCCGTATTCCAAAATTCTTGAATATATTGTCCAAGAGTCATAAAGAAATATTTGAAGCGATTCTCGCCATTGGTCTCAATAAAAATTTTTGAGTCAAGATTAGTTATCCCCATATTATGGTTATTCCTGGCTAATTTAGCATAACTCTCCTTGATCGAGTGCATAAATCATTCAATACACATTCTTTAGTCTTCCAGGCTTCTGATAACTCATGACTACTATATACACCTGACGGATGTCGTTAATGATGTCTGTAATTTTGTAAAGTGTGGATTACGAAACTTGTACATTATCTATCTACCAATAAACATTGATCGAGCTTGCCTATGATTATTTTGATGAATACCCACTTCACAAGTATGTTCTATTCATACTTGTGAGTTACATAGAACTCATTCGTATCCATCTTTGTCATTTGCAAATGCCAACTATAATTGTTGTCCATGCAAATAATTGCGTATGTAGACCTGTTTGATTTCTTTACTTTAAATTCAAATTTATGTCTCACTGCTATTCGGTGCACAGCTTCCTACAAATCTCTCTTCATGTCTAACAGTTGATCGACATGTAAATCTTCATCATTTGGAACCACATGTGAACAATTAACAGACCATGTTTTCAGCCTAGCCTATGATTTTCCACGTCACTCATGTATCTGGTTGGATAAAGCAATCAAATTCTGATTCCTAAATCACTTTTTATCCTCATTATCTTGAACATCCTCGTAAATTTTATGTGTATCAGTCAAATCATGATGAGTAGTAACCATCTCGAGAATAAACACATTATCCTCACGAGCTATCTCCACTATATCCCTAAAGTCATTTACATTACGATCTTCTCCATCAGAATCTTCGTATTTACTATCAGGGACATCCCTCCTCAATAAAGTTACACAAATAGGAGTGGACTTGTGGATTTATTTCAATTCAATTAGCAATTTTATTTGCACTTAAGAAGTAACTTTTACAGATAGAATCAAAATGGTTGAATGCTTGTTAAATAAAAATCTCATTTCCATATCATACTGAGAGGGATCGATGTTGAGCGGGTTTGGTATATCATGGTACATTTTCGTAAACAATGTACTCGATGTTATAACTATTCTAGTACCCCCAACTCCTTCACTCATCCATTTCCATTTTCATTCCCATCTATCATTTCATTCATTTAAAATTCATCAAAGTAATAAATCGGGAGATATGCCAATGCCATATCTGCATTATAAATTAAAATATTAGAAAATAAAAAATTAGATTAATAATAAAAATTAATCAATAAGAATAGGAAGAGGAGGTCGAAGCAGATGAAAAGTGAAAGACTTTTTATCTTTGTTAGAGTAAATCCATAAACAAAGTGACTGAAAAGTGTTTTATTTTTACATTGTAACTTAAAGAGTATTGTCTTTTAAACAAATCCATATTTTTTGTAATTGTATAAAATACTTAAGGCACACTTTTCTTCTAATCAATAAAAGACTATTATGGTGATTGAAAATATTTTTTTACATATGCGGAAAAGTAACTGTTTGATGTAGCCATTATTAAAAGTTCCTAGTTCTACCTTGCTTTGCTCTAGTTTATTTTATCGAGTGCAATAGAAGTGGGATTTTCTCGTGTAGCTAATGTTTTTCTATTCAGTTAAGTAACAAGCTCGAATTTGATCCCTATTACGAGAAAAGTTAGCAATCCATCGGGCTCTTATGCCTACTACAGATTAGAGTACATTCTATTAATGGATGGTAACAAAGTGATTAAATTAAATTTGAACGAGTGAATTTAATCTACATTTTCAAAGATAAAAAGTATAGGAGGTATTCAGTTAAGAGTAATGCTACTTAAACCCACTTGGGTTTTGTCTATATAGCGTTAGTGTGGCATTAAATGGTAAGTACAATTAAATGAGTCATTTAATTTACGTATATTTTCATGTCTGTATGTCCATTCCTATCCCTAAGCATCTCATTAATATCCTCTTCACTCTCCAATCTTGTCAACCCCTTCCCTAAACTCAATTTTTGCTTCTTATAGTAAAATTCCAATGCCATTTCATCACAGGTTTCGTGTAATAATTTATGCAAATTCTCTCTCGTGCACCATTTATCATGAAAGAAGTCGACGAAAAGAACGAATCCCCCTTCATACGCCACATTGTTTGGCTTATCATAAAATTGGCCTCCATAATGTACTTTGATAGTGAAATATTCAGAATTACCACCTGCAAGCAATAACATAAAGTTCATATCAAATGGAGAACATTGACTGCACGTCAAAGAAAAATATGTCCAGTGACAAAAAAAAACAGTGATTGCATGTGTTCAAGCAGACATAATTTTGGGGATTGTACAATGAAATTGTGTGAATACACAATAGAATCGGATGAGTTCACACAAAATTTAGGGAAAGAACACTATACCATAACTGGATCGATCATCGCCGGAATTTTTCAAAAATGGAAGAAACGTGTTCTTCAAGGGTCTGCGTAACAACAATAAATGGCATTAAAACTCCATATAGACTCTCAATCATGCAAAGCACCAAATTATGAACTAAAAAATAAAAATACCCAAAACGTTACCTTCGCTCGCTGAAAAAATCCTCAATGCATGCTTTCACTGCACGGACAGATCAAATGCGAGAATATGAACGATGAAGGGAGGAACGGTTGTAGAAATGGAAGAAAATGTGAGACGTTTCACGAGAAAATCTCAGAGGAACCGTTGCAAGCCTTTGAGGAGATGCAGGGGTTGAAAGAAGGGATTAAGGTGAGTGGAGACAATTTTATCCTTGTTTATTGAAAGAAAAAGGCGTTTTTGTATTTAATTAACAGAAAAACTGACGGAATCTGGACGGAAGGACGTCCGGCGCAAAGAAAAGTTGAAATGAGGACAAAAATGTCAAAAAATGAAAGATATGAACGTTTTACACAATAGATTTGAAAGGTATGGACGTTTTGTGCCAATTATCTAAAAAAAAAAAAAAAGAGAGAGAAAAAAAAGTATCCCAGTACTTATCTTTCTCCAATATTTATCTTTTTTCTTTCATTTTATGAACACTAGAGTCATGGTATAAAAATTATTATTATTCCCTTTCATCGATATGTTATTATTATCATTATCTTTTCATTTTTAATATTCTAATTTCTTTTTTCTCTCATTTCTTTTCTATTATTTTCCCATTTTACTAAATGGAAAAGATCAATTAACAAAAATAATAAAAAATTATAAAAAATATTTTCACTCCTTTTTTTTATTCATGGTTTCTTCCAAGTAAAGATTAATACTTAATTAAAATTTTGTTAAAAAATAAATTAAATTTATAATTAAATTCTAATATATTGCTTCCTTGTTTAATTTAATAACTTTCTTATGTTTGAATATATTGATAATATTGAATATTATAGGTTTCTTTTTTCATCAAAAAGTATTGAAATGTAATAATTTTTTATATTTTGTATTTTGATTGTTTATTTTCTAATTTAGGTGACCTATACTTTTATAATCATTTAAAATTATATTTATTATGAAAAATATAATTTTGTTCCTATGGTTGTGCATAATTTGTGCATACAAATAGCGACTAAAAATAATGTGTAATAAGTTATATGCAAGATTTTTCTAAAATAAAAGTTTGTAAATTTTAAATTAATTCTATAGAAATTTATAAAAATCTTCAAGTAAAAGTCTATAAAAATTAATTAAAGATTATTAAATTCTACAAAAGTCATTTACTTAATTGTCTCTAAAAATCTTTAAAAACTCAAATTGAATGCAACCTAGCTCGGTGATTTAATTATGACAGATTAAAGATAGTTGATGGAATTGAGATTTTTAGGAAATTCCACGGACCAAATTTGAAATCAGTCCTGCCACACGTATAGTTTGGTTGACAACTTTGTTAAAAAAGGTTGAACCCCAACAGGTGGTCAACATTTTTTCTATCGATTTTCACAATATTTAAAACAACCAATGGTATGGATTTTTAAACATCATTGATTGTTAACAAAGTTTTCAGTGTACAAATAGAATACTTCATTTGAAATTAATCCTCAAATACGTAGCGACACGTTAAACGATATGTTACATTTTAACGTTATGTCACGCGTTAATTATGCTAAAGGCTCATTTGTTATGAATTTTGAAGAGTTAAAAGGAGATTTTGAGATTCAAAAGTTGCTTTAGGATCTATTTTGACTAATTTTATTAATGTTTATCTTGGTTAGAAGAGTTTTAAAGAAAGCTGGTCTAACATCACTTGCTCTAAAATACCTTACGAATAGAGATTTCTTTATAAATTAGTCTTAAAATAAAATTTAAGATAACTTTTTTGAAAATTTCTTTTACATGAAGCAAAAGCAAAAATAAGTCATGTCAAAAGGGTCTAAGCTAAGCTGATACAACAAAGTACTTGCAATTGTTAGGTTTGGTGACCGAAATCCGGATTAGGGTTTGCGTGGTTTGGAGTAATAGGTTTAAAGATGACAGTATCCAAGAGAAAAAATAGATACGACGGTGCTAGCCTACTACTCACCCACCACTTGAGCAGTAGGGCAGATTTTGGAGCAGGGAGCCGTTCACTCGCTTGTTACTAGAGGGGGGGTCGAGGGGCACTGCTGGCACGAGGCCGGCACTGGAACGGCACGCTGCTAGATTTTTTTCTCCTCTTTCATTTTACACACGTTTATTACCAAACTTTCATCATTTAGACTATTAAAGTTTGACATGTACCACTACAAACAGTATACTATTCTTTACAATTAGAATTATTACAGAAAGTTAAAATCATTGTGTAGGAACACAATTATTATTTCTCTTTATTACTGTTGTTGATTAAACTCTCCAATTTCTTTGTCAAATTAAATTTTTGTTTGTGTTTATCTTATTACAGTGATCAATACCTTTTATTGTGTCGTATAAACTCGTCCAGTTACTAACAATGGAAATAAATTTGTGGCCCCTAATTTGTGGTTGGTTCAACACTTTCATGTGACAACAGAGAACTCTTGTCTCGTTCCGGCAAGGCAGAACCATGTTCTGAGACTAGTAACCCGAGGAAAGGACAGCCATATTTCTTAATTTTTATTTTTCATTTTTAAATTTCTAGCTTCATATGCTGATAACATTTATCATTTATGATAAGTTCGAATAAAATATAGTTAAATATTACTATCAATAAATTTTAGTATATGTGTCTTTTCTTATTATTCTGTTAAATATTATCTATTTTATCATGACACACTCTCTCGATAAAAGTTACCATATTCATATATGCAATTGCATCATATATTCATAATCAAACGAAATGCATAATATCTAAAAAGAACATCATCTTATTGGAAGGTACAAAAATGTTAACCCTCATTTGGTACCCATTTTTTTCAAAATATATTTTTCTCTCTTTTTTTTTCAACCACATTCTTTATTAAAATAATATTATACGTAAATAAAAAAAAATTTCCTTATTTTTTAACCACACATTTTTCATCAATTTACTATTCAAAAATATATTTTTGCATAAAAATGTCTCTCAAACACCCCCCTAAATTACCAAGATTACATTGGTCAAAACTCAGAATGATGCTTTTGCTTCATCAAATAAATGTGTTTGACATAGGTTATTCGAAAATCAATTTTTTAAAACTTATTTTTAATTATATTTTTCTCAGTAAAATAATTTTTAATGTGGACCTACATTTTTTCTTACTTTTTAACCTTTAGTTTTTTCTTTTCATTAGAGTTTTGCTTAAGGCATTTTTGGAATTAGTATCTTAGATTAGGATTTTGGTCATGTATTATTGATATTTCATTTTAATATTCATTACATTGTATAAATGAGTCATGAGACTACTATGATAACAAGGACTTGTGAAACGAAGTCCATTTCTCAATATTTATGTGAATCAAAGACTCCAAATTTTTTATATTTAATAAGAACTAATAAGTCTTTGATGACTAGTTGTTTGGTATTCATGAGTGAATTAATAGTAATTGAAATTTTTTAGGTATTTTCATAATTTTATATACTTGATCATTTATCAAAATTTTACTTGAGGACATATCAATCAGTGAAATTTGTTATCGATGCATTTGAGATTGAATATAGTTAATTCCTTTTTCTTAAACTACGTAAAAATTGAATGCAATTAGATTCTTAATAATCACAAATTCACAACTAGATCGTCATGATATAATTTATTATAATCTTTTCAATCTTAATGAACTAAAAGCTTTTTATGTATTTACGTTCACAAAATATCTCAATCACATAAATAATCCGATCTATTATTATTTGTGTGATCTACAATATGAAAAAATGCATTTATATGTGAAAAACATTAAATTTTCCCTTTTATGATTTATCCTTCCATTTTTTGTCCAAGGTCAAATTAATTATCCTTTACATAAAAATTTTACTTTTAATCCTGTCATTCAAAATATTATTTTGGCTTAATTTAATATTAAACTTTTGATAAAAATTTTAATAGACTTTGATAAAAATTAATGAATGTGTGTGTGGATGAAAAGTTGATAAATATTGTGGACCAAAAAAATATATTATCAATTAATTGTTGTCTTTTTTTCTCAACTTTTCAGATTCATTCAACTTTTTTAATCGAATGTCATGTAATAAAGTTTCAATCTTTATTTTTCATTTTGGCCGAAAATCAATGGGAAATCAATTATACTTTGTCAACACAGAAACATCAATAAAGAAGAATTTTGCTAAATGTATACGAGAGTTGACATTTCGATATACAGTCCTCCTAACAAAAGAGGGAGTCCATAATATTTTTATTTGGTGTGGACTCTCCTCTTGTAAGGGATCTACATATCGATGTGTCAATTTTGATGCACAAATAGCAAAACTTAATAAAGAGAATAACAATTACATTCAGATGATAATTTTTCCTTCACTTAAGATCACCAATTGTTGCTCATTGTAAATTTTTTGTCCACACTTTTTTTTTCATTGGATTTTTACGTTCAATATTTTATTAATTTGCAAATCTTGCCTTTGATGATCTTTCAATTAAAATATCTTTTTGGTGTACTTTAAAATGAGAGGAAAAAATTATCGCACTTTTGGTATATATTATTTTTTAAAAATATGATTACAAATAAATTATTTTTTTTGCCTCTAAATGGACTTGTTTGATAGAAAGCATTATGAGATATGAGATGTGCTAGTTAATAAAATGTTGAAGATAAGAATACTTAAAACATAAAGTTAATGACATAAGGGTACGATAAGGAAAAACTGAGGACCTGCAATAAAATTAAAATGTAGTATTATAAATAAATAATGTAATGTGAATATAATTGTTTAGGACAATCCTCTCCTTTTGTTTCCTTTTTACTCGTCAGCAACCCTTTTGGGTAATTTAAATTTATGTTAATTAC
>NC_036251.1:21347271-21349771 GCF_002742605.1 Olea europaea var. sylvestris
TGTGTTCATGATTGCCCTAATGGAGGCTTGCCTAGTTTGTCGGCTTTGATGTCCAAACATCTCTTGAAGACTTTCCATTATGTCTAAAGTAGTTCTCATATTCTGATGTTTCTATTGTAATACATTTGATATGGATATCAAAATGTAACAACGGGTCATCTCTCATCAGAATGATGCCACTTTTCATATGCAACCTTTTGAGATTCTGTGGAGTCATCTTTGAGGGTTTCGGGACAAACTTCATTCAACACAAATTTGTGTTTTTCAGTGGTATTAATATTAAGATTCACTTTCTAGTCAACGTAAATTTCTGGGAACAAGTTGATTTTTGTTAAGTATTACTGATAATGGATTAAGCGACATTTTTCTGTAAAATTAACAATTTGCGTATTAATAAAATGGGCAATAATCTTTGTATGATGCATGCATATGAATATGCAAATATAGACCCAAAAGTAATCAAAAACCTTAAACCCTTACAATCTTTAACACTTCTTCTATATGAGGTCAATGTAGTTGTTGACAAGGTTGGGACCCTCCCACTCATTTTATTGAGTTAGGCATCTCATGCTACAAAAAAATGAGAATTGATTATTATTTGGCCTATGAATAATTTTGTTGAAATCTTCTATAGGAAGTCCCCAAAAATATTTATATATAAGTGTAATAACCTCCGTCAATAATTTTAAAATATCTGAAATATATAAGATGTCGTCTATAGAATGATCATCCCATTATTTCATTTTTAAAGAAATTCTATTACTAGATCCAATTTCAGTTAATAATAACGTAGTTTTCCTATAGGGAGACCGATATAATTCGATACTAAACATACGTATTTTAATAACAAATTGGATGACGGAGGAGGCCGTTGGTTTATATGTCCTATAAACCCTCTCCCACTTATTATTTTGCACCGTTGTATTTTCACTTAATTAGTCCGTAATTATAATGGCAATAATTATATAAAATATTTTTCGACCACCTCTAATTAATTTCGAGTGATAAAAAATTTTTTTAATGTAAATGCATATGATTTTAGTGTACCAGGTGGTGTTTCATTTAATCTACATGAATGCGATAATAATTAAACATTCATCCATCCTTACAATTTAAATTACAATATGGATAAAAAGAATTACATTGGGCCACATCCCGGCCCAATTCTTAAATCTTCTTTCTAGTCCACCTTATGTCACATGAAAATAGGGTTAATTTAATTTTTAAGCTCAAATCTTAAAACCAACAAAGTCATTATCCAACAACATTGGCCCAAATATTTTGAGAGGCCCAAAAAATCAGTAGCCTAGTGCCTTATGGCTTACAACATTTCTAGAGAAAAACAACAACAATCAATTAATTACAATAGGAAGAAAAAAAATTCTAGGACAAAAAATGATTACAAATATATCAACAATAACTTTAAACATATTTAAAGCATAAACATGTCAAAATCATATATCCTAACACCACCCAACTAAAATGCATAAGGATTTTAGTAACCTTGAGATCATTGGATTATAAAAATCATCACATATAGAAATGGGAGATGATAACCTTTTGAAGGAGCTTTTGGCCGAGCCAATTGCTTCCTCCCTTAGATTTTCTCCCTTGTTCTCCACTAGATGTATTTTTCATTATCAAGAAAGTGACACAAATTTCCTTGGACTTGATTGTAATAGATAAATTAAGTCACACACCTTTTATTGGAGTCAAGAGAGGAACCTAACCGAACTCACATGACCCAAGCTCCAATAGATGGATGTTTTCAATTAGGTCAACTCAAGACCAATTGAAATCCCTTAAATTGAGGGATTTAGTTAGGTAACTTTCCTGATTTAGATTCTTGATTTTTTCCTTGATTTAGTTTCCGTTCTTTTCTCTTGTAATCTCCTATATATTACCATGTATTATCAAAGGTGAAATAAGAGGATTATTCCATCAATTATTCACGTCATGGTATCAAAGCCCTAGGGCTTTTTCTGGGATTTATTTCTTGACTTCGTGCAGCCTTCATTGCTGACTCCCAGTTTTTTTTTCTCTGGAATTTTTCTTTCTTTCTCTCTGTGCAGCCTTTATCACTGCCATTCCCTTCTCTCCGTTCTCTAATTCCTGATAGGGCAGCCTTAATTGCTGCAAATCTCCTTCCTTCACTATGTCAGCCTCCTAAAACACCGAAACCACTAAAGCCACCATCTCTAGTGGTCTCAATTTGTCCGAACATACCTCAAGGGCAAAGGGAGACTCAACCATCTTCTTGGAGCAGGACTGGCAACAGATGGTCCGGCATTTGGAACATGGGATGAGGAGGATTCCATGATAATGTCTTGGCTATGGGAATCTATGGACCCCATGATCAGGGACACATGCATGTTTCTCTCTACTGCAAAGGAGATTTGGGAGTTCATCCGTAGCACATATTCGAAGGCCCGAGACGTTGCTCAAGTATATGAGATCAAGGTTAAAACAACAGCCATTAAGCAAGGGAACAAATTTGTCA
>NC_036251.1:21354771-21367443 GCF_002742605.1 Olea europaea var. sylvestris
ATAAGTAGAACAACCCAAGCAAGACCCAAATAAGAATTTGTTTTAAAATAAAGAAACCACTCAAACTTAAACAGATGAAATAAATCTGCTTGTCAATCATTTAATACTACTCAGCGGACAGTAAAATCCAGAAAAATCGCAGACAAGATGAATCGATATTCAACAATTGAAGTACGTTATAGTCAATAATATTTTCAAGAAAAGGGGGAAAGAAGAAACGTAAAAGAAAAGTTGTCAGTAGAATTAAACAAACTGACCATACTCACTGGAGTTGGAAGAGACAGAGCACCACAGACAATTTTGGCATTGTTTTCTTATTGGGTTCCACGATATACCTCGGCCATGAATAAAATTCCGCCACTGGCGGCGTATTCTGAACCCGGCGGAGAAGGGGCTGGGAGAATTTGGTTGTGGAAGTGGAGCGGTGATCTTTGTGGAGCGTCATTGACCGATGGTCATCGCCCGTTACTTATATAGAGGATGTATAAGGTATGTACAAGGAAAGTAATGAAAAGAATTCGAAAAAATGACCGTTAGGATTCATGTTTCGAGAATTATGTAAAAATGCGATGTTCGTTTTATAATATTTCGGTCTGACTTGTGAATTATTTTGTATCAAATTAAGAAAAAATAATTATAAAATAAATTTATTAGCATACCATATTTAAGAACATTATATCTTGTATACTATATTTTAGTTACTGATCACAAAAAATATATTTTGCATGAAAATAAAAATATTTACAAATTTATCATTATAAATAATAAACAGACCAAAATATCATAGAAGAATAATGTTATTCAACATCGCTAATATTACCTGTCTAAATGGCACTTGTATAACATTAAATAATATATTCATTTAAATGCAATATTAAATGATTCATTTAATTCAATCTATCAAGCGTGATCGTCTAAATTGGTGCTCTAGTATTAATAGTGTTAAATATCATAATTTTTTTCTTTTTTGGATCCTTAATCATTAGAATTTCTCAAATTTATGCACAACGGTCATGGAAGAAATCATAATATGTGTGGAAATCATTGTGGGTTTGAAACATTGGTAATGACACAAGTTCTCCATCATATTTTGATCAAGTTGCTCAATAAAGAGCAATAGCTTATCGAATAAGACAAAATATAAATGTTTGAGATGACATAAATAAAGTTGATCTTGAGACAAATGATTAATTGTCACGTTACTTCTGTCTATATTTCTTTCTACATAGAAACGCACTTAATGCATTTATTCATAAAAATAAAATAGATAAATTTTGTTGGCGATAACTATAAAATTACTTTGCTGGTTATACTATAGCTTTATTTCAGTTAGGTAACTCCAACTAATTCCATTACTTGAATGACGGAAACCAGTGATATAGAAGTCAGTGAATGAAATTGTACTTATTTCACATCAACAAAAAATAGATACGTAGTTAATAAAAATCTTCTATTGACTATCATGTCATCGATTATCGTTATTGAAATTGAATAAATTAGTTTAATTGAAATTAAGTATAGTTACCTAATTGATATCATATTCAATAAAATTGAAGTACATTTACTTGATGAAAATCAAATTATGGTATAGTTATCGAGAATGAAAATTACTAGAATAAATAACTTGGTATGAAAAAAATAAAAGTAGTTTACGATAACAAAGGTCTTTGGTTCTAATGGTAAAGTAAAAGTTAAAGAATTGTTGTTAGTCTACATTTACTAATATGCAAATGTATTTGATATACATTATTACATAGAACTTGTTGATGTAATTACTTGACATAGACTTTCATGATCATTACAACTTTCCAATCTAATTTCCATAAGATAGTCGAGTTAGGAGGTTGACATTTGTATGGATTCCCGACACCTAAATCAGTGAATGACTATACGAAAGTGTATAATTGCTTTCAAATATCCCCTAAATGAATGGGATTTTTCCTCATATAGTGTGAGTAAGTGAGAGATGTAATCATAAGATACCGAACTAAAAGTTCAAATTGGTTCGATTGGTGAGCTTAATCGATGGCTTCTAATAATAGCAACACGTTAATTTGCATGTCACAATACATGTCAAATATCGTCATTCTTGACATTACTTCACCAAATCTTTATAACAAGTCATCTTGTTTATTTAGAGCTATCACCTCCACATCCTGTCTTTTGGTATTCTTACTAACTGTATAGTGTTCACAGAATGATTCACTATCATTTACCAAGTTTATGCACGAGCTTGCTTGAAATGTGGGTGAACATATTGTCATATAAGGTGTCCTTCAAAGTGAATCCCAAATGGAGTGGGTTTGAAGTGGATTCCCAAGCTCGATTCCGATGATTTAGTGTGAATTGCATTTCTCCCATTAGCTATATAATTTTTGGACAAAGTAATTACATTTCCCTACAAAGTAGTATTGGAGCTGAAAGTTTCAAGTTCGAGTCAATACTAGAGCATTTTCATAGAACGTGTGTATAATACAGAAACATGCTTGAGTCAGGGATGATCATATAGTCGCTATTTGGGACTTAACAATAGACTTGTTTAAGGTGCCATTGAAGTGAGGCTGAAATGGACTGGAATTGGGGTGACTTACGAGTTTGATTATGGGTGATATAAGGTGAAGTACCCATTTTTCATTAGCTATAATTTTTGAATAAAGTGAATGTATCTCTCTACGTCATAGTTCTAAATAAATTGAATAAGTTGGGAGTTCTGAGAAATGGCACATGCATGACAGGGACCGTGAGAACCAAAAGTGGGAAGCGTTAAACAATAAAATTAGGACGGAAAGACAGAGGTCAAGATGTTGCATATTGAAATCCCATGTGACTTGCCAGCCTGCAAATGAACATGTATTTGTGGACCCAACTTCATTAAATTCCCAAAAATAGTGACATTTCCTCACAATATAATACCCAATAAAATATTAGCTTAATGAGACTTATATACTACGTTAATCCTATTCAATTAATTCACTAATGGTCACTGAAATTTGAACTTATCACTGAATTTTACAAAAATATTTCATCACGCCTTCTATTCATCTTGACATCCATTTTTAGAGTTTGTATGGTAGGAATTTTGATAATTGATTTTTTGATCGTTAGAGATAAAGTGAGTTCTACCTGTGAGAGAAGAATTTAAAAATGACGACTTGAATAGTAAAATAATAATAATAAAAATTAATTTTAATCAACTTTTAATCCTTAACAACACAAGTACTTAAACATAAAAATTCATACATGAACTAACGGTTTGACGACTTGACATACCAATGCATATACTTTCAGTAAAAAAATGAGCATAAATGATCAACTGATTAATTGTCCGAATGAATTATTTTCTGAATTTTAGAGATGTCAGATGAGTAAGCAAAGTAAAATATCAGTGGCCAAAGATCGTTGGGAGGAAAAAATAATAAATAATAAATTAAACCTTATCCTATTCCAAGAACTGCTGACAGAATCTCTAAGTTCATTGCATTTTAAAAATTCAAAGACATTTACAAATTTAGCCCTCATTTGGACTCCATTTTTTTATAATGAAAATGAGAGGAATAACGTTCTTATGAAAAATGAGTGGTTGAAAAATAAGGAAATATTTTTGATTCACGTGTAATATTATTTTATGGAAGATTATACGGTTGAAAATAGAAGAGAAAAAAAATAGCATGTAATTTAATGGAAGCAAACGGGGCTAAATTTAATCGAATAGTTTAAAAACTGAAAATTATATTTAAATTTTATATTGAATCCAAATAAATCCTTCCGACAACCTAACAACTGTGCCCATGGGTCTTGTCCCAAACCTACGTAAATACAGCAATAAATGAATGGATCATTTAGATCAAGATGAAAATGAACAATTTTTCATTGTTTTCCGGGACTTGGTTGAATTTTTCAAATTTTAGATGAACAACCCTTTCCCTCTTACTATTCTAGATTAATTATATCCTCTTTACTTTAAATTACTATACAAAAATCGTGCAAAGTTGTGACAAATTTTGTCATTTCCATTACTTCATGGTAAATTAAATGCATTGTGGGCATGGTTGGAGCCAAAATTTTCGAGTTGCGAAAACAATTATAAGAATGCCCAAACATTGCACTTTCTTAAACGGTCAAACATCTAGGCCGGCCATGCTTGGAGAGACCTCTTGTGATTTCAACCCCTACCCAAGTTCTACTACATCAAATGGTAGCAAACCATCATTTTTATCATAATTTACAATCTATCCAATTCAATTACTAAGTTGAGTTTTAAACAAACCAAATTGCCTATTTAAACTTTGAGTTCTATATCATAATGACTCTTAAATTTCTTTTTAATAAGGTTAACCTCATTAAGAGAAGTGGCATAAATCTCTATATATTAGTTACATTTTCAATATCATGTGAATGAATATAAACAAAAATAAGTGATTATCAAACCCCAACAATTTCACATTCTGCTCTTAACATGAACTTGTTATCTCCATACTCAAAGCCCCAAACACATGTATATGATATAACATATTTAGCCCCCAAAATATATATATATATAACTAAAGATTTAACCCCTGTTAGACAATTATTAAAATAAAATTTTTTTTTCCCACATTCTCACAATAAATATTTTGCACATAAATTCAAATTTTTTAATCTTAACTAGATAAATTTATTGGTACATAGTTTTGAGTCCATAAGAGTGTTCATAAACTCACATGTAGTGAAGCCCAAAGCACAACCCTTTTTAACCACATTTTCTAAAAAATCACTTTCAAAATTCAATTTCCCCAAAATATTCATTTTAATGGTTGTCAAATGGGGGCTTAATTTTACAAAACATAGGAGTCAAAAGATATTTTGTGTACAAATACCTTTCGAATGCATATACATAGAAAGCCTTTTCAAGAAAGCAATTCATCACTTCGTGGAGATACTGAAAACGAACTCTTAGATGCAAAACTATTATGCAAACTATAACCTCAAAAAACCGTTAGTCAGAATGTTAAAGGGAAAAAGTGATAAGAAAGGATACGCTGATTGTCCTTCCTATATTTCTTTCTTTTTGGTACAAATAAACGTACCCTTTTATTTTATTAACGTTCCTTTCGTAACAATTGAGAGCCAAATCTATACTCTCCAAGCCCCTTGAGTGGCCATGATCAACTAATGATCAGTAAAAGGTTTTAGAATGAGTAGAATACATTTGAACTTCCTATTGCACCAAGTATTCATGCTAAAACACTTAACAACATGAGGAATGCGTTTGATGCTTCTTAGTATATCTAAAAGAATACAAGAATAAAACTTAATACTACATTAACCTTTGTAGCATACTATACAGATCTTCAAGCCGGCAGGGAGATAAAAAGTGATCAGAAAGGATATACTGACTGTCCTTCCTCTATTTCTCTCTTTTTGGTACAAATAAACGTACCCTTTTATTTTATTAACATTCCTTTCGTAACAATAGAGAGCCAAATCTATACTCTACAAGCCCCTTGAGTGGCCATGATCAACTAATGATCAGTGTAAGGTTTTAGAATGAGTAGAATACATTTGAACTTCCTATTGCACCAAGTATTCACGCTAAAAACACTTTAAAAATATGAGGACTGTGTTTGACGCTGCTTAGTATATCTAAAAGAATGCAAAAATAAAACTCAATACTACATTAATCTTTGTAGCATACTATACGGATCTTCAAGCCGGCAGGGAGATAAAAATCTTGTAAAGTAGTGATGTTGATTCCAATTTGACCTGACCTTGTTATATACCCTTTAAATATTAAGCAGGTAAGATGAATTTATTATTCCTAGTAATTAAAGTGAATCTGAAATCAAATATATAGGAACTTACATTTCTGATTCAAATCCAATATTCCAAAATCCTTCGGGAGTTGAAGGAGGAGCATACCTATATCGATGCCTAGAAACTCCATCATGATGCTCACAGCGTATTTGCTTATTCCCATCAGAATTCTTACCCTCGTTAGGAAGAACAGCATCGTAGAACTTTCTGCATTGCTTGCATTCTATACCCTTCAGACTTTCCCTCTCAGATTTCTTTCTTACTGGTTCTATGTACTTGAAGCCCGATGTCCCAGCCTTTGAAGGTGACATTTGTTGCTTTTGCAGACCACTATCAATGTTCATGTCCTGTGTCTCATCATCTGAGTTGTCGAAGTTCATATTCTCTGGGACCGGCATAGGAAGATCATTAGTTTTCTCCTTTATAACCTTCCCGAAGTTTCCTCTCATATTCTCCAAAGGGGTGTCAAGAAAATCATCATGGAGATCAGGTCCAACTCGGCTCTGATGGGACCTGGTATCCCTCCAATAAGAAACCGGACGTTTCGTACCGGCTGGGGGACAAAATTTTGCACTGTTTTGACACTTTGGTGCAATGGCAACACTTGAAGTAGACGGTGAAACAGAGTTTGATCTTTGAATGTGTACAACTCCTTTGTCATCCTCCAATAATTCTTGATCACCCTTGTGTTTAATCATTTCATTAACAAGGCCAACAGGTTTTAAAACTTTATTTCCAGCATCTGTAATGATAGAAATATTTTACCAAGGGTAAGAGCATTTTAAACACTGATAAAGAAAGAAGATTCCATAACAGTTTTGACCTAAAATATTCAGCTAATATGAAGAACAGAATAGCAGTATTCATCTAATTGTGATCAACTATATGTTCAACAAAGTGGGATAAGAGAACCATATTTTTCGGGCAGTTCAATTGAAATCTCACAGACAGAATTTGATATACTAGAAGTTTGCAATACCAAAAGAACAAAAATTACCATCAGAAGTTCCAGGACTATGATTATGCCTCAAAATTTCACTTTCACCTCCTAATTTGTGGAGAGGGAGCATATTTTCTGGAGTAAGACCACATTTTTTGCACAGAAAGTTGTATTGAGATTTCAGCTTCTTATAAGCAGCAACAACTTCGCGCCTTTTCTTCTTTTCAGACTGTAATTCCAAATCCTTCGCTTCAATTTGTTGCAGTAACTTCGCATGCAAGTCCATTCCCTCAGAAGACTCCTTACTTCTCTCATGCAGATTTTGTTGGAGTTTATCAATTTTGTCCTCTGACTCTTTCTTTTTGGCCAGAAGCAGTTTCTTTTCCTTCTCAAACTCTTCCAATTCCTGTTCTCTCTTCAACATTTCCAGAGTATGGGAATTAATCTGTTGGCGAAGTTGTTCTTGGACGTTTCTTTCCTCCTTCACTTCAATTTCTTTTGTCTTGAGTTCTTTCTGTAGCTCATCAACACGGTTCGCCAAACTCTCTATTTGGACTGTGAATAGTCTTTTGTCCTTCTCGAGCTTATTCAACAGCTGTTCGTGATTCATAATTTCTAAGGCTTGCATTTCAATTTTTTTCAGTAGATTGCCTTGCAACTCCCTGCCCTTTTCCACTTCCTGTGTTTTTTCTTTATATCCCTGCTGAAGCTCATTAACCTTTTTCTCCATACTTTGGAGTTTGGAAATGAGTCCATTTGCCTTCTCTTCTTGCTCCTTTAGTTGCATTTCTCTACGCACTATCAGAGAAGCTTTTGATTGATTTATTTGGAGAAGCTTGTTCTGCAATTCCATTACCTCATCAACTTCTTTAGACTTCTTCATCAGCTCTAACCGCAATTTCTCAACTTCAACCTCCAAATTTTTTTTCTTTTCCACAAGCAGGAGATTTTTCTCTTCAAGCTCTTTCCGTGTATTTTCGTGACTGAGAATGAGGGAAGCTTTTGAGTCAAGAAGCTTCTGCAAATTCTGTTGCACTTCTCTCCCCTCACTTACTTCATCAGTTTTACGTTTCAATTCTTCTTGTAGCTCGTGGACACAACGGGGGGATAGGTTTTCTATACTGGTGAAGTTTTCTTTCTGCATCTTCAGAGACTGATATTCTTCGAAAACTTGCTCTTTTTCAAACTGAAGCCTTTTAATCTGGAGTAACAGATCTTTTTCGTTCTCTTTCCATGCATCTGCAGCTTCCCTTGCTTCCAAATACACTTTCTGCCAGCTTTTAGATTTTGACTGAAAATTTGGAAAGAGTTGGTTGCAGAATATGTACTCTATCTGCGAAATCCTATCTTTTGCTTCCTGAATTGTGGCAACCAGTAGAGTGCTAAGGCCAGATACAAGCTTAGCATCAGAACTATCAGTAGGATGCCTTAACTGTGGAGACTTTTCCAGGCCGCCCTCCATCTTTCAAAAGTTATTACAAATGCAACAAGTGACTTCAGGTGGAAAAATAATAATTGATCAGCATCATAATAGCATCCTCAGGATAACTTTCTGAAAAGCTATCAACGAGGCCATTATATGAGTACCTCTTTTGAAAACCAGAGCATTCACACATGCAGAGCAGCAAAATGCACGAAGAATTAGTCACTTATACACATGAACATGTAAAACATCCAAATGTCTATATTCCGAGAATAGGTTGATATTAGAAAGATAGGTTTTTTTTATCTTCAATCACAAAACACTACAAAATTAATTCTTCAGAATCTGTCCCATTAACCAGTACTTAAAAGGATGTAAAGATTCTTAGCAAAAATCCGTTGAAACTCCAAACAAGCTTGAACGTGATCCTAGTGATGTTTCTTTGAATTCGACAGATATCTTGGCTTCTTGCCATGACTGTGATAGCATATGTCAATTATCCTAATCTATAGGAAGAGTTATTAAACCATTATAATATAAATAATAACACTGATGTCTAATATTAATATATCATACGTCTGCTGATTTAACAACCTATTTCATTGAGATTTCATAATTCTTCTTGTATGATGTGTTATAGAAGCTCAGTAGGTTTAATATTTTTTATTTTTTTAAGTTTAACTTTTTCACAATTCTTCCTTATGGTTTTCACGTTCTTTAATTTCCAAAGAGATCCACTTTTTCATTTTATACATTTTCTGCAGATTTTGGAATTTTGCCCACAATTTATGCCTGTTCGCCAAAAAAAATTGCCTACTCATTTTCACAGGCAGTAAACGGAAAGTTTCATTATCTACTGCTAATCTATGAACTGTATTTCCAAGTACAAAATTACATACACGTGCAACTGAGTAAATCCCATTATATAAGTCTCCAAATCTATGAACTGTATTTCCAAGTACAAATTCACATACACACGCAACTGAGTAAATCCCAATCCTTAAAAACCCATACAAACAAATAATAATAATAATAATAATAATAATAATAATAATAATAATAATAATAATAATAATAATAATAATAATAATAATAATAAAATACCATAAATAATTCCTTACCCAGACTAAGCCAGTATTAACAGTCGAAAGTTGAGCATACTATAGAAGCGAGAAAATCTAAACTTATGTCAAGAAAATGCAAATTATCTGAAATTCAGTAAACCAAGGGTTCAAAAGAAAAGCCTAAATGTTGCAAGTAAAAAATATTTTTTTGCTGAAACATAACCATTACATCTCGGACTAAAAGAATTGCTTCTTATAATTCATGCTCCAGTGCAAACATCGAATGCATTTTAAATTTTTGCACATTCTAATTCACAAATTCTGAGTCAAACCTGAGCAATTGTTCGGAATTTATCAGCTAATTCATTCTGTGTATGAATGCGTGTGTGTGAGAAGGGGATTTAGGAGAAGATCTGCTTACCTGCGGCTGTGGAGAGAGAAAGAGAATGGAGATTTGTAAAAACCCTAATCCAATAAGAAGCTCAAAGGAAACGAGTCCTCGGTACGTTTCCCACGCGGGAATTGTTTTTCGAAAAGCAAGAAATTTTCCTTGAGTTCAGTATTGCACCACCTGAGTAATCTATAAAATAAAAGAAAAGGGTTAATTTCATTTTAGTCACTAAACTTACAATAAAATTTCATTTTGGTCACTCAACTTTAATTATTATTATTATTTTTTATTGTTACACTTTTGCACTTTGGAAATAAACTTTTTATTTATTTTTCTAAAAAAGAAATATGTATATGTATAACTATAACATTATGATACCATTAAATGCAATGCCGATTTTTTTCCATTAATATTACTATCCGTGGTTTAATGAGTGACTATTAGTTGTCGTAGAATGAAAATTGAGTAACTGTAGTGATACAAGTACAACTTTACGCTTTTTACTCTTGGATAGTTTTTGGTTTCCACGCTATTATGTCACTGTTTGGCAATTATTTTTTCAAAACTCTTTTTTTCTCACACTTATATTCAACCACATATTCTCACAAAAAATTATTATTAACGTAAATCCAAAGTTTTTTCTGCTTTTTAACCACATATTCTTCAAAAAATCATTATCCAAAAACTCAAGTGCAATCCGGAATTTTTTTCCTACCTCTTTTATTTTACTAAAATGTGAGGTTGAAAAAAAAATGTATTTTAAAAATAATAGGAATCAAACAAGGGATTTATGAAAGTGATATTGGGCCATGCTCAAATAGCAAGAATAGATCCCCCACTCTTTTCAATCATGCTTGTACATTATATATCCACTCAAACTCAATAAAACTGTTTCAACATTGACCCAAGTATGGGACTTGAGCATACTTATAAAATTCAGTCCAAATCGGCCAATTGGACAGAAAAACGGTGACTCGGGCTTTGTTCGGGCCGGGTATATTAATTTAATAAGAATGCACATGACTAGGCCAAAAACAGGCTTTGATCAAGAAAACCATCAATTCTAATATAGAACCGTCGGCCTGATTTATTGGTTTTCAAAATTGCCTTTTAAAATTTTGGGGTTCATCGAATTGAACCTTGGACCTCGAAAAACAGTTTGTTCCTCACAATTGCAGTAGTCGAGTACTTTAATAATTTTTATGTGCAATAACTTATATGTATCCAATGAATCATATATATTATGTAGGTTTTCTAGAAGTGTTTTTATAAAAAAACTTTGGTCCAACCTTTTACTTTGTAGACCTAAATAATTAGTGAAAAATAACTTAAGAAAATATAATTTTGCCTAAAAAAATTTTATACTTTTAATTTTAATTTTTTTTTTTATAGATTTTTATGCAATGACCCACCAGTTCGACCATTGATCCACCCGTTCAACCAATAATCCGAGACTCAGTACCTTGTCCAGATCGATCTAATAACTGTGGATTTGATGCCAACTAAAGCATGGAGATTTAACAAGTATACCTTAAAACTGAGACCCAGTACCTTGTCCAGGTTGGTCTAATAACAATGGATTTCAAACTTAGCCCTTGTTTGAGTTCCATTTTTTTGAAAGAATGAATTTTTGAATAGTGTATTGATAGGAAATATATGGTTAAAAAACAAGAAAAATTTTTGGATTTACGTGTAATATTATTTTATTGAAAAATGTGTTGTTGAAATGATGTCAAAACAAATGTGTTGTTGAAATGATGTCAAAACACTATTAAAAAATACATTTTTCCAAAAGAATAAGACCCAAACAAGGGCTTAATCCATTTGGGGCCCCTTTGGAAACACAACTTTTGAATGTGTCATTGGGTCGTATACCCAAATAATGAACATAGACTCATCCTATTTCAATCATGCACATCGGCTCTATATTACAATTGAAAGCTCACCGGAATAAATGAAATTTTTCTACACATTTGATGAGTGGGAAGGAAAAAAAAAAAACTGAAGCTGGGAGCAAGTAGGTTAGGAAGTTATTCAAATCGTGTGAAAGAAAAACATTGCACGGCCAAGGAAATTGTTTGTAACAAACATAAATACGTAAAATCATGTTCTTAAGGTTTTGAAGACAAATTTTCTAAGGCACTTGACTGCACTCAATGTAAACTATGACTCTGTTTGGTACATATTTTAAACAAGGTAAAATCAATTTTTTTATCGTTATTTTATTATTTCAGCCGTCATTTTTTAATTTTTCTCTCACAAGTAGTACCCACTTTATCTCTAACGGTCAAAAGATCAATTATCAAAATCCCTACCAAACAAGCACTGGTGTGTACTATCATGTGTTGTCATTTAACTTTCTATAAAATTAATACTCTAATTTGGTTTCAAATTTGATCACTTGTCACATACCTTTCTTAATATTAATTAAAATTATTTAATTGATAGTCATATATGAATATCAAATTCCATTCTAACGACTTACTCAAAGCTGAGGGAGAATTCAGAAAATAATAATTAAAAAATGGATTGTGCTACATGTATAAACATATTTGTACTAAAAGTTTTACACACTCTCACAATAGAATGGTAGGGACCACATGGCCGAATTTTTTAATGCAAGGGGGACCCGCATGCATGTGTGAGTGAGTAAACCATTTTGTCAACCAAATTTTGTACAAATAATTTTATCCTTAAAAAATTGACTATTAAAGACATATTTTTGAAATAAGTAATATTTTTACTTGTGTTTTATTCGAATATGTTTTCAAATAGAAATATATCCAAGGCACATTGATGGAGCATGTTTGGATAAGATAAAAATGTTTAATGAGTTAATTTTTTCTTGATCAAAGTAAAAAATAAATATTTTTTAGTAAGCTCTTATCTTAAAGTAATTTTTTGAAAATTATTTTTTCCTCACACTTATTTTCAAGCACTCTTTTTTTTTTTTTTCAAATAAAAAAAAAATCAAAATTTCACTTTTTCCCCATAACTTTTCCAATTGCCACTCTCAAATATAACTTTCATACAAGCACTAAATATTATACTTGGTGACGTA
>NC_036251.1:21367483-21388714 GCF_002742605.1 Olea europaea var. sylvestris
ATCTTTGGTAACCACCACCCCCCCCCCCCTCCCCCCAAAATTTTAAAGATAAAAGGAAAATGTGCATTTTTCGATTTTCTAATTTTATTTAATGAGTCAATTTTTTTCTCGATCAAAGCGAAAAAAATAAATTTAGTAAGCTCTTATCTGAAAGTGAATTTTTGGAAAAATTATTTTTCCCTCACACTTACCAAGCACTCATTAAAAAAAAAATAATAATAATAATAATAATAATAAATCAAAATTTCACATTTTCCCATAACTTTTCCTATTATCAATCTCAAAAAATCACTAAATATTACACTTGGTGGATGTCCAAAACCCCCAATTTTTAAAGGTAAAAGGAAAATTTGCATTTTTCGTTTTTCCAATTTTTTTATGTGTTAATATATATCTAATTGTTATAAGTGTAATTTATTTGTATC
This sequence comes from Olea europaea var. sylvestris, assembly GCF_002742605.1. NCBI lineage: Eukaryota > Viridiplantae > Streptophyta > Magnoliopsida > Lamiales > Oleaceae > Olea > Olea europaea. Next base: position 21,367,909 of record NC_036251.1, read on the forward strand.
TTTTTTAAAAGTTACGAAATTCCATTTACAATTTCTTATTAATTTTTATTACTTTATTTTATTTTGTTTATTTTAAGAAAAGGGGTAAATTCTTCATTTAAAGAAAAAAAATGGAGGGAATACGAGTTTTGAAACATAGAGCCTGTTTGAGAGTAATTTTTTTCCTCCAAAAATTGAAATTTTTGATCGTTATTTTCTATTTCAATCGTCATATTTGACTTCTTCTCTCACAGGTGGATCTCACTTTTCTTTTAACGATCAAAAAATCAATTCTCAAAACCACTCCCAAACAAGCTCATACTTGAAGTGTTGGAATACATTGTGCTAAAACAAGATGAAGAGTAAATTTGTTATATTTCACAAAGATGAAGGATGAAATAGCAAATTTCCCAAGATAAAAAGTAAGTTCACATTTTTTCTGAGGCAAATATTATAACTTTGTCATAGATTATTACTTGTTTATAAAGATTTAAAAAATTACTTTTTGCTTGCTGAATTTGCTATGATTTGCTACTTGTTTATCAAAATTTAAAACATTATTTGTTGCTCATCCAAATTTAAACAAATTATTCATCAATCATCAATATCATTTTTCTCAGTGTTATCTTAAATAAAGTTTAGTAAGCAATGAATAATCTTTTAAATTTTGATGAACAAATAGTAACTTATAACAAAGTTTGATGAAGAACGAATAATTTTTTAAATATCAATTAGTACTTAATAAATTATACCAAAGTTATTAATTAAATTATCTCTACGAGTTAATTGTTCCAATTGTTACTAAATTTAGGTTCAAGTTTTTGATTGATCACCGAAATTTAAATAATAGAGTTTTTGTCATTGAACTTAAGTCCACGTCTTCGCTTGCTCATTGAAGTTTAAAATGTCGAGTTTTGACCACTAAATTTTGAAAAATATTGTACATTATTCACTGAATTTTAAAAAATATTGTACATTACTCACTGAACTTTGAAAAATATTTTATATTACTCAATATAAACTCGATATTTTCTAAAATTCAACAGTTATGCTAATCAGTAACGCAGTGTATATTTCAAAATTCAGTGATCAAAATTCGATATTTTAAATTTCAGTGAGCAATAAAAAATATGACCTAAGTTAAGTGAGCAATCAAATATATTGACCTAAATTCAACGATAAAAACTCGATATTTTAGACTCCATTCACCAATAAAAACATGGACTTAGATTGAGTGACCACTGGAACAATTAAGTCCATCTCTACCCTGAACCGGAGCGCACTCTCAAACCCAAAAGTGAGAACTCAGAGAAGATTAGGGCAAGAATCTCTTTTCTGCTATCCCTTTCTACTTCCCCTTTGAGATCGTAAGCTCTCAGAATTTTTAGCAAATTCGTAATATTATGTTCGAAGCACACTGAATTTACAGAAATTCTTTTCTGTCTACAGGTTAACTTTTTCGCTTACTAGCTCCGATCTTTTGGCCTTTTCTACAGTCCATTGATTTGCCTACATGGTATCGTACTCTCTCTCAGGCACATACGACATACACTTTGTTTTTCTCACATTTATATGTATAATGGTATTTAGATAATACCTTGGATTTGAAGAGTAAAAGCATTGATTTTTTTTTGCTTTATCTTATGGTGTAATTTCAATGTGATTAATAAGAACTAAATTAATTATAATGTCTCAAATGGATATTTTATAAATAAAGAAAAAAAAATGTGGTCTCTCGTTGCTTGTATTTGCATCACAGGAGACGCTTTTAGATGTTGCAAACTCAAGTTTAAGGTGTTCCAGAGGTATAAATGAGTAAGAAAATAGGGAATTTTAGCTGTCTTGTAACTTTAGTTCTGTTTGTATCTTTAAGCAAGTGTTTTATGCTGTTGATAACTTGTTTAATCCCCATTTTTTACAAAATACATTTTTTCTTTCTATTCTTTCAACCACACATTTTTTAAAAGAAAATAATATTACACGTAAGTCCTAAACTTTTTCTTATTTTTTAACTATATATTCACCATCAATCTAATATTAAAAAATGCTTCCTTGACATTTTAATGGGGGCTCAAACAAGGTTTAAATCTTCTGTTCAGTCTGGAAGAAAAGAAACAGTGTTGGATCTAGCAAAGTTTGTTGATAAGGGTGTCCAAGTCAAGCTCACTGGTGGAAGACAAGGTCGGTGACTTATGATTATATTTTTCTTTTGTAAGCAACTGTCATCAGTTTATTCCTACTTTCTTAATCATTTTTTGTTGTCTTTCCATTTTTTCTCTTGAGTCAAAAGGAAAATTTCTTATGCTAGAAATTTAATTCTATCTGTGCTTGCGATTTACCTTTGAGTCTTGCAGGGTCAAGTTTGTTGCAGTATGACTAAATTAATTCGTAATCCATGGTAAAAAAGGAAATCATAGACACATGTTTTTAAGTTGGCTCCTAGGTATTCTCCGTTAGATTTGGTTGATGTTTTGGCCACTTTCATATTCATCCATAGAGTCCTAGGAAAATGTTAAAAAACTGAGTCGGAATGAAATTAGTAAGAAGTGACAACGTTAAATCAAATGTATTGGGGATGTTAATGAGTTAGGATTATGGAGGCATGTCGCCTTTTTGAAGAGTTTTGGGAAGATTTCTACTTTATCAGTGTTGAAGACGTCCGATATAAATATTAATATCGCTATGGCCGTTTATATGTGAAGTTAAAATATTTTCCGTGTAATCTGTTCAGTCCTCTGTCTCTCATGTTTCAAGGAAAGCCTCCAAATAGTTAGGGTTTGACACACTAAATTTCAATGCAATTATCCATATCATGATATATGCCAAAGTACCAAGATCATATCCACTGGATAGTGATGGATATATATTTTGTTTCTTCGTTTGGTATCCAGATGCATCGATTCTTTTTAGCTTAACTTAGGAAAGTTACATTTGATTCTTCCTTTCAGTTAACATTTGATTCTTCCTTTCAGTGACTGGTACACTAAAAGGATATGACCAATTGTTGAATCTTGTGTTGGATGAAGCAACAGAGTTTCTTAGAGGTAATAAATACATGTTCAATCTTTTGTAGTCCAAAATTGATGGAATACTTGTAGGTAGTATGTTAAATGAGATTACTTTCACTGTTGAAACATGTTATTCAATCTCGGTTTGCCATACATTAACAAGTTAATTATGTTTGCTCCTTGTTGAACTATTGGTTATTTTGATCTAAAGGGGTTCTGTCATCTTACAAAATCTCAACAATATATATATTCCATAAAGAGCTTCTTTTGTTTGTTTGGATAACTTTGAGTTTCTGATCAAGACATCTCTATCCTTTTCTAATGTATATTTCTTTCCATCCATCACGTTGATGGTAGATTTTGTGGATTGGGTAGTGTCTGCTTGAGCGAATATTTATAAGACATCAGATTCTCTGTAGTGGTTTATTTTGTTGCATCCATGGCATGAGGTCTTGAACTTTTGCCTATTATTGTTTATTGAGCTATTACAAATGATGGTTTCATCTCTCATATGTCGCATATGTCTTCTAAATGATACATTATTTCAGAAAAAAATGTTTTTATTACGAGTAGGGAGCCTTCTATATTATAAACTAATAAAAGCTGCAAATGTGCAAATTACTATTTAATGACTCTCAATGCTTTTGTTTGAAAATTATCAAGGAATCGTGCTTCCATATTTTTTTTATATAAATGATATTATTCAACAAAAATACGATTATTCCTTCTTTAGAAGTTATATTGTACTTGTGAAAATTGCCTTAGCATCTTCCCGCTGTAGACATTGGTATTGCATATTGTTATGCTAGAAATGCCGTTACTTTTCTATGCTTTCTTACTTCGTGTTTGTTATGAATTGTAGACCCTGAGGATCCACTGAAGACTACTGATCAGACCAGGCGTCTTGGCTTAATAGTATGTTTCACCATCATATTTTACATCATATTGCATTAGAGTTTTGATGTGAACCCATGTAGTAATTGTAGCTACGAAACCCATGATAGATTAGATCAAACCCAAGAAAATTAAGAGTCAACGTTTGAAAAGCTTGACCCAATAAATTATTGAACCAAAGAACTAATATATTCGCAAACAATATCTTGACCTCGTGATTACAAAACTCAACAAGCTTACTTGAATTGATGAACGCCACGATAAGTTAATCCTTGATAAGTTAGGAATTAATTCAACGAAGAACGAGTTGAAAGCATGCCTTGCAATAATATATCTCAAATTATGGGTTTTACATTGAAGAGAATGAGTCCTATTTATAGGGAACTCATAAAAACCTAATTGAAAAGGGAATTAAGCCTAAAAGATATGAAAAAGATACCATAAAAAGAGTTTTAATTTGTCTAGGCGAGATTTGAAAAATTCACGTCCTAATATTGTACTATACTACTATGCGTCAGCATAGGTTTAATTCTTGCGGTCGCATAGGCCATTCAACAGCCTCCATGTTGGTCTTGGGGAGGGGCTATGCGGCTGCATACCTAGATACACTATGCGGTTGCATAGTTATTCGCTTCAGCTCCCTCCTCCGCTGCTTGAACCAAGTTGACCCATTTTGTTCCGTCTTTCAAGCCTAATGTGAAATTTGTCCTTTCATCTACCGTAACTTGAACAAGTAATCCCATGATTTCTTTGACCTTCTTTCTTCATGACCTAGTCATTGGTTCTTCCTTCACGATCAAAGGTTCCTTGTTCTTGTTGGCTCTTGTACCAAGAATCTCATCAGTTTTGGTTCAACTATTGCAAGTTAGGATATCATTTAATCATGGGATGAATTATTTGGAAGATGATCAAGTCCTCACACAGTTTTCTGTTGTTGGATCTCTGATATTGTGAGGTCCATTTATTTTATGGACACTGATATCTAGTCAAATTAGTCCTTTGGCGATGTACGCCGCTGTCAAATTTTGTGATCTACAACTTTTGACACTTCAACGTTCTTAATTTTTTTTGCTACAACTTCACTTGGTTAGGGGTGTCCACCGTTTTGGTTTAATATCCATCTGACATGAAAACTGTTCTTGGTTTTTATGCTGGTCCAAGCCATTTTATTGCGTATGAATGGTGATCTACATTTAAGTTGCGCTGAAGTAAAAATTGTGATGATGTAGAAATTTGTGTTTTTCTTATTGTAACGTTTGATTCTTCTGTTGCAGGTTTGTAGAGGGACTGCTGTGATGCTCGTCTCCCCCACTGAAGGAACAGACGAGATTGCCAATCCATTTGTCCAGCCAGAGGGGGCATGATTTGTGTTGACAGCAGGCATTTTTCGCCAATATCAATCTCTTGTTCTTTAGGCTGAAATTATATGAGTTTTCTTTCAACCCTGCAATGAGAATCCTCATAATTTTCAATGAACTGTGATTCAAAACTTGTACCTTCCAATGTTACAGGAACATTTTGAATGTTTGGCACGCAAGTTGAAAGTTTCGAGCATTTTGTGACTATTCAGAATTCAGTATTAAACAATTTGAGAGGTGTACACATTTGATTCCATGATATAACGAAAGAGACCAATTTCAAAATATCTTGTGTCGATCAATGCCCCGGGCCCTGGTTACTTTGATTTGAAATGAAGGATATTCAAATACCTACCTTTCTGAAAAATTGGGTGCTGTACGTTTTTCATAACAAATTAGAACCTCGCTAATCATCGAGATTGCGATTGGTTCATTAAACATAAAACAACAGGTGTGGGGAAATTAATTTTGTTTATCTGTTTTTCATTAATTGAAGTGGAAAATATGTTTTTTTTTTTTTTTTAAAAAAAACTTTTTTTTATCCTTTCTAAAATTTGAACTAGTTTATTTCTAGGATATTATCTATTTATAAAAGAGCATTTATTAAGAACATCTCCAAGAATCTTTTTATTTATAAATAGCAGCATTTTTAAATTTAAAGAGTTGAAATTTTTATACATTCTAGCGAGATCTCTATTTTGATTATTTGTTTTGCCTTTTCTTTAAGAAATATTTATTAATTTCTTTTCATTTTTATTTAACATAATTTTTTATGCGACGATTGATCAATCAATTTAAACGTGATTTGAATAGTTTAACAAGTAGAGTATTAAAATATGTTAATTATTAAATTCAATCATTGTCATTAAGAATAAAGAATGAATTTGACATTTTAAATTTAGAGAGTCAAATCCATTCTCTATTTTAAAAAGCTAAGAGCGCGTTTGTTGTACCGTTTTCAAGCTATTTTCAGCTTTGTAAAACAATGAAAACGTGTTTGGTCTGGTATTCCTGAAAATACATTTTCTAAAACAAGAATAAACTTATAACATGAAACTCTAAACGTATTTATGACATTTTGAGTATATTTTTTTAACATGATTTTTACACGACAATTGACCAATCAATTTAAATGCGGTTTGAATAGTTTGAAAAATGGAGTATTAAAATGTGTGATTTATTAAATGCAATCATTGCCATTAAAAATAGAGAATGAATTTGGCTTTCTAAAGTTAGAGAGTCAAATCCACCATTTATTTTAAATAGTTAAGAGTGCGTTTGGTATACTGTTTTCAAACTATTTTCAGTTTTATAAAACGTTGAAAACGTGTTTGGTTTTGATATTTTTGAAACGCTGTCAAATTTTGTGATCTACAACTTTTGACACTTCAACGTTCTTAATTTTTTTTGCTACAACTTCACTTGGTTAGGGGTGTCCACCGTTTTGGTTTAATATCCATCTGACATGAAAACTGTTCTTGGTTTTTATGCTGGTCCAAGCCATTTTATTGCGTATGAATGGTGATCTACATTTAAGTTGCGCTGAAGTAAAAATTGTGATGATGTAGAAATTTGTGTTTTTCTTATTGTAACGTTTGATTCTTCTGTTGCAGGTTTGTAGAGGGACTGCTGTGATGCTCGTCTCCCCCACTGAAGGAACAGACGAGATTGCCAATCCATTTGTCCAGCCAGAGGGGGCATGATTTGTGTTGACAGCAGGCATTTTTCGCCAATATCAATCTCTTGTTCTTTAGGCTGAAATTATATGAGTTTTCTTTCAACCCTGCAATGAGAATCCTCATAATTTTCAATGAACTGTGATTCAAAACTTGTACCTTCCAATGTTACAGGAACATTTTGAATGTTTGGCACGCAAGTTGAAAGTTTCGAGCATTTTGTGACTATTCAGAATTCAGTATTAAACAATTTGAGAGGTGTACACATTTGATTCCATGATATAACGAAAGAGACCAATTTCAAAATATCTTGTGTCGATCAATGCCCCGGGCCCTGGTTACTTTGATTTGAAATGAAGGATATTCAAATACCTACCTTTCTGAAAAATTGGGTGCTGTACGTTTTTCATAACAAATTAGAACCTCGCTAATCATCGAGATTGCGATTGGTTCATTAAACATAAAACAACAGGTGTGGGGAAATTAATTTTGTTTATCTGTTTTTCATTAATTGAAGTGGAAAATATGTTTTTTTTTTTTTTTTTGAAATGAAGGATATTCAAATACCTACCTTTCTGAAAAATTGGGTGCTGTACGTTTTTCATAACAAATTAGAACCTCGCTAATCATCGAGATTGCGATTGGTTCATTAAACATAAAACAACAGGTGTGGGGAAATTAATTTTGTTTATCTGTTTTTCATTAATTGAAGTGGAAAATATGTTTTTTTTTTTTTTTTAAAAAAAACTTTTTTTTATCCTTTCTAAAATTTGAACTAGTTTATTTCTAGGATATTATCTATTTATAAAAGAGCATTTATTAAGAACATCTCCAAGAATCTTTTTATTTATAAATAGCAGCATTTTTAAATTTAAAGAGTTGAAATTTTTATACATTCTAGCGAGATCTCTATTTTGATTATTTGTTTTGCCTTTTCTTTAAGAAATATTTATTAATTTCTTTTCATTTTTATTTAACATAATTTTTTATGCGACGATTGATCAATCAATTTAAACGTGATTTGAATAGTTTAACAAGTAGAGTATTAAAATATGTTAATTATTAAATTCAATCATTGTCATTAAGAATAAAGAATGAATTTGACATTTTAAATTTAGAGAGTCAAATCCATTCTCTATTTTAAAAAGCTAAGAGCGCGTTTGTTGTACCGTTTTCAAGCTATTTTCAGCTTTGTAAAACAATGAAAACGTGTTTGGTCTGGTATTCCTGAAAATACATTTTCTAAAATAAGAATAAACTTATAACATGAAACTCTAAACGTATTTATGACATTTTGAGTATATTTTCATTGAAAACAAGAATATTTATTAATTTTTGTTCATTTTTTTTAACATGATTTTTACACGACAATTGACCAATCAATTTAAATGCGGTTTGAATAGTTTGAAAAATGGAGTATTAAAATGTGTGATTTATTAAATGCAATCATTGCCATTAAAAATAGAGAATGAATTTGGCTTTCTAAAGTTAGAGAGTCAAATCCACCATTTATTTTAAATAGTTAAGAGTGCGTTTGGTATACTGTTTTCAAACTATTTTCAGTTTTATAAAACGTTGAAAACGTGTTTGGTTTTGATATTTTTGAAAATGCATTTTTTTAAAAACAAGAATAAACTTATAACATGAAACTCATAACGTATTTTTGACGTTTTGAGTGTATTTTCATAGAAAACACTCAAACTATGGAAAACAATCATTTAAATAAAATTTAAAAAATTAAAATTCTTACAAATAAAAAAATTTAATAAAACTGTTAAAATGTATATATTACTTCATAATATATTAACATAAAATGGTTCTATTTTTATTGAATAATCAAATTTCATAGAATAAAATGTTGTAAAATAATTTTTCAAAATTTCAAACCTAACACGTTTTCTAGTTCTTTATTTTGAGAAACAATTTTTGAAAATGACAAACCAAACGCGTTTTTAGTAATCTTAAAACAGTTTATCAAAATAGAAAAACTAAATGTCTGTTTGATTGCAAGAATGAAATTTAGGTAGAAAAAACGAATTGTAGGGAATTAAATTGCCTAGAACTTGTTTTATTGGGAATTGTCAATTATGTATTTGATTGATATAATTTTTCACTTAGAAAATATTAAAATTTTGGACCTTTTAGTGTTCGTTTGGCTTTGTTTTCCATGAAAATTGTCAATTAAAAAGATATAATTTATTTTAATTGCTAAAAAAAAAAAAAAGAAGAAGAACCTGGAAAACCAAAAATCACCGAACTCATGGGAAAACTAATTCCTCAAAAAGGTGGAAAATGGAGTGTTGCCAAAAAAACTAATTGCCAAGAAAATTTGACCAATCAAACATGTAAAAAGGTGGGGAACGAAATTTAATTTCCTATTTTCATGGAAAATTTGTGCAATCAAGCATGTCCTAAAAATAAATTGAAAAGTAAAAAATGAAATTCAAACAAATGGACCTTAAAATAGAAAGTCTTTTAAAGCTCATTTTTAAGCATTAACTCTCTATTGGAGTTCCAAACAGGTGAAAGAAATAGGGCAATTTGGTTCTCTATTTTCAGTAGTGTGACTTTCCTTACTTTGGCAGTCGCAACAATGATAAATAATGACAGCTTTATCCCTGCATGAGCATCTTAGATAGTAATATTTGGAAAAATAATTGAAATGTTCTAAGCTTCTAGATAGTATTTTGTTTTTACAGGTTTATACATGTTATATTTTTCACATAGTATATTGAATTTAACATCAAACAATAGTTTTGTTCTCTCTTTCATGGTACTTAAAAAGTAATCTGCAATCATCTCTCATGATAAAATGAATTTCATCTATTATAAAAACAACACAGAAATCAGTAAGAGTTTCAATGAACTCAATATCATATTTTTGTAATCGAAAAAATAGTATCTAAATTGTTACACCAACAGATGTCGATTAATTCAGAAAAATCCTACGCATTCAACTAAAGGTTGGAATATAAAAGACCATTGTAAGTAATTCATTCAATATCCAATAAATTGATTAATTACATTTTGTTCCAGAAAATATTTAACTTTTCTTCAAAAAAGATATATGCAAGACAGAGGACCTAAACTAGTACCAAAACTCAAACCTGACCCTAGCCCATGCTCGTACACGTGCCATATCATGCCGAGCAGAGTTGGAATGTGCACGCATGTGAGCTTTGAACTTAGCTCAGTATGATTTAGGTCACCTCCCTTCTAAAGCGAGTGGTACACCTTCATATCCAAATCCAAAGGCCAAACGACCATCTTATAAACCAAATATTTTTTTCCTCTATCCCTTACGCAAACCTTAATGCTTATGTTGTGTTGAACTAAAAAATGTATCTCCAGCGTGATCAACAAATCTCAAGACCTCTCACTCTAGATAAGCCGTATTTCTAAACACTGGGACAAACCGTTAGACACACGTGACCTTCTCCAGTGGGGATGGAACCGGCCGCGTGTGTCAGTTTTTGGAAACAATATATTGAGTGTAGGAGGATTTTTAACATGAGCCTCCAATGTGAAACAAGGGGGGTCGGTATAGGGAGTCAAATAAGTTATAGTATCAAAGTCTAAACTTGTATTACCCTTCTAATGGCACCAAGTGTAAGCTTTTATAGTGGAAGAAGGCGACTAAGAACCGTCGAATGAGAAGACACGTGGCCTCATCCATGTGAATATAACTTTCCATTATGGGCATCAATCAATCTTGAAACATAAATGCCGATGGTAATCTACTTTCCATAAGTTGTGGACTATGGCAGTAGACTTGACTAAGTAGGTTGGTTGTGGCGATGGTGACAGAAAGTTGTTACATCAATCATTTCATCAGATCTGATTCAAAAGATCTTCTACCAAGCTCTTCCTTCAGTCCCCTTTGCCCGAGGGGTTCCGCCCTACGGGGTCGGCTACCACATGGGTTCGACTAGAACATGGGTTCGGCCATAGAATAGGCTCATTCACGAGGATTCGGTTGTAGATTGACACCCGGGTCGCATATATGGGTTCTATCCACGTGGGTCCGATGGCCACATGGGACATGTCTCGGGCCTTGTTGGAAAGGGTATAACATATCGCAAGGTCCTTTTTCCTCACGGTTTCCTATATGGGACAAATGTCAACAAATCTAATCAAATTCTTCAACATTCAAATTTCAAAGAGGTAACTGAAAGTGTAAAAGGCGTGTTTCACTAAATTGGAAACTTTGGAGTTACTTAAAAGAAGTGCTAATTTGTCTTTTTAATTGGTTTGGAGGGCCACATGGCAACCACCAATTGGTTATTTTACTAAAATGAGGATTGTGCTTCTTCACCTCCACGGTAAGAAATTAGATCATAACGTATGGCTGGGATATAATCTTGATTTCACATGGTTTTTATGACTCTTGTGCTACCTGATTTTAGAGAGTGGAGTTCTCATGCTTTCTGGCAATTTTTGAAAGTGGCTCTCTCTCTCTGAAATTCTTCCAACTTCTATTGTGTTTCACTGTGATTATTAGAGAGGTTAAAGAATTGTATAACCCTTGTGTCATAGATTTGAAAGAAAGTTTTCGGTCTGCTGTTTTTTACGGTGGTGCACTGGTTTAGCCATGTTAGTTCTTGTCAAGTTTAGGGTTGATTCTTGTATTTGGTTCTTGAGATCTTTGTGTGATCTATGATTAGAACTTAGGACAAAGTCTTTGTATGTTGATCTCTTTGGAAGGCTAGTTTTACATAGTGGATTGGATTGATTGTGATCCCCCCAAATTAGCCCTTATTTGGGTGAACTGGGTGACCAATTTTTGGTATTCATTTTCTTTACATTTTCAACATTTTATTTACTGTTTGTGATGCTGTGATTTTTGCCGAATGATAGATGATTTTTGGTTGGATTGAGTGGCTGAAAATATAAGATCATTGAGGTAAAATCAAATCTGGGACCAATAATCTCAACGGTAACTTTAAAATTAAATATTTCATTCCATTCTTAATATTTTTGGCAAATAAATATATCATGTCAATCATCTCGTAGAGTAGAATCTTCTCCATTGTTGTGCGCCCCTTTTCAACAAGTGAATGCATTTGATAAACAGCATGACATTGTTCAACTAGAAATGGAGCATTCTAAGCCAAACACCAATGAAAATAGTAACCGATTCTGGTTGTGGATTTGTGAGACGTGATTGATTGAAGGGATTATTAATTGCCTATCAAAAACTCAAAGGAAGAATTGGTGATGGGATTGTTGCAGAAAATGCTATCGTATGGCTTTACGTGGATCATTAAGGGAACATACAAGTTCTCTTCTCATTTCACAAGTTCGAATGGTGAAGGAATGCTAATTTACTTGCATCCTGGTTTCGAAGTTGGAGAGTTTTCCAAAGCCAACAGGTTGCGAATTTGGTAGAGGTGATTGATTCAAACGAGTATGAATTGCCAAACAAAAATTCAAAATAAAAGGATCGAAAAGTTGCCAATGGGGTTGTCGAAGACTTTGCAAAGGATGCGACTATGAGGATACTCAAAGGACCACAAAGGTCCCGTCTCGCTGCACATGTTGAAACGGTGGAGTAATGCTAATTATTGTTGGAAAATTACACCGATATTATGCATATTATATTCACAAAACATATCATTTATATTCACGAAATCGAAATGCAGTTTCGTCTTACCGAAATGGATTTGGAAAGATGAAACGGCAGATTCAATCATTTCCGTTCTTTATTTCAAACCTACATGAAATCAAAAGAATGTTAATTAATTTTCTGAAATCAAATATGAAGAAAGAAATCAGAAAGAATCAAGATGAGATGCGAGTGATGCAATTGGCCGAGGCAAATGTTGGACATTTTGTCCTTAGCATGAATTTGCCTCGCATCGGTGCTAACGATTTTTCGGCAATAATTTCCCAAGATACAACGACCACGTCGAGTCATATGAGCACTCCAAATGGTTTAGAGCAACGAACTCGAACGAAGTTCCCTCTCTACCATAACCATAACTTTGATCCAAGAGTTTTATGCAAACTATCTAAGCATGAAATGGAATGATACGGAATTATGAATTGAATTTCTTGAATTCTTTTTAAAATATAAAATTCAAATACATGGGATCAATATATAATAGTTAGAAAGGTATGTCAAAAGACACACCCACACCAAGAGACACCTCTTGGAATTCATAATTATTGGAAATTGATCATGCCAAAGGTCATGACCTTTCATATGAAAGAACACATCTTTTCATCTATCTCTTTCTAAATATTTCACAATATTCTATACAATTTTTCAATAATTTCAAGTATTAAGCGGCTTATATTTGACTTAATTTCTCATTTACCAAATTAAAATTTCTAGTTAAATAATCATTTGAAATTGATCACAGCCAATTTTCGATTCAAAATTCCAACAATTACTTCAATCCCGATTTCAATGTTTGGAGAAGTGGCCAAAGACAACATCAATGTTGTTCCCTTGGTCAACGTCCTCTATCAATTTGTAAGTCCCGTAATGTCAAATTTGAATAAGTCTTCTACTTAGTAAGTTTGTTATTAAATACTTGCTCTCGTGAACTTTCTTCTCGCAATATCTTAGAAGTAGATGCCCTAGTAAAGACTTCAAAACATGAACTGAAATCAATTCTCAAGGTAGCAGGGGTCGACTTAGTAGAGTTTATTGTTTTACTGTTCAATGTGTTGGGAATCTACTATACATACATAGCGGAAAATTAAAATTATTTCGATTCCCACTGAGGATCCCTTTGTGTTTAGATAGAAATCGTGATAAAGATTGTACCTTTGACGAATTCTGCAAACCTTTTGCTTTTCTTTTCGTTCCAGCAATCTTGATTGGCCATCCATAATTGTCCAATTGTCCAGCCTCCAACGGTGATCCACACAGAGAATAAGATTGCTGCTACCAGGATTTTTCCTCTTGTGCCAGTAAGAATAATGAAAACTATATGGACCTCAAACCCTAACCATGTATTTATATAAAGCCAAACGGGCTCGGCCCGGTCCGGTCCAATATTTAATTAATCAATTTAATTAAACCCGGTCCGTGAATTAATTAATCCAATTAATTAATTCGAGAATATAAATAACCAATCCAATTAATTAATTTATCCAACTATTGTTAAATTAATTAATTGACAAATTGCAATCTTTCAATTCTCTTTTGTGTGTGACCCATCAGGTTCCCGATCACGATGCCTAACGAAGCGAAATATTATTTTGATTTAATCAAAATTGATAAATTAAAACACCCTTTTAATTTATCGTCAATTCACACTCGCCGTCCCAGATTGACATCTAGCAATGTGTCAGGGCAATACATGTGACGGAAAATGTCACGTGGTATGACAAAACCAAACTCGTTCGTTTATCGTGAAACTATAACCCCTTCGTCAATATGATCCGATCAATTACGAGATATGGAAGTATGTCAATCTCGATTATCGATCATATCTTTCACTCCACCATTAAGTCAATATAAGTCGAAAACTTCTTTTCGACTTATGAGTACACCTTGGTCAAAGATTTTGTTATCGACTTAATTGAATGAAACGCAGATCATAATCTCCTACTATCTAAGAGTGAGGAATCCTTTATTGATCAATCACAACCTTCATTTGATTCTTGATGTACCCGAACGATGTCGTATTGACGGCCCTTTGCAGAGCAACATCTAACACCGCCAAAGTATGACTGTCCTCAAATAAGGTACCATGACGACCTCAAGTCAAATGACCAATTTCACCACCGAACGTTAGAGATTAACCACTGACACTCAAATGGTTATCCATGTGGAATCTCTCGACGGGTCTCCAATGTTTTGTTCTATAACAAAACATTCACGTGTTCATTTAAGTGTCACCACACTTTAGCTTGTGAGATCAGTTACTTACTTCACAAGTAAGAAATGTCACACGTGATGGTCTATCCGTAATAACGATATTCGTATCTCGTTATTACTTACGACCACGGACGATTTAAGATTCAATCAAACGTAATTTGTATCTCACAATCAAAACTCCTTGTAATTAACAAATTACGAAAATTTGAATCTACGGACTCTATTATTTATTTAATTGTTTATTAATTAAATAATAGATCTGCCATTAAATTGTATTAATTATATATCAAAAGTATTTATATCCAAAGTTGATTGGATTTAGGGCATAATATTTACACTATGTGGGTTTTAAAAATGAATATTTTTATCCTAATTAAGAATTCGTACTGAATTTGGTCAAATTTGTAATACGGAATTCATGTCAATTTGTTACAAAGAGCCCGCTTCCTCATATATACTAAAAGAAAACAATACTTAAAACTACGGTAAGTTTAACTCCAAATTGGCTGGAGCTTTACACTTTGGACGTGCCAGTGTGTATAGAAAATATACGCATAGAACAAATATAGAACAGACACAACAGCAGGGTGGATGGGTGGATTTTTTGCATTATTTTATTCACTGAGACCCACCTCAATGTAAGATTTCTGTAGATTTTCTGTACACATGGAAAAAATCTTACAATTTTTATGCCTATGCCCTCTTAAACTCGTAAAAGTTCGAAGTTTTGTATTACTGTCTAACTACACTTTATATATTTTTAGAACACTAAAATTTACAATAAATAGGTTTTATTTAAAAAAAAAAAAAAAAAAGGTTAGCTGACTGAACTTTGCTTTAAAAAAAAAAAAAAAAACTGTTTTTTTGTGTCAACACCTTGTTGAAAATAACCGTGCAATATGGTGGTACAATCATGTAAGTTTAGGTCTAAACTTACATTTGCTAAAGTGCCTTTGTCTCCCAACCAAAAGGCGAATATGAATACTTGCAAGTTGCAAAGCATCCCTCTCACTAGATTTCCATTTACAAAATTTACATTATTTTATAGTGAATAATTTAGATTAGATCCTATATTTCCAGTTACATGATTCTACGAAGAATATTCAATTAAGATAAGTTTTATAGACAGTCAATAGATTCTTAAATAACCAGGTCAACCTACTTGAAGGGGACAATTCGAGGTCAAAGCATGGTGAAGCTTGGGCTGCCCAATATGGTTGAGTTCTCTCCCTAGTCTATCCCGTAAGCCTTGGTTGACCAACAAAAGAAACGCAAAATTAATATACGAAACTATTAGATCTAGGGTATAAGTATCACTAGTCAACTACCCCGTGCGACATTTGTCACCGAGTAGTAGCAGAACTTCTAGAATATTAGACATTGTATAGCATTAAAAGTCGTTCTCATTGTACATATATACACGGCTACTATTATTGCGATCATATATGATCTTATATATTTTAGTATTTTTATGTCATATTGTCGATTTGCATTATGAAACTGCATATTTGGTACATTGTCCATGATTAGTAGAGACATGATTGGGGAAGATAGAATAATAGCGCATTTAATGTTACACTGTACTAGATAAACGTACAAGTATCGAAAAATTAAGAAAAATGTTACAATTTGTTTAAAAATAATAATTTTGCTTGCTTATACGTAAATTTATTGATGATTCATTTTATTACATATATGTGAATTTTTTATTTAGTCATGTATTTTTTTTCCTTTTAAGTAATTTTTATTTATAAGCTACCCCATACATCATTTTTAATTTGTACAGTTGAATAAAAGAGGATAAATACCCAAAATTCATTAATCAATATATTAATTGCAATCCTTATCAAGTCAATCGTGTCTTTAATGCATAAAGCTAGTAATCTGAAGGGCCTTCGCGTGGTAAAACCCGAATGCGACATAATTGGAGGGGATAATCCCGCCCATACAACCCTCTTATCAATTTAATTAGAGTGAATTCTTCATTTATTAACTCAACTTTGCAAAAACTTTACTACGAGAGCTATAGGTAGAGTCATCGACTGACGAGATCCATCTATTTCAGGTAATTCTCACCTCCTTAGTATTTTCAATGCATATAGTGAGTTTACTAGCTGATCTCGGGATTCTAGTGGGAGTTCAAGTAGTCAATTGAGAAGAACGCATCATTATCCCTATCTAGTTAATAGACCCAACTATCCGAACGTGGTCAATTAGGGTGTCACCAATATCAAAATTTAGCAGTTTTGTGAAAACCATATTTTATTTATTTACTATATTTAATTATAAATTTTCAAAAGTGTTGATAGGATTTACATATAAATAAATATGTAAATTATCTTCCTTTCTAGTTAATTATTAAGCGATGGATTAAATTAAAAAATAAAAAACAATCATGCTTAGGGAATGTATGTATATATCTAAAAATAGTCATGCTTGATGTATATCATGATATACACTTTTTGTTTTGTTTTTTATAACCGTGGGTGTGCAGGCCAGCTTACGCCCACCTCGACTAATCCCACGAGATCCTGAAGTTTACATCATGGTATACACTTTGCCACATGCATTATTCAATTGGACAATTTAAAAAAAAAAAAAGTTTTTTCAACCAATTATTTGTTGACAACACAGGAAAATGTCAACAATAGTGTAGTAAATTAGTGGATTGTCCGTCTAAAATTCAATGGGTAAATCTAGAAGCCGGCAAAAATAAAAAACGACAAAACTTATCAAACCAAACCAGGTCCAGTCGGTTTGAAAAAAAACAAAAAAAAACAAAAAGTTTGATTCAGTTATTTTTTACCATCAAAACGTTGGGTTGGGTTGGGTTGGGTTGATTGTCCTTTAAGCAACTAACATGTCAATTAATCAACCGAACTTGCTGATGTTTTATTTATTTATTTATTTATTTATTTATTATTATTATTATTATTATTATTATTATTATTATTATTATTATTATTATTATTATTATTATATATCTACGCATAGTCTACCAAAACCCCAAATTCCAAAAGATAAAAATAAAATAAAGGAAAAGATTTTATTTATTTATTATTATTATTATTTTATTTTTTTTTGGGTAAACTTCAATTCAAAATGTAGCTTTGCTTTCATTTTAGGGTAATTGTTTGTTGGTAAAATATCGGATATATAGGATCATTTTGGAAAAATCGACCATTTATCATTTACATTATATATTTTTGATACATACCATGGAAGAAATACAAATATATATAAACAAGCAAATTTTTTAGTCCAAAATAGGTAAAACAAATTTTTTAAACTCGAACCACCCAAAAGATAGTTTCGATTTCAAAAGCTAGATCAGGTTGGTTTGAATTGAAATTTACCTAAACCAATCAAGTCGATTTCGATTTTGGGTTAGGCTCAAAATCGACCCAACTCGAGTCATGCCTAAGCCCAGGTAAATCCGTTACATGCAACCAAGAACGGTTGGATCGATTTTTTTACCCAAACTCAATTCAATATAGTCGATTTGATTTAAAATCAAATCAACCCAACCCAATTATGTATTTAAACCTACTCAAAATTGATCAAGCTGGGTCGGTTTGGATTGGGCCCAATTTAAGTTGGATTCGATTATTTTTGTTGAATTTGGACAAGTTTTTAAAGTTCAAAACCACGTGAAAATATTCATTTAAAAAAAAAAAATCTTGATAAGGAATTCTTTCTGAAAAATATTGTATAAATAAGTTTGAAATTATGAAGCGTTTTCTCAAAAAAAAATTTTTTGGGTGGGGCGGCAGGTGGTGGGGAGTTCATTTATTTTTCGTCATCATGTTCTTAAATTTTTAGTTTATTGTCAAATAGTTTTGCATTTGTATAGAGTATGCATGCCGATCAGCATATATAAAAAAGGGACACTCATACATTCTAAGTCCTTCTCCTGTCACCACTATTGTCTCTATTTCGATTTTTCCATTTTAGGAATTAATTTTTTAATATATCGAGTTGGATTGGATTTTATCTCATAACTGAAGATGCAATTTAACTCGAACTCAAATTTGACTTTCCGGTATGAATGAAACCAAATTGAACTTAAAAATCAACTCAAACTAATTGAATTGAATTGAATTGGGTTGATTGATTTGACTAGTTTGGACTGATTTTTCCCCTACCCAAGACCCAAGGAAAGTTAACAAATAAAACTCGAATTTTTGTCAACAGTAAGAAGACACTTAGAAATAGAAAGCTTTAGATATGTACTAGGGTAAAAATGAGCAAAATTTGAGTCTCTATTTTCACTCGTGTTATTTTGGTTGTTTTGATTTTCGCAACAATAATAAATGATGATGATGATAATACTTCCAGCTCTAGGCTCCCAGCATAAGATTCTCCATGCGGATTTGGGAGAGGTGATTGATTTAGAGGGCAATGAATTGCCAACTAAAAACTCAAGAAGACGAACTGCTGATGGCACTACGTAGATCATCAAGGCCTCTTCTCGTTTCACATGTTGAAACGGTGGAGGAAATCTAATCACTTGCATCCCGATTTCAAAGTTTTAAGAGTTGTCCAAAGCCAAAAGGTTGGGGATTTGGGAGAGGTGATCGACTTAAACGATAATGAATTGCCAACAAAAAAGGCAAGGAGCTATGGATAGGAGACGATCTGGAAAAGTTGTTGATTCCCTTTCTGTTGTGGGTCAATTTTTTTCACTAATCTCACTTGTTTTGATAGGAACAATGGACTTCTCAACACATAACAAACACTCTCCCAATATGTTAAATCTGCAGCTTTGCTTGCCCCAATACCCCGAGTCTTAATGGGAGTATTGACTGAAACAAAGACTATATTGATAAAGTTATATGATTAAATTAGTTGTATCTAATACTTATCTCTTTATCTATTCTGTTACAAGAATCTTAGGAATTTGTGGTGAGGGAGGAGTCTGCTTTCCTCTGCTATATATATGTAACACTAACTGTACAGAATAATTATTCGTTCAAGAATATAGACAAAGGCTGCTTGTTTCTCCTATTTTCCTTTCTTGGTATCAGAGTAGGAAGAGTTCACAGCTCAAATGGCTTCCCCTCAACTCTCCTCTACCACTACCAGTCCATCTTCTACCACAAATGAAGCCTCGAATCTTCCTAATCAGCCTACAAACCCAGCGAATCAACTAGCCACAGTTCGATTGACTAATGGAAATTATCTCCTTTGGAAACAACAGCTAGAAGCTGGAATTCGTGGTCTCGACCTTGAGAATTTTATTTATGGATCAGTAACCTCTCCATCCAAAATCTTGCCATCAGAAAATGACCTTCCAGGATCTCTAAATCCTGAGTATATTCGCTTTCAATGACAGGATTCGTTGATCTTCTCGTATCTTCTTGCTACCATGGATGAGAGTATTCAAGCTCAAATGGTGGGATGTCACTCATCAGCAGATGTTTGGAAAGCTGTTGCTACCTTGTTTGGCTCCAGATCTAAAGCCAAAATAATGCAATATAAATTGCAGCTACAAACCTTGAAAAAAGGAGGTCTTGCAATGAAAGAGTACCTGTCCAAGATGAAAGCTGCAGCAGATACACTTTCTTCAGCAGGGTATTCAATTTCAGAGGAAGATCAGATTCTTTACATCCTTGCAGGTGTTGGACTTGAGTACGATTCAGTAGTGGTCAATGTCACCAATCGTCCAGAACCGTTCACCTTGGATGAGGTAAGAGCATTACTTCAAGCACATGAAGTTCGTCTTGAGCAATTCCATGGTAGTACTGAGTCATCTACTCCCTCTGTCAACTTGACTTTCCAACAACGCAAATCACACAGTGGAGGACGTAGTTATAGCTCTCAGCCCTCTTTTCATCCAAACTTTTCACCAGCTCAAGGAAATCGTGGTAGAGGTCGCGGTAACAGAGGAGGCAGGTCTTGGAATGGTGGCAATAGACCTCAGTGCCAACTTTGTGGTAAATATGGTCATACAGTTCACAAGTGTTACTTCAGGTTCGATTCCAACTTCTCTGGCTATAGTTCAAATCTGAATTCTAGCAGTCAGCACCCTTCACGGCAGCAACAATCAGAAAACTC
>NC_036251.1:21389358-21398045 GCF_002742605.1 Olea europaea var. sylvestris
CCTCCTAACTATGATTTTCTTAAAGTTTTTGGATGTCAATGTTTCCCTTTCACTAGACCATTTAATAATCATAAGTTAGAATTTCGTTCTACTCCTTGTGTATTTCTTGGTTATAGTAGTACACATAAGGGATATAAATGTTTATCCGATTCAGGGAAACTATATATCTCCAGACATGTCACTTTTAATGAATCATACTTTCCTTTTGCTCACAAAGACAGTTCCATCTCGTCAACACATTCATCCACGTCTTCGGTTCTTTGTCCTATACCCATGCATCCACTCCCAGCCTCTCCTATTTTGCATACATCAACATCACATACCACTCCTGATTCCTCTCCCATGACTGACCCTTCTCCTTCCATCCCTCCTTCCCCTCCTTCCCTTTCTCCCCATCCTCTCTTGGTAGA
Organism: Olea europaea var. sylvestris; assembly: GCF_002742605.1. NCBI lineage: Eukaryota > Viridiplantae > Streptophyta > Magnoliopsida > Lamiales > Oleaceae > Olea > Olea europaea. Next base: position 21,389,769 of record NC_036251.1, read on the forward strand.
GACTAGTGTTACTTCATTTAATGATCACCCTCAAGCCCAAAGCCTGGCTTGCTGATCTTGCTAATCATGAACCAGTTAATGTTGCTCAGGCCATGAGCAATTCTGTTTGGAAACAAGCTATGCGACACGAATTTGATGCTTTACTTGCTAATAAGACTTGGTCTCTTGTTCCAGCTCCTGCTGATTGTACATTTATTGGTTGTCGTTGGGTGTTTAAGATAAAATGGAATCCTGATGGCACTGTTTCTCGTTACAAGGCCCGCCTTGTTGCAAAAGGTTATCTTCAAACTGCTGGTCTTGATTTTACAGAGACTTTTAGCCCTGTTGTTAAGCTTGTTACTATTCGTCTAGTGCTTGCTATTGCTCTCTCTCGTGGATGGGATATTCGACAACTTGATGTTAATAATGCATTCCTTAATGGAGATCTCAGTGAGACTGTTTTTATGGCGCAACCACCAGGTTATGAGCATACTTCTTCTACTGGTCATCCTATTGTTTGTAAGCTCCACAAAGCTTTGTATGGCCTTAAACAGGCCCCTCGGGCTTGGTTTCATAAACTCCAAGGGTCCTTACTTTCTTTGGGATTTCATGGTTATCGGGCAGATCCGTCTCTCTTTTTTAAGCATCGTGGTTCTTCTTGTGTTTATGTGCTCATCTACATTGATGATATCTTAATAACAGGGAGTGACTCTCATGAGGTTCTTCAACTCATCTCTCATCTTAGTTAGGCCTTCTCACTTAAAGACCTCGGTTTACTTCATTTTTTCCCTGGTATTGAAGCTCGGTACACTTCTTCAGGTGGCCTATTATTGACTCAAGGCAAATATGTCCGTGACTTTCTTACTCGGGCTGGTATGGCCAATGCTCGTCCTTTACCCACACCAATGATCACGAGTGAACGTTTATCTGCTACTGTTGGTGACCCATTTCCAGATCCTTCTTTTTATAGGAGCATTGTCGGTACTCTTCAGTATCTCACTATTACACGGCCTGACATCTCCTTTTCAGTCAACAAAGTATGCCAGTATATGCAATCCCCTCGTGAGCCTCATTGGAAGGCTGTCAAACGAATTTTACGGTATCTACAGGGCACCTAGGATTATGGCCTCCATTTACCTAAGTCTCATTCCCTTTCCCTTATTGGCTTCTCTGATGCGGACTGGGCTACTGACCCTGATGATAGGAAGTCTACTTCTGGATTTTGTGTATTTCTTGGTCACTGTCTTGTCACCTGAAGCTGCAAGAAACAGCACACCATCTCTCATTCAAGTACTGAACCAGAGTATCGTAGTCTTGCTAATGCCACTGCCGAGGTGGTTTGGATTCAGTCCTTGCTTAGTGAACTTAAGCTTCCTTTGCCCAATGTTCCTGTTATGTGGTGTGATAACTTGAGCACTGTTTCGTTAAGTGCCAATCTCGTGTTGCATTCTCGCACTAAACATATCGAATTGGACTTATATTTTGTTCGTGATAAAGTTCTCAATCAGACTCTTCGAGTTCAGCATGTCCCGTCTCTCGATCAAATTGCAGATATCTTCACAAAACCGCTGTCTTTTGCTCATTTTGGAAGGCTTCGTTCCAAGCTATGTGTGGTGTCCTCCACCACACTTAGCTTGCGGGGGCATGATAAAGTTATATGATTAAATTAGTTGTATCTAATACTTATCTCTTTATCTATTCTGTTACAAGAATCTTAGGAATTTGTGGTGAGGGAGGAGTCTGCTTTCCTCTGCTATATATATGTAACACTAACTGTACAGAATAATTATTCGTTCAAGAATATATACAAAGGCTGCTTGTTTCTCCTATTTTCCTTTCTTATATCAGTCTCAGAGACACGTTTCTTCACATCTGTGCTGGAAAAGATGTTCTTTTCCCTGCATTGCTCTACAATATCATCCAGGCCTGCCTCATAAATGGGGAGTTGATTACTGTTCCAAGCATTGATACGAGGAACAAAGATGTCAACACCAGCCAGTTCAATTGAAGGAACCTTGAGTGCTGTCACAGCCTTTGTTGGGCCTCCAATACAGCAAATCTTCACCATTTTCTTTATTGTTTTGGTTTTCTAAAAAGACAATGTTGAAATCTTAGCTAAGCTATACACAATCACATTTATCAGGAGAGGAACACGTTGCAATTATCAAGGAAGAATGGTTGAATACGAAGATCAAAGTAACGATGCTCTTAACGCCAAATTTTACAGTAATTTTTTTTAAAGGGACATAGATGGAACAATAATTTGTTGTAATAGAAAATGGAGGGTAAAATAGAGAGTAAGAAATCACACCAAATTAGGTATAGAGTTTTTTATACCAAATTTGACATAACATTAGAGATGATCTAACAATTCACAAATTTTCATATGAATTTGATCTATCTTAATTTATGAATTTTGAAATAAGTTGATGTTGTGTTTGGCTCCTTGGAAGTTTCCATTTCTCATAACCCATATGACAACCATGGCAAAATAGGAGTCCTGAGATTAACTAAATTACAAATCATAGAGGTCAATTTTTCAATATCTTAATCTTAATCTTAATCTTAATCTTAATCAGCCTATCCAATGGTTCAAAATCGTAGAAACATTCAAATAAAGATTCAATGCCCATAATCAAGCCCACAAGAAAACTAGTTACAACCGGAGAGTCTAGAGTTTAGCGGTCTTCTTTTTCTCCTTCCCTTCATTTCTCACAATATATGAATCCAAGAAAGTCCACAGTCTAACCCTAGACGATAAACTCCCAAATTTTTTCTATCTAAAAATCCCTTTTTATCGGAGCGTCTACAGCTTAACGGACTTTTTATTCTCCTTCCCTTCATTTCTCACAATCAATGAATTCGAGAAAGTTCACAGTTTAACCCTAGCCGAAAATCTCCCAAATTTTCTCTATCTAAAAATCCCTTCTCAACAAAAGCCATTTTCTGAAGGATTCGATGAATCTCAGGAGAGCCGAAGCAGTTACCCCTGAAAAGGGATCGAGATATATTGGAATCTCCAAAAACGCAGAGAATTCGAATCCCAATGTATCAAGTCTAGGTTTAAAGTTGTCTAATTCGCCATTGGTGAAATCTACAAAAGGCACAAAGAAGGCAGTTTGCGAAACCCTAGCCAAAGAACAAGAATCGAGGGCGAAATTTTGTGATCGCAAAGAATAAATCATAGAAAGATGAATCGAATGATTTGGCGGCGGATATGGCTTGTACCAAGTGTAAGAAGACAAATGGGAGATCAAAATAGACAATGTAGTTGATTGCGAGAAGTTAAAAGGAATGTAATGTTAGAGTAGATGAGGAGGAGAGTGAAGTCAATTCCATGAATCAGAATACAGATTTTGCATAAGGATATGAAAGGACGGTGGAGAAAAATGGTGATTTTCTTGAGATTAACGGGGAAAATAAAGATGATTTTAATGGGAATGAGGTGAATTTTGAAATGGGTATGAAAAGGAGGAGGGCTAGATTGTTGGAAGGGGCAAGGAAAAGTCAAAAGTGTGCTGAATCGTGGGGCTCGAAGAGTGATGCATTTGGTTAAGGCCTTTGAGAAGCTTTTGACCATTACAAAATCAAGCGATTTTAAGGAAAAAGAGGAGCAAGAATTGGAGGAAACTAAGAAAGGAATCAAATGGGCATTGTCTGGATTGCAAAAACCTCCCGAGATTCCAGAAATGCAGGTTTCTTCATCTTCATTATGTTCTTCAGATTTTTTCCTCACCACAGAGAGCTTAGGCTTGGATTCACGCCGTACATCTTCTCTAGATGGCAGCCAATGAAGGTGCATTGTACTGTAAGTTAGTTTGTTGATTCTTAAACTAAAAAATTGTGTCCCTATTAGTTAATCTTATTAGATATGTTATGTGACTCAAGTATTGCAAGCAGAACCGGTGGTCGAAGAAGTAGACGGAATGTAAGAATTTGTTTAACCTTTCTTTGCCTTGAGCAATATTACTGGTTAAGTCTAGACAATCTGAATTACATTTTTCAATTTAATAGAGTATGGATTCATCTGGGACTTTTGCTAGAAGATAATGGAAGAGAAGGAAGCCTAAAGCAACCTCCCTAAAGCCCTTCAAGCTTAGAACTGAGGTTGCACTACCGCGTTGTGGTTTATTTTGTTTACTTGTCATCAGTCAGTGCTAATTTTCATTTCGTGTACAAATGTGATTCTTGAGGAATTTATGTAGCCATGAAATTTGCAAATGATCCAGTGACCAAATTCATATTTATCATTTCTCTTTATTCTAACTTTTATGAGAAAATTCATAACATCAGCTTGTATATCATGCATTATTGCTCATATCAATTTGCAGTTTTGTTTCAAACTAGTTGCTTACGTTGGTAATGATATCATCATTCTTTTACGCAATCAGGATTACTTTATTAGATTAATTCCTAGTTTCCATGCTTGTTGTAATCAGGATAACTTCATTTTATTAATTTCTTGTTTTGACACTTCATTATTTGCTTATCTCTTCCGAAATAATACAAATTTGGCGATCGGTACAATTGCAGGAAAGAGGAAAATGCAAAGAGGTAGAATTTATGAAGAAGGTACAACAAATGATGGAGGAAGAGGAGAGGCTTAGAATACCAATAGCTCTTGGTCTTCCATGAACAATTGACGAACCAGACGTAATTCAGTAGTACTATGGGAAAGTTTTTAGTCTAACATAAACTCTTTTAAATTACTGATCATGACAACACACTTTTCCTTTTGTAATTCTGTTTTGAATTTTTGAAATTTGTCTAGCTCCTGATTTTTTTTGATCACCCAGGTTTTATTGCAATTTTTCCGGATAAGTGTTTTTTGAATACTGAAAGTGAACGTATAAGAACTGAAAAATGTGGACCTGATTGAAATTTAATGACTAGAAATAGTTGAATTAATTTGTTTCCCATTTTGCCCAAATAGTTGAAATTTAATGACTAGAAATAGAATCATTATGGAAGTTAATCGGTAGGTACAATCGAGAAAAGTCCACTAAATCCTTCTGCTATAAAAGATTTAGGTACGGGTAAGTAGATTCTTAGCTCAGTTTAATATAGGTTGCAGGAAGAATAAGAAACTTAGTTTACCCGTGTTTGTCCTACAAGTTAGCAAGATAAAGGAAGCAGCAAAAAAAGTGCTTAATACATTTGAAGTGGATTGATTGATGTATACGATGCTATGTTTGACTTGAGGATTGATATAGTTTAAGCAGTTTTGCATAGTTACTTGATTTATATCTAATACAGGCAGGGGCGGATCCAGACCGTTCGAACTGTAGGGGTCAAAATTTTTTTTTTTTCGAACAACGTATCATGAATAAAAAGGAAAAATCGGTTGTTTGCTGTTCATGTTCGATATTTGCACTTTGGAAAGAAATAGGTGGATCATATGATATATCTATGGACTAAATAATGGATATGGACCATGTGATATGGATATAGATTTAGGATTTGGACTTTTTGGGGGTAGAAAATTAAGTTTTCAGCAGGTAGAAAATTAAGTTTTCAGTAAAAAATAAAAAATAAAATTAAAATTAAAATTAAAAAAATTCCAGAAAACTGTGGGGTCATTTGACCCCACATGACCCCATGTGGGTCCGCCCCTGAATACAGGTGAAAAACACAAGATATAGAGAAATGGATTCTCAGGGATGGCAAAAATGTTGACCTCGATTGCTCTCCTCCTCTTCTTCTCAAACCTCTTTCCCCTTCTCCTATAATTGTTTTATAGCATTCTCCATCAATTTGATATCAGAGCTACAAATCTTTTGTTCTCAACTCCAAAAAAAATCATCCCAACCAATTGCTTTTATACATATAAACATTGCAACCTCCTCCATCCGAACGCTATTCCTAGAGCAGTATGAATAGAAAAATATTTGTCTCTAACACAAACCCATTCAACAACATTATACTGACTGTTATCCATCACCCATCATCCACTATTACCCGTCTACCTTGACCTGCACAAACATCGTTCGAATTGGGAATTTTCCAAAAGTCCAGTGTTAATTGGACTTCCTTCCCTAAAATTCTACCGTAGTCTTCAATAATTTCATAAAGCTTGTTGGTAAATCAGTTTCTACCTTTTGCATCTGGTTGAGAATTATTTAGATCGTTGATTGAAACGTCCATATAAAAAAGAGGGGGGAAAAGTGAGAGAAATAGAAAAGAAAAGAAAAATTTATGGTAGTTATACTACTTTCCATTGTTGGTGTTTCCGCCGAAAACGTTAGCCACAAACACTAAACCAAATATCAAACGCCACAAGCCCCATAATATACAACAAAATCAATCCATTACCTAGCTCAAAATCGCAAACTAAACTAACCAAACCATAGCCAAGACCATATACCTCCCAAAATCCACTCATCGATTTCAACTAAGACCCAAACCTAAGAACCCGGGCTAATACAAAAAGATCCAACGACACATCCGAACACTAATTACTCATCGCGACCTCTAGCCGAGTACTATCGGTCGAGTGCCCCGTCTCATTTGCTAAAACGGCCTTTGACCAAATTTTCTTTTAAAAAAATATAAAAAGCCACAAATGTCCCTAATTAAAAAAGTTAAAGTATGACACGGTTCAACACTAAAGTTTGTTATATTGTAACAGACAGTCCGAATGAATTTGTCTCGATCTTAACAAATCGCAATAGATCGTAACACATGATTGTTTGAGCCCTTTAAAATCACCATCCGACATCGCCAACTATCACCAACTTCTTTCTCTCCGTCACACCACCACTCACTAAATATCCTCAATCGCCACAATTAGCAACTCCTCTCTCCATTACACCACCACCCACTAACTTTTTTTCACCCATTAATCGCCATCTTTCACCAGAGCTGCTCCTCCCGTCACACACCTCCAATTGACTCGAACTGCAGCCGACCAGTTATGCCAGCAACAAATCACCACACCTGTTGTGCCACTGTCCCTGAAATTCGCCATACTCGTTCAGTAATCTTCTTTAGATTGGAACTTTTGAACTGGAGCGGGAATCTCTTGTGCCCAACTCGTTTTATATCTGGTGAGCTTATTTGAATCCGTGAGCAGATTATCTAGAGATTCGATCATCAATTACATTGGAAATGGAAACTTGCACCTTCAGCAGCTTGTTTGAATCACATGAGGTATATCGATTTTGCATTTGGTAAGCTATACTTTATATTTAGGTGTTTGTGACCCGTCAAACCTCATATTATAAAATAAATAAATAAATAAATGTCATACAATATCACATATACTCCATATAACAAATTTTTACATGTACAAAACGTCCTTAGTTCACTACCGTGATTGTGTACCTTCACCTTAAAACTTGTACACACAAATATTCTCCTTCTGGAGAGTTTATTAGAGACATACATTCTCCTTCTAATTATGTCACAATCCACCTACAGGACTTTAATGGTCTCCTTGGATTCGATTCATTTCTTGATTAGCATTTGACACTTGTCAGATCTGCTAAGTGTTATTGGAAGTCCTTTTTGCGTAATATTGATAACCTAGGCAGGGGCGGACCCACATGGGGTCATGTGGGGTCAAATGACCCCACAGTTTTCTGGAATTTTTTTTTTTTTTTTTTTTTTTTTTTTTTGGGTGCTGAAACTTAATTTTCTGTTTTTTTTTGTGCTGAAAATTCAATTTTCTGCCCTAAAAAGTCCAAATTCTAAATCTATATCCATATCACATGGTCCATATCGAACATGAACAGCAAACAATCGATTTTTCCTTTTTTTTCATGATACGTTGTTCGGAAAAAAAAAAATTTTGACCCCACAGTTTAAATGGTCTGGGTCCGCCCCTGAACCTAGGTCTACATCCAATCACTTTGCGGGGATGAGATGAAACGAATCCTAAGTAATACATATGTCTTAGTGTATTATTAAACTCAATTGCTAAATCAATTCTTTTTATACTGTATGTACCATTCACTGTTAGCGTGTATCTAGCCCATTTGAAAAAGACATTGCCCCATTTTTTCTACCATTGTTTTTAATTTCCATTTCTCTGGCCATTTTTATCAATGAATATTAAGAAAATTTACAGAGTAACTGACCAAGGCTTCAACTTCAATATCATTACGAAAGGCACTAAGGCAAGTGCCCCCAAAAAAAAAAAAAAACACTCATTATGGTAGTTAATAGGAAGGTACAATCGAGAAAAGTCTCACTAAATCTTTCTGTTATAAAAGATTTAGGTCCAACCAAGTAGATTCCTGGCATGATGTTTATTATATGGTCATAGCAAGAATAAGGAACTTAGTTACATGAGAGGAG
>NC_036251.1:21398107-21405995 GCF_002742605.1 Olea europaea var. sylvestris
AAAAAAAAAAAAAAAAAAGAAGAAGCAATATGTAGTGTGATGGATTCTCGGGGATGGAAAATGTTAACCTATATCCTCCTTATTCTTCTTCTCTCTTTTCTTCCTCATCATCTTTTTTTCTCTTCCCTTTTCCCTTCTCCTATAATTGTTCTTTAGTATCCTGCATCATTTTGGTATCAGAACTAATCATCTCCACAAATCTTTCGGTCTCAACTCCAAAAAAATTACAACAATTGCTTCCATAATTCATAAACATATCGCAACCTTCCCTAGACCTGCCAACTCTAGTTACTTTTGTAAACAAAAATCTTAGAATAGCACCGAAAGAAAATATACATACATACATATATATATACACACACACACACACACACACACAAACGCATTCCACAACATAGGCCGTTGTCTCATCACCCATTATCCACTATTGCCCTTTTTGCAACTTCTTGAGAATAGATTGTCGATTGAGAAAAAGGAAGAGGTCTAAAAAAAAGGGCTGGGAGAGAGAGAGAGACTTATGGTAATTACTACTTTCCGTTGATGTTTCAAGTTCAATCTCATAATGTTGCCCAGTAACATCTATATAATCCACGCTACGCAAACCCAGCCCAACAATTGACAACCGCACATGCCCATACATAACATGCACCAAAATCAAACCTAACTCAAAACCTGCAAACCTAAAGCAAACTATACCCAAGCCCATATATACCTACCAAAATCCACTCATCGATTTTAACCAAGGCCCAAACCAAAGCAACCCCGAGTAGCCTAATAATGCAAAAGATCCAACAAAATGTCCAGGCACCCGATCATTTGCTGAAACAGCTTTTGACCAAATTTTCCTATTAAAAAAATAAATAAATAAATAAAATGCCACAAATGTTCCTAATTAAAAATGTTAAAAGTAAGACACAATAGCCCAGTCTATTACGTCTATAACAGACGGCCCAAACGTATCTGTCACATAACAAATCGTAACAGACGACAAGTCATAACACATGTCCATATGAGCCTTTTTTTTTTCTTTTTTTTTTTAATTTCACCTTTTTTCTTTTTTCGTTTTTTTTTTCCGTTCTCTTTAAAGCCCATTCTCATTATTTTTAAAATACATTTTCCCCCTCTTCTTTTTCATCATACATTTTTCAAATCCAAAACTTTTTATTCTTTAAACGAAATAGAATTTCTTCAATCTACTATTGCAAAATGCATTCTACACGAATAAGGGGGCTCAAATGGGCTCTTAATTTCTATTTTGATTTTTATATTTCTTTAATTTTGTTTTTACTTCTTACTTTTTACTTTTTACTTTTTTATTTTGTTTAACTTTCTTTTTGCTTTTTAAAAAAAAAAAATTATTTTCCTTGTTTTATTTCTTTAAATATTTTTTTTTAATTTTTGTTTAATTTCCTTTTTTACTTTTCCTTATTAATTTTCTTTTTCTATAATTTCCCATTTGCTTTTTTTTTCCCCTTTATTCTCCATTTTTAAATTTTCTTTTTTGTCTTCAATAATTTCTTCTTTTTTTTAATTTTTCTCCTTTTTTTTATTTTTCTTTCATTTCAGTTTATATTTTTTCTTTAATTTCCTTTTTCCTCTTTCCTTTTTTTGTTTTTCCATAATTTCCTTAACTTTCTTCAATTTTCATTTTGCTTTTTTATTTTTCATTTTCTTAATTTGCCTCTTCTTCTTCAATTATTAGTGCCTTTTTTTCCTATAATTCCCAATCTGCTCCTTTTTTTTTCATTTTCATTTTCTTTTAATTTCCTTTTTCCCTTTTTTTTTTTTTTTTTTTTTTTTTTTTTTTTTTTTCCTTTTTTTTTTTTTTTTTTTTTATATATTTCATTAATTTCAATTTTTGATTTTTTATTACCTTTTCTTTAATTTCCATTTTTTTTTATCAGGAAACACGCACGAAGATTTAAAAGATCGTGTACCCAATAATGTCTCTGATTTGATAAAGCAATTAGATCTTGGTTTGTATTTAAATTTATTTCATTGTTTTGAATTACCTCAAGAATAAACAAATCATTCTTGAAAACTCCCTTTATTCGTTCTCTGTGGTTCACTTTCTGGGATATCATTCCTTACTAAACTTACTCAAATTGGACTCATGTATTTTCAATAAGTGAAATTAGTCACTTCATTTGCACTTCAGAAGTAATCTTTCACATGTGGAATCAGAATAGTTGAATGAATGCTCATTGTATAGAATCTCAAATCCACATCGTACTGAGAGTGATCAATAGTAAGAAAGTTTTGTAAATCACGATACTTGTCTATCTATGTATGATGTAACCGATCTTACCAAAATCCTAGAAACACTATCTCCATCACTCGGTCCAGATCCATAGCCATCGACCATTTTCATTCATTTTAAATTCATCAAAGGAAGTTAGTCTTTCACCCACTACCACTTTCTAACCATCCGACATCGCCACAAAAATACCATCCAACGTCCCAACTCTCACCAACTCCTCTCCATCACACCACCCACTAACTATCATCAATCTTGCCCCCCAGGGCACTTCTCCACTGGCAAAGGACGGACGCTGTCAAACCTGGCAGAGCAGAGGTCGTGAGTTCGAAACATGGGGCTCTTGGAAGGCAAGGATTTATTCTTGGAAGGCAAGGTGCAACTTGGATTGGCTTGCTTGGCACTTTGTCAGACCAGGTGGGGAGCGCTCGGACCCTGGCCAGTTGGAGGCACATCCTGCGATTAACCGGACTGTGTGAAGAGGGGCCGGATCACAGACCCAAGGATTAGTCTAGAATAGGACACCTTGTAAAAAAAAAAAAAAAAAAAAAAAAAAAAAAAAAAAAAAAAAAAAAAAAAATTTATCATCAATCTCTCGTCGTCCTTCACCCATCCATCAATTACCATCTTCCACCTGAACCACTCAGGTCGCAGCCCGCCACTCTTTATGCCAAACAATAAATCACATATAAATTGTGTTATAGTCCGCAACTCGTTTTATAAATTTTAAGTTTATTTGAAACTGTGAGCAGGTTATTTAACAGTCCAATCATCTACCCTCATATTATAAAATTAGTAAGCAAAAATATGTTATACAATATCACATACACTCCATATAACAACTCTACACGTACAACATCCTTAGGCCAGTATCACGATCATACGAAGCACCTTGCTGATACAAAAGCCCGTAACATACGCCAAAATCAATCTATTTCCTTTCTTAAAACCCGCAAATCTCTAAGCAAATCATCCAAGCCCATGTACTACCAAAATCCGCTCATTGATTTCGACTAAGGCCTAAACCTAAGCAAACCCGACCTAATACAAAAAATCCAATGTAACATCCACCACTACTTCTTGTCTAATACTCTCCTCGTCGACAGCGCTCATGAGAAAATACCGGCAAATGAGCAGGTGCCATTTGCTAAAACGACTTTTGACCAAATTTTGCTTTGAAAAAAATTTAAAAAAGCTAAAAAAAAAAGCCACAAATGTCCTAATTATAAATGTTAAAGTATGAGCAGGTGCCATCTGCTGAAACGTCTTTTGACCAAATTTTGCTTAAAAATATTTTAAAAAGCCACAAATTTCCTAATTATAAATGTTAAAGTATGGCTAAACAATAAAATCTGTTACGTTTGTAGCAGACAGTCCAAACATATATGTCACGGTCACAACAAATTGTAACAAACGACGAGCCACAAGACTGTCTCACACCATATTTTTATTTTTATTTTTTATTTTAGCATTTTCCCATAATTTCCTTTCTTTTTTTCATTTTATTTAACTTCCTTCTTTTTTTTTCTTTTTTCTTTAATTTCGTTTTTTACTTTTTACTTTGTTTAATTTTCTTTTTGCTTACTTTTCTTTAATTTCTTTTTTATTTCTTTAAATATTTTTATTTAATTTCCTTTTTACTTCTTCATTTTTATTTTTTTCCTATAATTTCATATTTGATTTTTTAAATTTCCATTTATCTTTTTAATTTTCCTTAATTGCCTTTTTTGTCTTAATTAATTTCTCTTTTTTTTATTTTCTTTGATTTTCATTTATATTTTTTTAGTTTCCTTAACTTTCTTTAAGTTTTTTCTTTTATTCAATTTTCTTTCTTTGTTTATTTTTCTTAATTTCATTTTTAACATTCAAAAAAGGAAATTATAGAAAGAAAGTTTAAAAAAGGAAAAATTAAGTTAGAAGAATAAGAAAATTAAAGAAAATGAAACAATTGCTCAACTTGCAAATCTCCGTCACTCGGTCCAGTTATTCCTTCTCATTGTCTTGAATTACTTCGAGAGGTTTGTGCGTTATTAAATAGTGAGATCTAGTATGTAGCAACTGTCTCAAGAAAGGTCCTCGTGAGCTACCTCCATCAAATTCTGTGTGTTTACTTTCGAGGATATACTCCTTACTAAACTTACACAAATTAGAGTTATCATGTAGTTTTTGGTCAATTCAATTAGTCACTTCATTAGCACTTCAAGGGTTACTTTTTATAGATGGAATCGGAATGGTTTAATATCTCAAATACATAACGTAGTGAAAAGAATAGAATAAAGAAGTATAGATATTCTTAGCAGTTATGAACAACTGGATGTGAATAGATATCCTTAAAGTATAGATTATCCTTCGATGATGGCAAAAGGAGAAAATTTACATAGAGTAATTGAACAAAGCTTATTGATCAGGCGAAAACGTCGTGTTCTAGAATGAGAAAGGCACTGAGGCAAGTGCAAAAAAGTAGACTCATAGGAAGTCTCACTAAATCTTTCTACTATAAAAATAGATTCTTGGCACGATGTTTATTTTGGTCACAGGAAGAATAAGAAATATAGTTACCGTGAGAGGACAATTTAAGTGCATGTCCTACAAGTTTGATAAAGGAAGCAACATAAAAAGTGCTTAATCATCAGGTTGATGTATACAATGGTATATATGACTTGAGGACTGAAATAGTTTAAGTAATTTTGCATAGCTAGTCGATTATCTATCGGCGAAAAACACAAAATATGGTGAAATGGATTCTCAGGGATGGCAGATGTTGATCTCGATTGCTCTCTTCCTCTTTTTTTCCCTTTTCCACCTCATTTCTCTTCTTCTGTAACCAAACCATACCCACTTAGAACCCATATACCCGCCAAAATCCACTCATCGATTTAAACCAAGGAGCAAACTGCCCGACCTTAATGCGAAAGATCCAACGAAATATCGAAACTCTATTAATCGCCACTACCTCTCGCTGAATACTCTCATCGTCAGCGATGCTCACGAGGAAAAATAGGCAAATGTTTTCCTTTAAAAAAATAAATAAATGATTTAAAATTACAAATGTCCCTAATTTAAAAAGTTAAAATATGGCTCAACAGTAACGAGCCGTAACAAGCAGCTCAGACATTAGTTATGATCGCTATGACCTACCTTTTTTAATTAAATTTTCTTTTTTCATTTTTTTCCTCCATTTTTCCTTTCATTTTTTTCTCTCTTTCTTTAATTTCTTTTTTTTCTTTTTTCTTTTATTTCATTTTCTTTCTTTAATTTCCAATTTGATTTTTCTTTTTTCCCCCATTAATTTCCTTTTTTATTTCTTTAAACATTTTTCTTTTTATTTAATTTCCTTTTTTCTTCTTCTTCTTCATTTTTATTTATCTTTTTCTATAGTTTCCTTTTTGCTTTTTATTTCTTAATTTTCTTTAATTTCCATTTTTCTTTTCTTTTTTTTTTCATTTTCTTTAATTTTCTTTTTTGTCTTCTTTAATTTTTTTTCTTTTTGTTTTTCTTTAATTTACTTTTTTTTTTCACTTTCTTTGATTTCCATTTTCTTTTAATTTCCTTTTTTTGTATTCAATTTCATTTTCTTTAATCTCTTTTTACTTTTTTATTTTCCTTTAATCTTCATTTTGATTTTTTTGGTTTCATAATGACATTTTTAAACTTTCTTTAATTTCCTTTTTTATTTTCATTTTGCTTTTTAAAGAAAAATAATGAAAAATTAAAGAAAATGAAACAGTTGATCGACTTGCAAATTTTTATTATCGGGAATCACACGCAAAGAATTGAACTGGGTCCAATTCGTGAGTTTCCACCCCACTAACATCTCTGGCTAGATGAAACAATTACATCCTGATTTGCAAATAAATATTCCTTTTGGTCTTGATAATCCTTGGGATGTTTGTGATAGGAATCTACTGTAGAAAATATGAATAGCAAGAAGGAATGAAAACATCTAACTAAAACCTTTCGAGAGGGCTATTTTCTCCTACTCCTAACTGAAACTACAAATATTTTTGCATGCCCAGTCGTCCTATCCTGTAGCTATTTATAGATATTTTGTAACCACTTGCTGCCCCTCTAACTGAATTTTTTACTGCTAGCTGCTTCTCAATTCTTCTTGATCCCTCTATTAGTGGTGAAGTAGATTGGTTGCCTCACAATACTTCGGGGTATCCAAAACCACTTCTCAAGGTTTTTTCTGGAAAGTTTTGTTGAATGTGACACATGGAAGATTTTCGTAACTGTGACAGATGGAAGACTCTGTGGATTGTAGCTGAAGACGGTAGCTCCAAGCTTGTCAACTATCCTACTCGCTAAATAATTTTGAAAGNCAGATGGAAGACTCTGTGGATTGTAGCTGAAGACGGTAGCTCCAAGCTTGTCAACTATCCTACTCGCTAAATAATTTTGAAAGGAACGGAGGCAGTAGGGTCTGAGAGACATACACTACTAAATCACCTCCTTCATTGAAGTGGGCATCTCTGCGATGTTGATCTACCAGTGTCTTCATCTTATTTTGGGCCCTCAGCAGATTCATCAATTCTTCCAGCATGGCATCTCGATCTAATAGTTGCAGGTGGAATGTAATAGTTGTAGGTCTGATCTAATAATTATTTTGGGCCCTTCATTGAAGTTGCTGCTCTATTGCCGATACATTGGGGGAGGGGATCAACCATACACCACTACCTCGGTTTGTCAAACGAGAAGCACCGAAAATGTCTCCCTATAATAGTTGACGACCTCTGTCTGCCCGTTCGACTGAGGTGTTAGGCTATGCTTCTCCGTAAATAGGTTCCTTGCAGTTGAAATAGTTTAGTCCAGAAGTGACTGAAAGACCTTATCTCAGTCCAAAACAATGGAGCACTGAATTCCCTGAAGTCGAATGATTTCCTTTACAAAGTTGCTGCCACACCAATAGCCGTGAACGAATGTTTGAGAAGTAAGAAATGGGCATATTTGCTCGGACGAACTACCACAAGAATCGATTTATATCCCACTGATTCAGGTAGCCAATAAAGTCCATGGAAAGATCATCCCAAATCATGTGATGGGTAAGGGCTGCAGCAACCCGGTTGGTAACAAAGTTTAAGTGTTTTTTCCACTGGCAAACCGAACATTCTTCAACAAATAATTTATATCCTTTTTCATCCCAATAAAGATCTACTGCCAGGCGTTTTGTAAGTGCGGGGAAACCAACTTTCATGCATGCTGTCTTATATCATAATTTTAGATCCAATTTTGAGAAAATTACTGCCCATGAAGTTCATCCATTAACTCGTCAATGGTTGGAATTGACGAGTTAATTGGGAACTTATTGGAATGGTTTCTTTGTTTAAGGTTATATAGTCAATGCAAAAATGCCAAATCCTGTCTTTTTTTACTAGTAACACTGGATTGAAGAATGGTCTAACACTTGGTTGTATAATTCCAATTAATAGCTCCAGTAGGTGCTCAATTTCGTTTTTCTGAATGTGAGGGTACCAATATGGTCGGACCCCTACCGGCTCTATCATCTCCCTCAGCAGAATGGCATGATCGGTTTATGGACTTGGTGGCAGCATCACAGGCATATCAAAGACCTGCCTATTACATTGCAGAACTTTCTGGACCTTTGCAGGCAACGATCCCTTGTAGTTGATG
>NC_036251.1:21406895-21408141 GCF_002742605.1 Olea europaea var. sylvestris
CCAAAATCTATTTAAGTTGGTCAATATTTCGGTATTTAACTGATGTGGGATTTATTCCCTTAACACACTAGACTGGAGAACGGACTAACACTTGGTTGTATAATTTCCCAACTGCTAACATCTCCAGCACCAAGCGGTCAATTTCATTTTTCTAAATGTGAGGATACCGATATGATCGGACCCCCTATCGGCTCTATTTCCTCCTTCTGCATGATTGATTTCTCGACTTGGCAGCAGTTTCGAAAGCACATCTTACCTGCTAATCAAACCTTGCATCCTCCTGGATAGGACCATGTCTCCCCCATTCTGAATCACATAATCAAACGTTTTCAGTTTATTTCCATGTCTCCCAACCCATCCAACCATTGCATTCTGAATACCACATTAGTGCTTCCCAGTTCCAACGGTAGAAAATTTTCTACATTTGTTAGCCCTTCATCTCTACTAGTCACCCTTTGCAAATTCCTTTCCCCTTAACTAATACTTCCAGTAAAATGGTTATGTGTGGGTCTGTAATCGATCAGCACTGTCACATTTTTTGCCCTTATTTCTCTCCTTGATTTCATTTTTCCTGGGGTGATAAGCCTATGACCTAAATTGAGTGAGAGTTCTATGACATCTGCCATTTCTAACGATAGTGGATTTTCATAGCCCATGGCCTTCTTCCTGATCCCCCTGAACGGGCATCGCTCGTAGCTCATGAGTTTTACAACGGTGACTCACGATTTATTTCTCATCATAGCCAAAACAGACAGTCACTGTTCGCATTTGGAACGCATAACTCCCATTCACTCAGCTCGTATCGACCCCAATTTTGGTAATCTTTAAGGCCGTGCTCCCATTTTCAATTCGTTGGGTTGTGTCCATCATTTGGCCCAACCCACTTGGACTGTGCACCCTAATTTCGACGCTTATGTAGGCTTGGCCCATTTATGAAGGCGCTTTCTTACCTCCTTCGGTATCTGTTAAAACGGTGTTACGAAAACTTCAAAATTGTGCCTAAATTCCTCCATTGATCCGCTTTGTTTGATGCTCAAAAATTTCTTACAGAGGCTCTCTTTCTTGTGTGGACTGGAAACAAAACAGTAGTTGCCTGCAGAGTTGCTCTCATGTTTGAAATGGTTATCTTGCCTCAAAATACCTTTCCACATGATAAAGCCAGCCATCTAGGTGGAGAATACAGGTATCTCAAGCAGGAGCAGATACAAGGGGATTTTGGGGGGTCACGTGACCCTGACTTTTTTTT
>NC_036251.1:21409197-21413912 GCF_002742605.1 Olea europaea var. sylvestris
GGGACGTTTTTCATTTTTTCCGGTTCATAGCTTCATGCACAAAATTTACTATCTGACTTAATCGGAAGGGCAACGAGCACACAGTTCGTTGGCTTTGTTTCAAGTATTTAAAGATCGTTCATGTTCATTCAAGTTCGCCCAAGTTCATAGTTCAATCATCTAGATCAAGATCTTTCAGGTACAATTTTTTGGTAACATCATTGGCGCCGTCTGTGGGAACTACTACCAAAAGTCATGGTCAATACACGTTCAGGTCTTTCTCCAGCAAGCTCATCCGTTTCGGATAATCCTCCTCCTCCCGAAGAACGCCATGTCTCTCAAGAAGAATCATCAGAGATGCCAGCACCTCCTCCAATTGTTGTTACCAGAGCTTTTGAGGAGCTTCGTCAGCAAGTTGCTGCATTAACCTAATTGTTGAACCAGAGCAATTCGCACCCGTCACATACCCCAGCCCCTAAATGTGGTTTTATGGTATATGCTCAAGCTCGAGTCCCACTTACAGCTCATGATGATGGTGGGGTTGGAACTTTAGGTGCACCGCAAATGGTTTTAGGTTCAAGGTCCGTTACAATGGACTCCTTCGAACTCGCTAGGGTAATTCAAGGAGGGATAGCAGTGGGTATACAACAAAATACCCAGACAGCAACAGGGTTTACTCCCAATACATCGTTCACTCTAGAAGTTCTCTCATATCCCCTCCTTGACAAGTTCAAGTATCCTCGAATAAAGAGTACGATGGGGTAACCGACCCCATTAACCATCTCAACGTATACACAGATATCATGAACTTACAAGTTACACTAGATGCGGTAATGTGTAAGGCCTTTCCCTCAGTCCCTCACAAATGCGACTAGAGATTAGTTTTCCACATGGGAACCTAACTCTATTGCCTCATTCTCAAATTTGGCCGATAAGTTCTCTACTTTCTTTGCAAGCTTTGACATACGCCATCAAGTGTGAAGCATTCAGGATGTTTTGTCTAAGACTCTACTAAAGTCAGTAACCGAACTACTTACCCGAGCTGAGAAATATATTAACATGGAAGAAACCATAGCCCTAAGAAGAGAAGTTTTCCCATTAGAAAAGTCCGATCAGAAAAGGCCACACAAGTCCAATCTGCGATAAAATGCACCTCGGGTTAAGCCAAAGCAAGACCCCTCCTCCATATCCTTCACCCACTTGAATACCTCAAGGTAGAACATTTTGATGGATATCAAGGACTTGAATGAACTTAATTGGCCTCCTAGATTGCGGTCTCCGCCGGATATTCGTAACAAGAGCAAGTACTATGATTTTCATAGGGATCATGGGCATACAATAGAAGATTGTTTCGCTTTAAAGCGTGAGATTGAAGCTCTTATAAAAAGAGGATTTTTGGGGTCTTATGTTAGCAATGACAAGTGCCCAAGGAACAATCAAAATAGAGACAATGCCCCAGACGGTCGGGAAAACAAGCAACCAACTGCAGATACTATCAAATTTGGAGGAACGGTCTAGCAGCGAGCGCAAGCAATATGCCCGATGGTCTCCAACCGTCTCAAAAACCGATCTTGGTTATACTGAAAACAATGATTCAGAGCAAGGAACTTAGAAGGCATATCATTTCCTCACGACGATGCTCTAGTTATATCGGCCATCGTCGCCAACTTTGAAGTTAAGAGAATTCTGGAAGACAACGGGAGTGCTGATAATGTATTGTCTCATGAAGCCTTTGTTCAAATGAGGATCTCAACAGAACAGCTCAAGCCAGTCAAAACACCTCTCTAGAGGTTCGGAGGTGGGGTTATCACCATGGAAGGTATCATCGGGTTGCCTTTGACATTAGGATCAGAAGGTAAGCAAGTGACGCAGATCACCACTTTTGAAGTTATCCGTAAATTGCCTACAATGCCATATTGGGAAGATCGCTGCCAATAGAATTCGAGCTATTGTCTCAACTTTTCACTTGGCTATGAAGTTCCCTACAAGTAACGGGATCGGGGTGGTTCGAAGCAGCCAAGTAGTGGCACGATAATGTTAGTGACTAGCGTCCGAAAAATCAAGGGCGATGTCATGCAAGTTTCATAGCTCAAGCTTGAGCATTAGAATCATGGGAGACTGGCTCTAGTAGAAGGGTTGGATGAGGTCTAGCTCGAGTTTGGAAAGAAAGTGACAATCGGACGGGAGCTAGATGTAGCTGTAATGGTTGAACTATTGAGTTGTCTCTCCCACAACATTTATGTATTTGCTTGGAATGTCAAGGACATGCCTGGGATTGACCGAGAGGAAGCGGTGCATAGACTCAATGTAAATTCGGAGGCAAGACCTGTCAAGCAAAGGAAGAGGCAGTTTGCACCTGAAAGTCGTGAAAGTCATAAAGGAAGAGATTGCTAAGCTTGCTAATGCACAATTTATTCGGGAAGTACAATATCCCGATTCGCTTGCTAATGTAGTTATTGTCAAGAAGGTTAATGGAAAGTGGCGAGTGTGCATTGACTTCATAGATTTGAATAAGGCATGCCCTAAAGACAGTTATCCCCTACCTCGGATTGACAACCTTATGGACAGCACGTCAAGTCATATGTTGTACAGCTTCTTGGATGCATTTTGGGATATCACCAAATACTCATGGCAGAAGAAGATTAAGAAAAGACCTCATTCATGGTCGACTCAGTCATCTATTATTACAGGGTCATGCCCTTTGGACTAAAGAATACAGGGGCGACATATGAAAAGGCTTGTCAACAAAGTCTTTACTGACCTAATTGAAAAAACTGTTGAGGCATACGTAGACGATATGGTAGTTAAAAGCAAGCAAGTGAATAATCATATCTCTGACCTTGAAGAGGTATTTGCCACACTTCAGAGGTACAACATGAAACTCAACCCTACAAAATGTGCATTTGGAGTAGCGTCGGGAAAATTCTGGGTTTTATGATCACGCATAGAGGAATAGAGACAAATCCTAATAAAATCAAAGCTTTGATGTGTATGGAGCCCCCTAAGTGCAAAAAAGAATTCAAAAATTAACAGGTCGTATAACAGCGCTGAACAGATTTGTCTTTCGAGCAGCAGATAAGTGCTTTCTCTTTTTCAAACTACGTAGGGGAAACAAAGGTTTTCATTGGAATGAGGAATGCGACCTAACTTTTCAAGAGCTCAAGTAGACACTAGCAGTACCTCCAGTTCTTACCAAACTAGAGCCTGGTGACACGTTAGCTATTTTTCAGAATGCAGTAAGCGGAGTTCTGGTAAAGGAAAAATGAAGGGTTCAGCAACTTGTCTATTATGTAAGTAAGGTATTCCTTGATGTAGAAACACGATACAAACTTGCCGAACAGCTTGCTCTTGCTTTGGTAGTAACTGCCAGAAAGTTACGGCAGTACTTTCAGTCACATCCAATTGTTGTGCTCACTAACTAACATCTTAGACACATACTCCAGAAGCCGGATGTCTCAGAAAGATTGTTGAAATGGGCAATTGAACTTGGATAATTTGACATAGAGTTCAAACCGCGACCTGAGCTTGAGCTTTGGCCGACTTCATAGTAGAACTTACCCTAAGGTCCCCAGAAACACGAGATAAAGACCCGAGCACGACCTCAAAAATATGGGAGATATTCGTGGATGGGGCATCCAATAACTCAGGCTCGGGGGGCCGATGTCATCCTTACTAGCCTAGACAAAACCACGAAAATACAATGTGCGCTCAGATTGGAATTTGAGGCCACTAACAATGAAGCGGAATATGAAGCTGTTATAATAGCTCTTGAACTTGGATAAAATCTCGAGCTAGAACATGTTAAAGTTTTCAATGACTCATAGCTAATGGTCGGGCAAATTGAGGGGTTTTCGAAAGAAAGGATGAAAAGATGAGTTTATATTGTCTGAAAGTACATGACCTTTGGAGACAGTTCCTAAGTTGTGAAATCCTAACAATAGCCAGGGCCTATAACGCCAAAGCTGATGCATTATCCAGGCTTGTCTTCATAGGGGTGGATGGACTTGACAGAACAATGCACATCAAGATAGTGGCAGAACCTAGCATAACTCAAAGGCCCCATGGACATCGACCATGAGCCCTTCTGGATGGATCCAATAGTTGATTACATAAGCAATGGAAACCTGCCATCGGACCCTCAGGTTGCTAGAAGCATCCGGTATAGAGCTACAAGGTACTGTCTCATCGAAGAGATTTTGTTCTGTGGAAGTTTTACACTCCTCTATTTGAGATGCCTTGGACCTTCTAAATCGCTTCAAGCCTTAACCGAAGTTCATGAAGGTGTGTGTGAAAACCATCAAGTAGCCCGAGCTCTTGCATATAAGCTGATAAGGTATGGGTACTACTGACCAAGTATGAAGAAAGATGCAGCATATTACGTTCGAAAGTGCGACAAGTGCCAAAAATTTGGACATGCTCCTATTGAAGAGCTAATTTCCATTCACTACTCAACTCCATTCGAACAATGAGGAGTTGAAATTCTTGGGCCATTCCCCTTGGCTAGAGGACAATTAAAATTCGTAACTGTATTAGTAGAGTATTTTACAAAGTAGGTTGAGGCTGAGCCTCTGGCAACAATTTCGGAGCCTAGGGTCAGATCATTTATATGGAAGTCCATCATACGCAGGTTTGGAGTACTAAAAGTCCTCATCACCGACAACGGAAGGCAATTCGATAACCCACAATTCGGGAACTTTTGTATTCGACCATAGGATTGATCATCGCTTAACTTCTGT
>NC_036251.1:21414146-21444364 GCF_002742605.1 Olea europaea var. sylvestris
TTTCGGGCTTGCATGCCCACACAATGTTTATTTCCTTTAATTTTCTGGCTTACATGTCCAACGCAGATTACCTTTCGTTTTTTCTTTTTGGGCTCTAACGCCCTAACAATTCCTATTCCAATAAGGTCGGGTATCAATGCCTTTGAGCCTTTTTCTATAGTATAAGAATTCTTCTTTACGTTATTGCTTCTCTATATGTCAAATTAGCGTAAGGTCGTGCTCCGTGCATGCAGCTAATTCTCAACTAAAATTAGCGTAAAGTCGAGCTCCGCACATGCAGCTAATTCTCAACTAAAATTAGTGTAAGATCGTGCTCCACACATGTAGCTAATTCTCATCTAAAATTAGCATAAGAGCGTGCTCCGTGCATGTAGCTAATTTCGAACCAAATTAGCGTAAGGTCGTGATCCACGCATGTAGCTAAGTCTTAACTAAATGAGCATAAGGTCTTGTTCTGCGCATACTGCTAAGTCTTAACTAAATTAGCGTAAAGTCATGCTCAGTGCATGCAACTCGACCAAGTGGAGTCAATTACACGAGGTCTTACCTTGGTGAAATAACGATTACGCAAAATCATGAAATATTAACAGTCGAGCACTAGACCTCGACCTCAATGACCTCAGTTTGCCTAAATAATAATAAAACTCAAGGTCAAGATCGGGTATAGAAATTATTCGATCCACCGAACCATGACCTACTGTGCTTATAAACAAAAATTGGTTTAAATCAGAAGGGAGAAGCCCGAACTCTACCTTTAAATCATTAAGGACCTAATGGCCACCATCAACATGCGAACTCAAAGAATCAAACTTTGTATGCACATCATGAGCCTAAGGAATGCCTATCCTCGAGCTTAAAAGATCCAAGGCCAGTCTTTAGAATAAAGAGCTTGATCTATTCCCACCATCTCCCATAACTATTCGTACTTGAACTACTAATTCACTATTCGTCATGAAAAACAAATAGCATCCTCGAGTTATGACATGCTCGAGTTAATTATCCCACAAAGCACGAGTCAATTGGCTACGAATTTTGACCTATGCCAATGATCGAACTTCAAAGGACAATAGTCCGAACTTGAAATCATGCATGCGCATGATAAATAGAACACTATAGCATAAATATATAAAATCATATATCAAGTATCATGCATGAACTAACAAATAAAAATTGGACGAGCTACATTTCAAAAATAAAAGATTAAGGCCCAGATCGGGCAATGTACATCATCAACTACATTCTAAGAACAAAAAGGTAACAAGCCTAGTTCGGGCAATGTACTTGACATTCAAAGACAAAACATCAAAAGATTGGGGTCGGGGAGCCTAATTTATGTAAACAACCTTGACATCATCATGATCACCGGTCCTAGCATCGTCCTCATCATCATTATCATCGACCTCTAAGGCGGAGAGCTCGAGATTGTTAGCAAGCTCATTCACCGTCCTTAGTTCTTCAACAATGGGCCTTAAGTCTTCGGGGAGTCTTGTCAGAAGAAAAGA
Source organism: Olea europaea var. sylvestris (assembly GCF_002742605.1). Taxonomy (NCBI): domain Eukaryota; kingdom Viridiplantae; phylum Streptophyta; class Magnoliopsida; order Lamiales; family Oleaceae; genus Olea; species Olea europaea. The sequence goes on from NC_036251.1 coordinate 21,415,649, forward strand.
GCGAGCAAGCCGCAAGCCATTATGATAGGAACTCGAGCCATATTGACCAAGGAGGGTCCCGAACTCTTCTAATTTCTTGAAGTCTTCAACGGCTTGAGCTCGAACTTTGTCGCGGGCTTTCACCAACTCTTTCTCGAAACTCCTCTTGGACTCAAGAAGCTCGAGCTTCGCTTCTTGAGCTTCACCTTTGTGGATCTCGACCTTCCCTCAGGCCTTTTAAAGATCAGCCTTTGCAGCCTCAAGAGCCTTTTCAGGTCACTAGTTCGCCCCTTAGCTCGCTGTTTTTCCTTCTCGAGCTCTTGCAGCTCGCTCGCAATATTGAGGCCATCCAAGGTAAGACCTCTTGCCACGCTCAACGTCTATACAAATAAAGTAAGTGAACTCGACGTTAGTCCAATCAAAGAAGTTTTGCAAATAAAAGAAACACAATTAAGATCGATATCTCAACCTCAAGGTCATGACCTCAAATGTCTTGACCCCCTCATGACACCTGCTTCTCAAACCGGTCAACGATAGCCTTCACAAGGGCGCACTTAGAATACTCCTCGAGAGCACTATTAGAGATGGGAGAGAAGCCAGAATTCGCGACACCTTGACATCCCCGAGCTCGATCTCCCACTCTAGGTGTTGGCTAAGGTGGTGAGGTTGGGGCCCTCGACGTCGATGACTGGCCTTTATGAAAGCCCAGGGTCTCCATTCTCGGAGACTCCTTGGTAGCGACCTCCCTAACCCTTTTCTTCCCCTTCGATGGGACTGGGGCCTTAGGCTTTGGGACTTTGGCCTTGTGATGAACGTTCACGAGCAAGTTTGATGGATTAAAAGAAATTTTCAGATTTGCAAAAACAAATCACAAGGCATTGATCCAAGCTCATATCGAGAACCCGACATTACAACTCGAGAAAATAAAAATCGTACCCTCGAGACCTCTGACATTTGCTAAGTCGAGGGTGTCATCCTCGAGAAGATAATCAATCTTTTCTGTCAAGGGGTCATGATTTTACTAATTTTAACCTATCTCGTTCTAGAACTTCGAAATAAGCCTAACACTCATTGAACCTATCCTTGTCCGGGATTTCCCACTTCGAGCTAAAAGGGTGATCGAGGTCTTCTGGCTTAACAAAAAAGAATCGCTCTTTTCAGCCCCAAAGGGAGCTAGGGGATTCTGGTGTCCTAAACCCTCCTTTGGTGGACAAATAGACAAAACAATTATACCTGGTGAAAATTTCATGTCAAAGACCATTTTCAACAGGTCGACTCTAGGCTCAATCTTGAGGCATCTGCAAAGGATAAAGAAATAGACTAATTCAAAAAATTAACTTAAGGGCTCGAACTCTTATCTTTTTAGACAATCGCTCACTAACTCACAATCTCCGGACTCGAGCTCGATTTTACTGAGAGTTGAGAGTGAAATATAAAAAATGAAGGGTCAAAGTTGGGGTATTTATAGGAGACCGTAGAATACTAACGGTCTTTTAATCTCAACTCTTGGACCAAAACACGTGGCGACCATCTAAGATCATGCCCTGACATCCCAACGGGCGTTTAACATGTTGAACGACACCTAGACATTTATATCTCTACATCTTCACTTGTAGATCAGGCTTGGACCGTAATCTATGACCTCAATGCATGGAGGCCTGTGATGTCCTTGAAATTAGCGAACCCCGAACTCGACCCGGACACCCCGACCTTAACCTCTCTCAAAACCGTCAAATCAAGGTCGGGCTTGTATGTCAATCAAATCAATCTTTCCCAACGACCTATGAAAACACTAACTCTACTCAACCTACAATTCTTACCTTAATTGACTTCCTTTTCGACTCAAACTCAAGTAGAATACTTTGAATGAAATACGAACACCTTATCCTACGAGGATAAGGACCACACTTGGTTAAGTACTTCTAGGACTCTCTCACCAATATCTATAAATACATGACTCAGGCTCATTCATCAGGGACATTTTTCATTTTTTCCAGTTCATAGCCTTACATAAAAGATTCCCTATTTCACTTAAGCATCGGAGGAGCGACGAGTACACACCTCGTTGCCTTTGTTTCAAGTATTCAAAGACTGTTCATGTTCATTCAAGTTCGTCGAAGTTCGTAGTTCAATCATCCATATCGAGATCTTTCAGGTACGATTTTTTGATAGCATCAAATTTTAATAACATATTTTTCATGGAATTCATAAATTTTCAATTTTTAAACTCCATCAAATAAGGACAAAATCACAATGGATTTAAACTTTTTCATTTTTTCTTACACAATTCTTCTAATTTTTTAAAATTTGTCTATAGTTTCTCTACAAATTATAACATTTACTTTACTTTCTAATCATATTGTGAACCTAAATTTACATTTTTAGATCTTTCAGGTACGATTTTTTGATAGCATCAAATTTTAATAACATATTTTTCATGGAATTCATAAATTTTCAATTTTTAAACTCCATCAAATAAGGACAAAATCACAATGGATTTAAACTTTTTCATTTTTTCTTACACAATTCTTCTAATTTTTTAAAATTTGTCTATAGTTTCTCTACAAATTATAACATTTACTTTACTTTCTAATCATATTGTGAACCTAAATTTACATTTTTTCCTAACAAATTATGAATATAGAATGAATTTTAAATGATTATATCCAATTTGACTTATATTTAACAAATTGTGTTTATTTGATTGAATATTAGTAGCGAATATTGGTTATAAATTTTTTCTTTTTATTACTTGGATTGATTGTTTGTATTAAACATAAACATTCATTTTTTTGTGATGAACATAATATTAATAAAAGGATTGTTTGAAATTAAATGGATGAAAATGATGAACGATATACTAATGAAGGAATGTGTTTTTAAACTCAATTCTGCGTTTTCTCGAGTTAAGTATGAATTATTCAAAAACCAAGAACAAAGTATTCGATCTATACAAGGTTTGAAGAGTTTGCGTCTGCCCTTGATCTCGAGTTTTCTAATTCTGCGCCAATATCCTTCCTTTGTATGCTGTCCAGTACTTTTGTGAGCCACTATTGCTTCTAGCTACTTGTCTCGGCCTTGTGCTAGTTGTTCTCCTGCAAATTCCTTGTGGGGTACTCATGGGGTGTTAAAACAATTCTCTTTTTAGATGTCCAGGATAAAACCCTAAAACTAAGTTTAACACAATTATATTTTGCATAAAAGTCAATCAATGCAGTTTCAACATTGACATCAGCTTATGCCTGATTGCCGAACCGTGCAAACATCTACCAAGCCTCAAATCAGGCAAATTCGTGCACCCTGTAAGAAGTGAAGCCAATGTCACCTCATTAGGCCTCACACCTTCGATCTGCATCATTTGACACAGCTTGATTGCCCTTGTCCAATTAGCATGCATTATGTACCCATTAGTCATAGTAGTTTATGTCACATCCCTCTCCACCATCTCATAAAAAACTCTACTTGCTGGGTCTACTCTTCCGCATTTTACATACATGTCCATCAAGGAATTCTGAGCTGCCAATCTTTTCCCTAAACCCTTCTCCTCCACCAATAAATGCAGCTCTTACCCCACTTCCAAGTTTTTCAAATAACCACAAGCTAGCAAAATCGAAAGAACCGAAGCACGATCAGCCTCCACTTCACCATCTACCATTTCCCTGAAAACCATCACAGCCTCTTTAGCACTATCATTCCTAAAATACCCACTGATCATTGTGTTCCAAGAAACCATCCCTTTCCCCTTCATTGCATTTCTAGCCCCATCTTGAGGTCGGGCCTCCACGTGAAGGTCAGGCCATATGAACATAATCTCTCTCCCACTTTTTAGAAGACGTTAGTCCTACTTCAACTATAATTCCCCATGACCCTTATCCACATAATTTACGTATCACGGTTCGATTCAAATTCAAACGAAAACTTCCAATATACCACAAACACGTTGCACAATAGCGATAAGGGTTACAAGTAGTTGAATTCTTTTATTACTCTACCATCTAAATCTATAAATGCATTATCAAAGTTCATTGTTGAGGTACGTTTTTCATTATTTCCAATTCATAGCCTTGTACATAAATTATCTCTCTAACTTAAGTATAGGAGGAAAAACGAAGACACACCTCGATACCTTTATTTTAGGTATCAAAAGGCCTTGTTCGTGATTAGTCCTAGTCATCAAACTCGAAAATCAACATATACAATTTTTGGTAGCATCAGTATCCATCACCACTAATGCTACAATATTATTCTAGATAACGCTAAGGGTGTGTTTGATTACAATTATTTTCCATGAAAAATATCAGTTTTCTACCCAAATTCTTACTTGGAGTGTTATATTGCTATTTTTTCATTGAAAATATTTTTCAACTTTTGAAAGTATGCCTAATTTTCCTTGATTTTAAGGAAAATATTTTCTTTAGTAAGAGTAGGTTTTTGTTTTCCTCATAACAAGGAAAAAAATTTCTTTTGTAGGTGATATTTTCTATATCAATCAAATACACTCTAAGTGATAAGTTCAATAAAAGATGAAATTAAGTGATTCATTTAATTATACATTTCATCTAATGTCATATTAAATCAAAATTGATATTTTGACACTAGTGGTGTTAAATAATATTATTCGTTTAGAATACTGAATAATTATATGAATAATGTTATCTAGCATCAGTTTAGATGACTATTTGATAGGTTCAATAAAATGAATTATGTAACATTGTATTTAAGTGAATTTATTATTTAACGTCATATAATTTCACATAGATTGGTACTTTAATATCAATAATGGTAAATAACGTTACTTTAAGGCTTTGTTTCTCTACTATTATTCTACATTTTTTTACAGTACTCATTTTTAACCATACATTATTCATTAAAATAATATTATACGTGAATAAAAAACTTTAACTTCTTTTTTAACCACATATTTCAAAATTAATAACTATTCCCCAATACATTATTCACAAATAATGGAGCCCAAACACCCCCTAATTGTATAGGTGCATATTTTTTTCCAAAAAATAATAATAATAATACATTTTAAAGACCTTTATGGCAAGAATTTCTCTTCATTTTTTCGTCTCTTGAATTCAGCAGAGGCCAATTTATCACGATCCTCAATGGAACGAGCACTCTCATAACGGGCCCCACATGAGCTGTTTCTATCACAACTGATGAAAACTCCCTCCACCGGCCACCGAATTGTCAAAAGCCTCCCCTTCGTCTAAAAAACCTGAATGGTCCCCAAACTATACATTGTGTGCGAAGATGGTCCCAGACTTTAAATTGAACTTCAACAATTTCTTAATTTTAAGTCATGAATCTCGTTCGTACAAAAATTAAAATCCGTCGGACTTCTTAGCTCTTACCAGGACAACTGATTGATGAAATGCCAATACACGTCGTACAAATATGACTTTTTCTTCTTTTCTTTTTTTGTTTTTGGGAAGGATTTTCAAATTAGAAGTGCATTAAAAGCATATTTTTTTGGTCCAAGAAATAGTACAATTTATCCTTATTGTTGTAGAATTAAGTCATTTGTACTTGTTTGTTGACATTTTAGATTACCCGACCCCACCACTCCTCTCACATGAGGTTGGGTCTCATGTGGAGGTCATGACGTGAGGTCCGACGCCCATGTGAGAGGAGCAGGCCCGAGTAAATTAAAGTGTGAACAAACAAGTACAAGTAGGATAACCCATTGTTGTAATAGATAAGTAACATCAATTCGTTGTCCAAATAAGAGGTTAATAATTAATTTTAGACGAAAATCATTTTTTGAATTAACGGCATTACCGAAGTCCAATTTCAAGTTCGGAGACTTTTTTGCATAGCGTAAAGTCTAAGGACAATTCAAGTTTTTTATCCTTATATGAAAGATATATTTTTTATTTTTTATTTTTTAATTTTATTTCCCAAAATGAAACCCAGAAATTGAACAACAACATACACCTCGAATAATCGAATTCTAAGAAAGCACATCTTATTTCCGATTCAAACAGAAATAAATTACAAAATAAGACGAAACAACACCAGAAGAAGAGAAAAAAAGTTTCACAATTTCATTTTCATCGCAATTTATCATTTTTCCAAGGAAAAATGAAAATCTATCTTCCCCTTCAATTTCTCCTCCTCTGTTAATTGAGGACGTGTTAAAGATGGAGATCGAGCCAGGCTCTCCAATTTTTTACAATTTCATTTCATTTCACTTCACGTTGCTTCTGGATTGATACATACGCGTATAAATTCGATAATTGTTTCTTCAAATTTTGATAATTTTAGCCGCTTTAACCACCGGATTTTCCCTCGAGATGGCCTCTCTTCCAGCGGCTTTGTAGTCGTAGCTGCAGTCGTGCCGATCGGAATAACGATGATCGGCGCAAAAGAGCTCGCCGCATCTGCATCTAAATCCGGTCAAACCGACCTTCCTCCGGCAACCGGAGCAACGATTCACCTCTCGCTTCACCAGCACAACCTCCGCCGAATCCGAATCATCTTTCTTCAAACCCTTACTGATCTCCACAGATTTCAATTTCCTCTCAGGCGAAGATCTCGAGGACGAGCTGGATCTAAACGATTTTTTAGATCCCGCAACCGCCGTGACCACAGCGGATGCAGACCCCGCTGCGGTGGCGCTGAAACATTTTTTACACAAATCATTGGCCGCAGAATTACCAGCAACACCGCATTTAACACACAGCGTTATGGTCTCCGGTACAACCTTGAATTCCGTCTCTTCTTTCTCTGTTTTTTGCGCCATAGTTACAAAAGCAATTCACAAAATCTTGAAAATTAACACGAAAATCTTATAAAGAAATATTATCGATTTGAAGAGAAAGAAAACGAGAGGTAGAGAGGAGCATGAGAAATTGGTTTGTGGGTTGGATTTTGAAGGGGAAAAAGTAAGGAATAATGGCCTCATGGAGACGCGGATTAGGATATAAATGGACACAAATGACCTCGTGACTTTTCAGTAATTACAGGTGGGGTTTTAGCTTTTAGGTGAGGGGTGGTTAGGGCTGGGGTAGGTACTTCTAGATCAGGTCTGACGTGGTAATAAGAATAACCCTCACCCATTCGATGATATTTTAATGTTGATTAGAGAGAATGTTTTAACAAGTTTACTCTTTTCTCCTCTTATGATTGTGATAATAAACAAACGCAAAAAATCAAGTTAAAGAATATCACAAGTGTATTGGATAGACTTGTACAATGGATTTATGGTGCAAGGATGGTAAGGTTAGATAGTATTTATTTTAATTTGTATAATATGATTTTCTACTTTAAAATATAAATAATATTGTTTATTTAAAGTCTAGATAATCATCGATCTTCATTGTCACATTGTATAATTAGACATTAGATAATGTGAAATAAACTCTCATGTCACCAGAGAATGGCTAATACTTATCGAAAATTACTTGATAGTTTTGAAGTTCTTAGAAATTCTAATTATGCAAAATAAATGAATCGTTAAATGGCTAAGGACCCCCCTTTTCTATGCAAAGACGATAAACCATAACTGCTAGATCAAGAAAAACCAAATTGCACCATCCATTTGTGCTGGCAGTTCGAATTGTCAAATACGAAAATGCGCCTCTTTAGTTTTGAATGAAAGGTCGAGATAGGACGTGACCCATGTTGGGAATCTATTTAATAATGCGCAGCGAAAAATAAAATAGATTTCAATTCCCACAAAAGATCTGCTTTGTGTTTAGATGGAAACTATGATAGAAATTGTACTTTTCTATAATTTTGCAGACTCATTTGCTATTTTTTCTTGATTTTGCAAACTTTTTTACTATTCTTTCGCTCCAACAATATTGATTTGTCACCCACAACAGTCCAATTGTCCAGTTTCCAATAAAATCCTACGCAGAGAACAAGATTGTAGGAACCAAGATTTTCTCATCTTGTGCTAGCAAAAATGAATTTTTCTACAAATTGAAAACCCTAGTCACTTAGGTCTGACCAGGTCCAATATTTAATTAACTCATTTAATTAAATTCGGTCCGTGAAAGCAACACAATTAATTAATTTATCCAACGCTTGTTAAATTAATTAATTACAAGTCACAATCTTCCAGTTCTCCTTTTGTGTACAATTCATCAGGTTCTCGATCACGATGTCTAACAATATGAATTATTATTTTGATATAATCAAAAACGATAAATTAAAACACCCTTTTAATTTATCACAAACTCACGTTCGTCGTCCTAGGTTGATATCTAGCAATGTGTCAGGGTAATATATGTGACGAAATATGTCACGTAATATGACAAAATCAAACTGGTTCATTTATCCTGAAACTATAATTCTTTCGTCAATATGATCCGATCAATTACGAGATATAAAATTGTGCGAATCCCGATTATCGATTATATCTTTCATTCCACTATTAAGTCAATATAAGCTGAAAACTCCTTTTCGACTTCTGAGTACACCTTGGCTAAGGATTTCATTAGCGACTTAATTGAATGAATTGTGGATCATAATATCTTAGTATCTAGGAGTGACGAATCCTCTATCGGTCATTCATAAACTTCATACGACCTTGACATACTTGAACGATGTCGTATTAGCAATTTCTTCGTCACCACCTGAAATACGTTGCAAGATAATCAATTTAACCACTTTCAAATCAAGAAACCTTTAATATCTCATGATATAATACTTGACTAAATTTCTCGATACTTAAGTAAATCTCCTAAATTTTCCTTTAATCAATTGGAGTTCATTTTACTTTCTAATACCTTCACAAATATGTATTATGCCCAATTTTACCTTGATCTCAGTCATAGAAATAATTATCCCTTTCAATCTAGTGAAAACTAGCACAAACAACTCAACCAACTTAACTTCATCTTAATGCTTTCATGTGAGTATTTCATCACCACAGTTATTTTTAGTAACAATACTTATTCAAGAACTCAAATAAAAATTCTAGGGTTTGTCCAAAAATTGATATTTCTTACTATAATGTAAATGAAAAGTAACCAATCAAGGAACTTAAACTAACATGACACTAATTTTTCTTAATCTGAAAATTACACTAATAAATCAAAACTCAAAAAATTAGTCACAAATTATACTATATCTCTTGGAGAAATTCGGTAAATTGAAGAATGAAATTTGAATAGTCAAACATACCTCTTTTACTTCTTTCTTCTATTTTTTTCTTCCTTTTTCTCCATTTCTTTTTTCTTTCTCGATTTTTTTTTTTGCTTTGCCTATTTCCTTCAGCTTTGTGTGTGTGTGTGTGTGTGTGATTCCCAACAAACCCCCAATCCTGCCTTTTTTTTTTTGTTAGCCGATCCATAATTCCTAATAGAAATATAAAAAAATGGGTTAATTGTTTAATAGTTAGTGGGCTCTAACTCATAATTGCAAAATAAGTCCTCCAACTTTCATATAAAATCACGTTAAATCCTTATCTTTTAATACTTGAAAAATAAATTCCTAACTTCCATTTTTTTTCATATTAACCCTCAAAATATTTTTCATTATAAAATAAGCCCCCAAGAAAATGATTTGGTCAGTTTAAGTCCTTATTAGACTTTGACTTTGACAAGTTAACTTTTGATTTTTGACTAATTGAAATAAGTTGTAGCACTAAGAGCCTCCCCCACGAGCAATGGTCTCACCTCTGTATCAACTTAGCTTTACCAAAAGCCGCCTAAACCTTTTTATCAAAAGCTGCCAAAGCCTAACCATTATTTTATAAATTTCTTTTTTTCTTCATACTCATTTTCAATAATGTATTCACATAATAAAGTATTCTACACATAAGCTCAAATTTTCATACTTTTTAACCTCACATTATTCAAGAAAATCACTTTTCAAAACTCATTTTTACCCAAATAATGATTGTCGAACAAGGGCTAAGTCTAAAAGCATTGCCCTCAATCAAAGGGCTTGCTTCTATGTCAACTCAGCTTTATCAAAACACCTTATGTTTCAAATGTTCGTCCTTGAGTAAGAGCTTTGACTCTACATCACTAACGTTCGCACAAACAACCACGAACGGTATTAACACAACATCAGTATCTTAAGTCTACGTCTCATATAAATATTTATGCTTTGAAATGGAGGACTATTGCGTTACATTATCTCTCAACAATAACATGACCACACCAACAACATAGCTTTAGCTAAGATAAAATACTCCGTGCCAAAGCATCACTTCTATAGCATATCACAACATAACACGTGTAATGAACCTCAACCTAAAATATGCATTTATATTAATATTCTTTCTTGGGGCTCAATCCTCTTAGTAAAAGATTGGACCGAGTTTTCAATTAAGAAAATGGACGGTAATTACTTGTTATCTTATTTGACTTGGAGAATTATTGTTACTCCTCATCGAATAAAGCAAGTAGGGATGACAATTCGAACTGTCAAAATCAATAATAGCGATTAACCAAACCGATGGCACAATGGGGATGTATATGATATTTGATTTTTAATGCCCTAGGTCGGGGCGGGCACGGGTATGATATTTATGATGTCGCCCCACCCTACCTCGCCTCGAACCGATTACCCGTTAAAAAAAATTAATTGGATAATTAGGCTTTCCATTATTTTTTCTATGATTCTGTCTAGCCCAAAATTCTAGCCCATTATCGAGCCGCTAAGTTCAACTAACCTAGCCCAGTAACTCTACACTCTATTACACAAATATTAAACATATATGGAAATTGTTTGTTAAATTCGAATTTTGCATTTCGGAATTTGGATATTGTTTGCTAAACTAGCTTAATATTGTGTTTTTGTTTTGGTTGACTTTTTTTTTTTTTTTCCCATAATTTGTCTTTTTCTAATTCGACGACTAAACCTATAAAAAATAATTTATTTTCGTGGTTATTAACCGCCCGAACCAAGCCAAATCGAACCAACTTATGTGGTTATGGTGGTTCGGTGATAGTTTTGGCCAAACCGACCATAAACTAAACCGCTGCCAACCCAGGAAGCAAGAAATGATCACATGGAAGCTACGTAATAAGCAAACTTAGACCTATGCTCCACATCAATGTCTTACTTGGTCTATCCAAGGCTCTTAAGTAGTCAAAGTGATGCACTTTGTCGAACCCCCATGTAAAAGCCGAACACTTCATGAACAAGGTGATGCGATACAACCTAATGCAGAACCAATCTGAAGCAAAAATAGGCTTCAGGCACATAAAGGCACTTCTCGTTGAATATCCTCCATGCAAGATCTTCTAAGATTGATTGATTTGATTTTTCAAAAGGTATCTCATGTCAAGTGAATTTGTCAATCTACGTTTCATTTGTCAATTTCAGGTAGTATGGTAGCTACTTTTCAGAATCATTTAGGGTGCGGTTGGTTTCCATTTTCATTTCCAAAACGAGAAAACGGTCATTTTTCCGCGTTTTGAGCGTTTTCGACATTTATAACTAAAAACGCTAAAAACGCTAAAAAGTCATTTTGCGTTTTCAGTAATAAATTTTACCTCGTTTTCGAAAATGCGTTTTCGAAAACGATGGACCAAATGCATTTTCCGAGTTTTCAAAAATGAAAAACGAAAAATGGGTCAAAAATGGCAAACCAATCATGGCCTTAATGTCCTGAACATAGGATTGATGGAATGACGCCGTTCCAATCATTTCAAAATCAGTTCAATTATCTCTTGAAAAAATAATATTCCTTTCCATCCTACACTGTCTTGAATTTTACATTTCATTTCTGAAAATTATTTTCTTGTATTTTTAGTCCTCATCCGGTGTAGAAAGATCAACAAATTAGAAGTTTCAAGTTTTGTAATTCGGAGTACTCTATTACAAGTTGAGATTGTTATATTTTGAAAGATGAGTTTTAGAAGAGTGTCGGCACAAAGCGAGACATTATCATCTTAAATAGAAATTGTTGAACTCTTATCTTGGTTATAGTATTTCAGCTTTATTTTTTCATTGTGTAAGTCGGAATTTTATCCAAATTTTAATTTATCAAAAATATTATTTTAGATATAAAATAGTGCACGACAAATTCGTTATAATACATTATTTTTTCCGAAAAAGCAAAACATGAGAACAATAATTTTTGTAAAGGTAGAAAATCCTGCGTACATTTCTATGGGCAAAATAGGAAATTAATGATGTCATCATACCCACGGTGATACGAGTCATTGATAAGAAAAGGGTGAGAGTAAAGAAAAAACCAAAATACAAAAAAGGCATAGTCATGTCAGCCGTCCATTCTGACCAGCTCTCCACCTTTCATACCAAGATCTGGCATTTCAGACACGCGTCATCTAATGATTGTGCCACATTTACAGTTTAATTGGGTATAAAGTAACTGTTGGTGGTATCGTCTCTCCGCGTCCCATAGTCGGCCGCTGAGTTTTAGTTTAAGGGAAAGTGGGCCTTCTCTTTATTCATACTCTGTGATTTGTGGCCCCCACCGGGTCAACCTCTTTGTTCGGCTTTGATGAACGGAAATTTTTGGTGGGATCTTTGTATCGTTCATCGAATGAGAAGTCATCATCTTATCGACTGAGCTTTCAAATTTTGAGGTGGTCTCATCTCATTGGGTGATGATAAGGACGAATGCAGACATTTTACATTAATGAGTCATAATCAAACTTTTAAAAAAAGTGACAAGTTTTTTTATTAGTTTATATAGGTTATAAACTATTATACTACTTTTTCATTTTGATTATTTTTACATCTAAAAATTTTTATATATAAAAACAAAAACGATCATTTTTATGATTTTTTTATGATTGTTACTTTTTCTTCTCAATCAATTAATTTTTTAAAATAATCTAATAAATTTCCTAGTAAATTTTTGACGTCATTTGAAAAAAAAAAATTGATCGAGAGTAAAATGTAATAATAATAAAAAAAAAATCCTAAAAAAAAAATCCTAAAAATGATTGAATTTTTTTTATATAAAAACTTTTCAAGTATAAAAATAATCAAGATGAAAAAGTAGTATATCAATTTATAACCTCTATGAAGTAATAAAAATTTTATTAAGAATTTTTACGTCCAAAAAATAAAATAAAATTTGACATCAAAACACATAAAATTTCTTAATAAAATGATGTAAATTATATTGATAAATTCGTCGCGCAAAAATAATAACATTAATAAAATAATTGATTTTTTTTTTCAAAAAAGACGAGTTATACGTTTCTTTTTAACATACACATTTGATGTACGCTTAACTATTTTCGATATTCATTTAGATCATTTGATATGTTTATGATATAGTTCTTGAAATGAGTTTCAAGACGATATAGAAGATTTATGGATACGGCTAGCGTATAATCGTCTAAATTTTTTTAAAGTTAACTTGTTATTAAAATTTTCGAAATATTAGTTTGGAACGACCTACTTTGACGCGTCGTAATATTTGCTATGATTGGTCATTTTGCACACCATTAATGACATGTAGTCCGTGATTATTTCAAAATGATATTAAGAATGTAATATTTCAACTTCATTTGATATTCCTCAATGAACCCGAAAAACAAGCAAAAAAAAACTTTTTTTTTTTTTTGGGGGAAAAAACTAGAGGTCAAGTGACCCTATGGGGCCCCGCTTGGGTCCGCCCCAAGGTGAGGGTGGTCCACCAAATGAGGTGGTGACCCCACAATAGATAGTCGTACTACATAAGATGATGCGATCGCTCCATCGAAGTTTTTCTCTCTGCTGCTTCTGTCAATTAAACAATTATTTTCTTCTTTTATTAATTCACTTCAACCATATTTATTTTACTGTTTTTATAAAATATTTCTTTCCCAAAGGATTTATTATTTTGGTAAGAGAGTTTACAACTTAATATTTAATGAACCTACACAGTATTTCAGTTAATTTGTTAAATTCTACTCGGATCATTCATAAAATTTGCATGCCATATTTTTATGAATTAACCTGTTTGGACAGGGTTAATTCCATGGCCAAAAAGGGGCGGCTGGCGCCCCTATTTTTGATCCTGGAATTCACTCTACCACTTTGGCTGTCCAGCAGGGTTGTTTTTTTTCTTATAGTTCGGTGTTCAAGTCAAATGTTCAAGAAATAAAGACGTGTGTGTATAGAACTATTAAGACGAGAATGAAATTATGATAAATTTGAATGTGTAAAAATATATATGCCGTCCAAATGGAACAATTAAAAGAAGAAAAATAATAAGGAAAGGAGAGAAGAGACAAGTGACGACATGCCAACCGCCCATATTGCTCCTTAACGAATTAATCCAACGAAAAGTGCAACATGTACTAGTAGTCTCATTAAGATAAAAATGCAATAGAATAAGCTTATCATCTTCTTGTTTCCACTTTCCAAAAAAAAGAATATCTTTTCACAATGTCAAATTAATTGTAATAATCATTCACGGCATGGAGAGTTGGTTTGACGCTTAAGGCCCGTTGGATTAATGAAATGTTCGTATTGTGATTGACAAATTCTCTGATTTAACTATTGTGAATTAGGTCATTTTGACAGCTTGTCGTATATTTGATTCATGATAGGCTAATAGTCCCCACCAATAGGCATGGACCATCATCGATTTATATAAAATTGAAAAATATTTAACAAAATTGGAAATCAAACACTATTTTAATACTCCGTCCCTTAAAGATAATCTTACTTTCCTTTTTTGTATGTCTCAAATTACAGGTTACTTTATTTGTGAAAGTATAATTAATTTTGTTATTGACAATTGCACCCTTGCAATTCTAGAAATTATTACCGTTATATTCCTGATTCTTCTCTATAATTATAGGGATTTGGTTCTTAATAAAATAGATAAGTCTATTAATTTTTATTTTTATTCTTTTATTTCCTCTCTTTTTATGACACGCTATTAGCACGATAGCTTAAATTTTCAAAATTTAATAAAAGTAGTAATTTTTTTATAGGCATAAATATTTATCACGTGTATCAAAATTAATTAGTGACATGTAAATTTTTCTACATACATATGTATCAAAACGAAGTTGCTTCTTTTATTTTTCTATGCTTTTTTTGCTTGTACGCAAATCTATAATGATTATTTCATTATATGTATAATGATTACTTTGTACTATTTGCATGCTTATATATGAAGTCAATTCATGTGCATATTTAAAAGATTTTTTCACTTATACATTTTGGGTAATTAAATTTTTCTATATAAATTAATATCATATGTATATGGTAGTTAAATATTTTTAGACATTATTCCATAAACTTTAAATTAATAATTTATTATGTTGTTGTTTCTGAAGTAGTATGACATTATAATTAATATTTAAACATAATATTATTTTTATTGCTCCTCAAGAGCATAATATTGCTTTCATATTGATTTATTGCTCTTGAAAAAGTAATAATAAAATATAATGTGTTTTCGAAATAACACATATCTCGAATAATAAATATCTCATTATGTTCTTAAAAAAATACAAATTAAACAACTCAATGCTATATTGTAATTTAAAAAAAAATGATTTTCTATATTATTAATATTCAAGAAGAATATTAATTTATTGCTTTTGAACAGCATGAATTATAATTTTAAATATTTTAGAAAAAATATTGATTTATTACTTTTGAAGAAGCAATAATTAAAGATAATGTGCTCTCCAAATAACACATTTTCGAAGAATATATCATTTTTAACTAATGTCATAAGGACATTAGTTAGTTTGACTATTTGAATGGTATATGATTATAATAACTTTAATTGTATTATACCAAATTAAATCATCGAATTATATTTTATATTGAAACCAAAGTCCAATTTGACTTTATTGTTTGGCATGACCAATTGAATCATCATTGGATCAATAATTATATGAAATTAAAAATTCAAATGGATATTCAATAAAAAATCAGGAAATTCTTCAATTCAATCATACATGATGTTTGTTCTCTTTCATGAAATTTTTTTATTAACCATCACTAGTTTAAAATATGGACTGAATTTCCTATATTTTCGAAATTTGATTAGGGTTGATAAATGAGGTCCCATCATCCTCCAAGTTGATCATCTAAATATTATTTATATCAAATAAATTTGATACATATATTAAATGATTACATGGTGTTCGCAAATTGGAGTTTGCGAAATTACTGCTCAAATTTAAATTATGAGAATAATTTTCAGATTATATAATTAAGATTGTGGCTTATTAATGCTAGTAGGCATAAATTTCAACATTTTAATAAATGTTAGTTGTGATGACTATAAATGATTTAACACTATTATTTATTGAACGCATCAAATTAATTTAATTGAGAACAAAGCACTTCCTATTTTTGTTTAGAAAATTCTTTTACACATCATGCCAACATCATAGTTCTTCCTATTATGACTAGCTTATGGTAAGGGTCCATTTTTTTCACCTAATTATTTTGATAGTGCAGTATATGTAAAATTGAACTATCACAATGCACTGAGATTAAAAATAAAGAATATTGAGAATAAATATGTAGTTTGAATCCTTATCCCAAATAGGCAATATTTTATAACGCTGGAAAAATGATTGTCAATTTGATTGGATATTTCTCTCAGCCTTTTGGAGGAATTACGAAATTGAAAATAATATATAAATGCATCATCATTTGAATGGTCGCAAAATATCATTCGAATCAGAAGTTCGAAAAATAGCATATTTAGATGCATTTACTTATCAAAGAGATAAATAATATCTCACGCACCAATTTTATATGCTCCAACACGAATTAATGTCATAGAAAGACAATTTGTTAACATTATATTTGACATATCTATGAGATGTCTGAAGAGTGATAATATTCGATTCTAATAAAAAAAAATTTTAAACGAAAATAGAGCAATTAACAAAGATGGTCTCATTAATGAGGTATATACTCTTGATAAATATTTAGATATAACGAATTTTAAAATCTCCTAAGAGGTTCAAGTACATGAAATAATGAAACTTGAGATATCTCAATAAATTATGTCATTATGGAAAAAGAAATATAATCGAAAAGAAAAATTGTTGACAATAATTTTGCACATGATGTATTGATAGTGAATAATCAAAATAAATGTATCGAAATATATCAATCAAAGTAATGTTAACCAAATAAATGGGATGCATGTGGTACAATTGCATTAGCGATATTTATTGAGAAAGATTATTAAAATGATGATATCTGCCCATATGTGTTTTTATAAAAGAAACAAATATAGAATTTGCAATTATAGCAATTTATGTTAATGATTTAAATTTAATTGGAACATCTGAAGAACTCAATAACACTGCAGATTATTTAAACAGTGAATTTGAAATGAAAGATTTGGGAAAAATCAAATTCTATCTCAAGTTGTAGATTGAACATTTTCTACAAAGGATTATTTGTTTGTTAATCTACATACACAGAAAAAGTTTTAAAGCATTTTTATATTAATAATGCACATCTATTAGTATCACCTATCGTTGTTCGATTACTTGATATGAAAAAAGATCAATTTCGTCCATTTGAAGAAGGAGAAAAGATTTTTTGTCCTGAAATATCATATCTTAGTGCAATTAGAGCATTAACTTATCTTGCAGATTGCATTTGACCCAAGCTTGGTTTTCCTGTAAATCTCCTTACAATATATAGCTATATGACAACTCAAAGATATTGGAATGGTGTTAAATATATTTTTCGCTACCTAAAGGGCACTATTGATTTAGGATTATTTTATTCTTAAAAGTCGGGATCTACTTTAATGGGATATGCAGATACATGTTATTTCTCTAATCCATATAAAGTTAAATCATAAACAAGATATGCATTTACATGTTGAAGAACAACTATGTAGTGGAGATTTGTGAAGTAATCTTTGACAGCAACACCATCAAATCATTCTGAAATTATTGTATTTCATGAAGCAGGCTGGAAATGTATATGATTCAAGAACATGACTTATTATATCCAAGCATTATGGGGGTTAATTTCAACAAATGATAGTCTAACAATTTTGTATAAGACAATATAGCTTGTATTGCACCACACAAAGGAGACTAAATCAAAGGTGACAGAACGAAACATATTTTTCCAAAATTCTTTCATACGCATGAGTTTCGAAAGAATGACGACATTGATATTTAACAATTTCGCTCAAGTGACAGTGTGGTCGATTTATCTATAAAAGCATTGTCGACATCTATATTCAAGAAATTGGTTCATGAGATTGGAATGCATTGATTCAAAAATTTTTAGCGATCAACATTAGGGGAGTGGCTGTACTATTCTTCCCTTGCTAAAGTTTTATCCCACTAGATTTAACTAGTAAGGTTTTAATGAGATAATATTTATTTTTAATACTCTAAAAATAACTGTATTATTGTTCATTCATTTGACTTTTTTGTCCCATTAGATTTTTATCAAACAAAGTTTTAACGAAACAAATATTTTTTAATGTGTCATTTAAGGGGGAGTGTTGTAAATACTAAGTTTATTAGTGAATGACAATTGTACTCCTACAATCCTAGAAATTATTATCATTGTATCCTTGATTCTTCCCTATAAATAAAGGCTAATTTTTATTTTGCTCAAGTTTGGTAGCAATTTTTCATCTAAAAAAATCAATTTTTTGACTGTTGTTTCACTATTCCAACTGTTATTTTTGACTTCTTCACTCACAGGTAGGATCCAATTTTCTCTCTAAGGTCAAAAAATCAATTTTCATGATCACTACCGAACACGCCCTTTATCTTATCTTTTTCTCTCTTTTCATAACAAATTTCTTAATTTTCTAATTTGTCTTTATTTAATATGCATTGTCATCAACAAATATGTTCTACTCGTATTTAAATTTATTTTATTTAATATACGAATGTAATAAAAAATGTAAATACAATTTATATTATCAATAATATTAATTACATTTTCTTGATCTGTGTGAAAACGAAAGCAAACTTAGCCCTTGCTTGACCTCCATTTTTTGAAATGAAAATAGGCAGAATAGTCTTTTTTTTTTTTTATATATATTAATGAGTGGTTGATGGAGAAGAAATTTTTATTTTTTATTTTTTTCATTTTACGTGTAATATTATTTTATGGAAGATTGTGAGATTGAAAAATATAAGAGAGAAAAATAAAATGTAATTTAATGAAGATCAAATTGGACTTATTTTTATATGATGGATGGAGCAAAAGACAATCCGCGTTAGCTTCTAGCACAAGGATGTCTTGCCCAACATTTAGGGTAAAATCTGATGTCACTGAAATTTTGGTCACTTAAAACTCTTTTTATCTTAATGCGTTACTAATTTAAGTTTCAAATTTCAATATTTCGTTACCCACCGTCTTTCAAATTTAAAAAAAAAAAAATAATAATAAAATAAAATTGCTTAATTGACAACCATTCCGTATCAAAACTTTCACGTCCTAGTTGCATTGTGTGATAGTTTGTCACTACACCATGTCATAGTAGTGTTAAAATAAAAAATACACACTTTCAACATTTTTATTTTAAGGTACTATAACTCATATTGCACTAGTTTCTACAGTGCTTCAAAGGCGATCAATTATGATATAATATCTATCAACTAAGCAACTTTCTGTTAATTCAAATGACAATAAACCAAATTTGATAAAAAAGCAATTAATAATAATAAAATAAAATTGCTTAATTGACAACCATTCCGTATCAAAACTTTCACGTCCTAGTTGCATTGTGTGATAGTTTGTCACTACACCATGTCATAGTACTGTTAAAATAAAAAATACACACTTTCAACATTTTTATTTTAAGGTACTATAACTCATATTGCACTAGTTTCTACAGTGCTTCAAAGGTGATCAATTATGATATAATATCTATCAACTAAGCAACTTTCTGTTAATTCAAATGACAATAAACCAAATTTGATAAAAAAGCAATAGAATTTAAAACTAGGTGATCAATAACCTAGTTAAGACATTAAAATTTAGTGAGCCAATTTTAATTTTACTAAAAGTTCAGTAACTACATATAAACCATGCAAAATAATGTGTACAAGCAACTTTTGTTCTCTGGTCTGCTGCGGCATATCCGCGATTAAACTCTTTCACGATGCTCCAGGCGCAGGACAGTGGGGGACCTTTAAAGTTGGAGTTTAACCTTTAAAGTAATGTCACATTGAGCCTAAAATTTACATTTCAACTTTCTTTACACGTAATGTGTTTAATCGATGCACAAGTAAACTTCACGTCATTTGCGGTGGTTTCCAATCAAGAAGGCAAGGAACATGTACTCGAGAAGTTTTGAATGAGAAATTGGAAAAGTAGTCCAAGGCATTCAATGAGGTATAGAACAAATTCGTGCACTTAGCGCAGGCTGGCTCCAGGATCCAGCACCACCCAGACAATTGCATCATGCCGTAACAGATTGTCATGTGCTCTCCCCACGCAACATGCATATCATTACACTTTCCAGTACACACATAACAAAGCTGTCATATAGCATGGTCGACGCCACATAACAATCAAGGAATCAGTGGACAGTACAAAGATAATTAGGTACAAAACAAGCTGAACCTCTATGCTCAAGATGTTATAACACATGTACTGTCAGTTTTGAAAAAGCTTGAGCTCATTTTATTCCTCAAGAATTTCTATCTCGTCCTTCAAGATTCAAACCCAATACCTCATGATATCAATTGAGCAACCCACTTATTCACAATTTATTTCCATCTATTTATAATTTAAACAATTTATAAAAAAACTCCCAACGTGCTCTAAATCTTCCCCTAACCTGCCACAAAATCATGATCTATAGTGCAAAAAGATTTACTACACAACTCACTCTCCAAGCAAACTCATAACTTGTAATGAGGTAACGACCACTTACTTGGGTCCAACTCAACAAAAGCATGACATGAGACCACTAAATAGATAATTAATAGACGTAAAAGCCACTCCAGAAGAAAGTCGAATACAAAGCAAATAAGGAAAAAGATCATCAGACCAAAGCACAAGCAAGCACTAGTCACGGGCGAATAGGCTTGTATCTTTACTGGTAAACGAGACTCTAGTATTTCTAGGTTGGAAAGACGCCCTATTACTGCATTCAACCACTTATGATCTAGGACGCCTAAAATAACATATGAACCTTCTTCATAAGACAACCTCATCTTGGTTCACGAGCAACTACATATGCGCTATATCTTGTCGAGCTTTTGGGCCCTAACAACTGGGTTGGCTTTGGCTATAGATTCCTGACCAGCTGCATGATAATCAAAAGGGCATTCATGTTTGTCGGAGTAGCGGTGAACAGCACAGAAAAGATTGCCACATCGACAATTAAAACCCATCAAACCAACACGCTTCTTGCAGGTGCTGCATCTCTTCGGACCTTGTTTAACCTCCTCACTTTTCTCAGTTGCTGGTGATGCAGTTGACGCTTGTGCTGATGCAACAACTGTATCTGGTGAAGCTGTCTGCGCATCCATAAGTATGGCAACATTTGAACCATTTCCATTAGAGTTGGAGCTCTCATTCACAATACTCTCAATCGATGAAGCAGCAAGCTTGGCCTGTTGTTGCTTCAAAACCATGTCTTTATAACACTTGGAGCACATGTTCATAGTTGCTGCCGTTCCAAAGAATCCACAGTTATTGACACAAAGGATTGGAGCTTGAGGAGCTTGGCATCCAGTCTCATTTTGCTCCATCTTTCAGATTTTTCCTGAACCGAAGTAAATTAATGAAGCAGTACAAAAGCAACACTCATTCAAGATTGTAAACCTAATATAATTAACTGCCCAATTCTTCAATGGATTGCCATACCACTTCTGAATTAAAACACACTCAACATACAATGTAACAGCTGTAGCATGTTTTGTTCGAACTTGAACACAAAATAAAGCAAGACAAAATGCACAACCCACTATTCAAGTTTCTCTGCTGCAAGAAGAGATAAATGCATATTGTCACCACCGGATCAAACTCTCCACAAGGAATTTCTATGCTAAGAAGCACGGATACGGATACGTAATTCGGGTATGATACGATACGGATACGCCAATACGACTTTTTTGAAAAACTTGGGATACGCCGATACGTGATATAAATTTCAACATAAATTTATTAATGTTAAAAAACATTAATACAGAAGCATGATAATGAAAATAAATAAACTACCAAAGCACTTTATCTAAATCATTAAAGGTAGAAACTTCACTTCCTTCAACATCATCAACAATTTCTTCATTATTATTAAAAATAACAATCTTTAACTCTGGCTCATCTAATGATAGATTAGCAACCTCAAGTCTAACATCTTCAAGAGTATCAAAAAAGTTTCCAACAATGTCCTACATTTTGGATTCTCCTATGAATAAAGATCTATTTTTATTTTTTTTTAATAAAAGACGCAAATTGCTATGAATGAAAACCAATTCTTCAACTTGTTGTAGATTTATTTTATTCCTTCTCGTAAAGTGTACAAAAGACTAGGCACTAGATGAAGAAGAAGAAGGTTGTACAAGAAGTTTCAAAGCAGTATTTTGTAGTGAAGGTGCATGCTAATCATGAAGTATCGGATACATATCAAAAATCATACAAAAAATATAAAATAATTAAAAAATACGTATGGGATACGTATCTGATACGTAAAAAATATAAAAATATATAAAATAATTAAAAAACAAGTATCCGGTACGTATCAAAGGGTATCGGAGAGTATCGATGTATCGGATACGGATACGTAACAAGTTTACAAGTATCGGTGCTTCTTAGTTTCTATGAGCCTGCACAATAAGCTTCACATTGCAAAAATTATCATAACCACTTCATTTACATTCTCTTATTTTCGTAATCCAACCTTTCCATAGATGCATTAAAGAGAAAAGCTGACCAGTAAAATTGACCTTATATAAAAAATACAAACACTATAGCAGATCCAGCTCAAGATACTGCAAGCAAATCCCCACAAGGTCTAATTCTACATTCAGAAGCATAATGGAATAAGTCGCAGTGCTTTTTAACTCCTAATAATCATAAGATAACTGCATTGAACTGATCTGCATAGAAAGGAAGCCTATGTCCATAACATACCTAGAGCATTTAATTTTAGCAACCTGAAGGAGAAAAGTATAAACAAAATTTGCATTAGTTTACGTATAATGGATTTGAAATAACCTTAAATGGCATAACAACTGCAGGTAACGCATTTCTCACACAATATGATAAATTATCGTAAGCTTCACATTGCATGAACTATCCCACTCACATCTCGACTAGGTCTCCGCTTCATTCAGAATCAATCATGATGGAACAAACTGCAGTGTTTCTATCTCCTAGATAGTCATAAGAAAACTGCAAAAAACTTTATTTGCATAAATAGATAGCTTATGTCCATGATAGACCCACATCATCCCATGCCAGAGACATAAAGGAGAAGTTAAAAATAAATTTCCCATTAGTATATTAATTCATGCTCAAGTGAATTTCAATTTTTTTTTATTTTTATTTTTTTCAGGGAGATGGGGAAGCAATGTCAGGTGCTAAAAGAAAATATGGAATGGTGTCTACTTGGACATTAGCATTATTTATCATAATGATTCTAATGAAAATAACAGGAATTGCATGTACCATATTCTTCATTAAATATGATAAATCATCATAGATTTCATGTCGCTCAAACCATCGTAATCAGTTAATTTACACTTGCCTATTTCCACATTATAGATTTACTCAAAGATACATTCAACTGAAAATCCAAAAGTAAATTTCTCATAAAAAATATACATGTAAATATCGCAAGTCAGTTCAGACACTACATGCACAACTCTACTAGGTGACATGCCCTATTCAGAAGACAATCGTATGGATAAAGACAAAATTTTAACTTCTAAATAGTTATAGATATCTATATTAAGCTTTTGTTTGACGCCCATTTTTTGAGAATAGATTTTGTAGAAAGTAATTCTTTTTGAAGAATGTGTGGTTGAAAACTAGGAAAATGTTTTGAAGTGAAAAATTATTATTGTGAGAATGTGTGGTTGAAATGAGTTTTGTAAAAAAAATAAATTATAAAGAATGGGGATCAAACAGGTGATAAAATTTATATGCAAGCTTATGTCCATAACAGACCTACATCTCCCTCTAGCAACCCCTAGTGGAAAGTATAAATAAATTTTTCATTAGCTTAGCCTCCATTTGGGAAGAATTTATAAATGGTTTAATTTATTTATATATAGATAGAAACGAGTGGTGGATGTCAACTTAGGAGTCCATTGATTTGTGGGATTGAAAATGAAATTTGATTATTTACAAATGATCTATAAATTTTGCCAAACAGAGTAGTCATGCTTGTGTGCATGTTTTTCTTCTTTTCTTACCTATTCTTGGCAAGGGGGAACAAATTTCAGGTGCTAAAAGGAATTTATGAAATGGAAACTCCTTGGAATGTAGCACCATTTACCATTAATGAATATGGATATTGCCTTTAATGGCATAAGAATTGCATGTAACACATTCTTCATAAAATATGATAATATGCTGAAAGTATATGTATCAAAAAGCCTTATGAAAAATACAAAATAAAATAAAATTGCCATTTTAAAACTCGTAATTTCATCGCACTCTATCTAAAAGATTCCTTCTAACTAAGATCCTGTTTGAAGCGTCACCTGATCCTCATTTCATTCGTGGAACGTTCAGTAAAATAAAATAGAAAAAAAACTGCAAGAAAAATTCATGGAATGAATGCTATGATTTCATCTTAGATATAAATCTGAATATTTTCTGCAAGTGATAGATCTCTTCGAAGTCAGGACTAAGGGTGGAAAAACTTCTTCCAATTCTAAACACAGAAGAAAAAAAAAGAGATGAAAGAAACACTTAGTGCGAGACTTGATATGTGGGCACATATTGTAGGTTTTGAAAAAGATAGATGTAGACCGAGAAGTATGGACAACAGGCACCCTTAAAAGGCATCAATTTTATACACACACTATAAGTTCAATCCTCACGAACACCCTGGCATATTCTGTGGGGTCCCCACAATAATATCCGTACTTAATTAACAAACTTCAACCAAATAAACAGCCTTGAAAAGCATTTATAAAAAAGAATGTTTGAGGCATATGCCTCAAATCCCACTCATCAATTACGTGATTACTTCTAGATAATAGTAAATTGAAAAAGTGCTTGTAAGAAGTCCATGTCAAAATAAGTAACTTATGATTAAAAAAAAAAAAGCTATTTATTTAAACTTACTTTTTCTTATATACAAACTAATAAGCCTTAAAGTTCAATTTGTGAGGCTTACGCCTCAAGATGACTAACGTGTTTGCCACTTTTGTCTTGCAATTTCATGACACATTATTGGCTTTGGTCTTTTGAGTTATTTCTTCGAGACCTAAAATTTTTACTAGTTCTTTTATTTTATTTTTTAATACCTATACATAAAGAAAAGGGAAAGAAGAATACACCAATTGCAAGTGGAAGATGATGGCAATGAATGAGAAGAAATTTATAGCAACGAGGATGATGTTGATGGTTCCCTAAAAGATCATAATATAAGAGATTTTTGAGCTCTTTCAACTTCTAGAAATAGAATATAACTCCATAATGATATTATTAATTTAAGAATTTATTATTTTGTATTTATGTTCCATTTTCAAAATAGACTTGTAATTTGTTAATTTGTTTTATTTTGAATTTTTTAGATTGTTTATGGTTTATTATGAACATAATTCCAAATTACAATAGAATTATTTTACTTGTCTGATGCCTATGTTGTTGCAGAAGTAAAATGCTTAGTGGCGGATTAAGCCTTTTTACACATTGTCGACAACAATCCTATAACCTAACTACTTGCTTTCCCACTTGTGACCTATTTGTTAACCCTCAAAAGCAAGGAGAGGGACATCACGAAGCTCAATTTATTTCTGCAGATCAGAAATATACAAGATCAAGCACAGAGTGATTCTCATGGCGCATAGGAAATCAAACTGGGAGAGGAATGGAAAATTTGCTTTACCAGTAAAATTTTCTTAAGTTTCCATTAATAACTAAAACCATCATCACCAACCCCAAAAGAAAAATGTGCTGCCAAAAAGGGCTGGTGGAGGAAACCGCAAAAAGAAATAAACAATATGCAGCCAAAGAAAAGAAAGGGAGGTTACAAGAAACGACAAGAATTCGGAAGAAAAAAGGGAATTATTTGGAACTATGAGCTGCTTTACATTTAAGGCAGCTGATTATCAGATTCACTGGCCCACAATCGTACATCTACCATTACATACTGAATATCAACTAATCAATCACTAAATATAGAAGTGCCTAGCCTGTTACTAACACTTTTGAATGGATATTGCAATTTAGCTAGGACAACAAATTTCCACAACTAAAATCCTTAACAACCATTGAAACTTGATTTCTGTCTTTGGATATCTATTGATGTATTGGTATGGTATCCATAAAAAATCAGGCTAATTATTTATCTTATACTATAGATATTATATATTCCTCTTCTACCTTCTATTTGTCTTCAGTAGGCAACACGTGTCTTTTCTTTTACATCTTCTGTGAAGCTCTAACATTGATTTTTAAATTCGCATATTTAACTCAATAATAAATTTCGACACAAATCAGAACACTTATATAGAATAAAATCCGATTTTTAACTTTTTGATTCTCAAGGGACCTTATGATTAATTTGCTTTTATCAAAAAATTCCTCAATCCAAAGTATATGTGCCAAATTTTTTTTTTTCAAATCGCCACTGAATAATCATTTCTATCCGTCAGCTTCAGCAAAAAAATCATATAATACACGCTAAAAAAAAATTTTAAAAATTAAAAATAAAAATAACAGGAGGAATTGCACATAAACACTAACCTGTTCGCAGAGGAGACAAAAGAGTAGTGTCTGAGATTCAGCTTCTAGTTCCCTACAAAATAAAAATCAACAAAATTAAAAAGAAAAAAAAATCAATCAAACAGTTACAATCAAAACAATTCATCATAATCACACAGTCAATTATTCATCATAAATATGGTTTTCTGTGTATTCATATATATACACACACACACACACAGAGAAATACGAACCCTAGAAGCGAACAGGAAATTATGATAGATAAAAGCAGAGGAGAGAAAAGAAACCGGCTATTCTATATGTGAGATAGGATCGAGCGAACTACACAATTAATAAAAGAGAAGAAGAAATAGAGTAATTATTCTCTACATACAGTTCGTGTAATCCGTCGTAACGTTTCGGATTTTGATTGGTAATCCACCATTCTAGCCAATGAAAATTAGGCTTAGGAAAAGGATGTTGAATCGAGAGCACTAGATTATAATAAAGGAATGGGAAATGTGTAATGGGATATGATCTGTCATTTTTAAAAATTTAAAAAATGTTAAATGGACGCTGTCACATGATACGTGGCTTTAAGTTTTATTTTTTTATTTTTTTTAATCAAATTTTAATCACACCTTCTTTACAACGTCACTAATCCAAAATCATTTTCACACAAACATGTAGGGTGCGTTTGATTGCACAAATTTTCCATAAAAAATATGTTTTTTCCACCTAATTTCCTATATTAACTTGTTTGATTGACAATTTTTTTAAGAAAAATATTTTCTTATTTTTGATCACGTGATCTCATTTTCCTTTAAAGCAAGGAAAATATTTTGCTTAGGGGGGGGGGGGGCCGTTTAAGGAAAATATTTTCCCTGGCGAGAGGGTGGATTTTATTTTCGAATTCAATCGTTCCAAAAAATTCTCCACCCACGTTAACATCTCTCTCTCTCATCTCTATCCACGTAAAAATCCATACCGTCTTTCTCATCTACTCAACCGAACCAGGAACAAGAAATCGACTACCCATCTCTGCTTCCATATTTGCCTCCAGGGAAATCATTAATGGCGAGGAGCAGCAGATCGTGGTCGAGCAGGTGGAGATATTTAAATACACCGTATTATTTGAAGAGACCGAAGCAATTGGCGTTGCATTTATAGTTTTCGTCTTCGGCACCTTAGTTGTTTGGGATCGCCAGACTCTAGTACGCGAGCACGAGGTAAGATTATGTTAATATTTTGGTTTTAATTTGATTGTCATTTTATCAATTGAAATCGAGAAGGATTTGAATTTCGTTTTTATGCTTTGGTGTTTGAAACAAAGTGTATGACGAAATAGTAATTGTGATTTTTGTGTCAAATAATTGAAGGGATCGATTCGACCGAAGGTTAAGCCTTCTCCTTCAATTCAGAATTCCCCAATCTTCTCTCCAAAATTCATACGAGCAGTAACGACTAACGAGCTCCAATTCCAAATAGAAAAGGGTTAAGGGTTGGACTTCTAGTTGTTTACAATTTATTTTCTCCAATTGAGAAATCAGAAATGCAACCCAAACATTTCTTTGGTTAACTATAGTATTTACTTCTGCGCCCAGGAAAATCAGAAGGAGAATGGAGAAAGAGTGCCTATAATGTACTGCCTGTTGGTTTAATCAGATTGATGGGGCCAAAATTAGATGAATAATAGTGATTTGATCTATTTGAGGGACAAACTTGAGCTAAAAGCTGTCAATGATGGGCCATCAAGTAATGCAGCTTCTAAATTCTCATTGTGATGTAAGGTAAATGTTCAGGTAAATTCTTATTTTGTTGAACATTGAATCTGAATTTTTTTTTGTCAATAATACGTGAAGAGTAAAATAGAAGATTGGTTATGTTAAGGTATAGGTTCAAAGGTGAAATGTCCTTGCTGTTGTCTGTCAAAGCTAATTTAAAGCTCTATTTTGTCAAGCTTTTATACTCGACCTTCACTTTATC
>NC_036251.1:21446133-21477839 GCF_002742605.1 Olea europaea var. sylvestris
ATTTTGATGGTATGTTGCTAGAATGTTCTTTAAATTCTACGTTGGATAGTAGAATTTATTTGTTGGATTCCTATGATGGTATAGAACGTTGCTTAAGTTTTTATGAAGCTGTTTTTTCGGGATCTCTATTTCATTTTAGATTGTAATGAAATCCTCTAAATATTGTTTGCCACGTAGGGATGAGAGGGAGGAATTATGGTGTTTGTCACAGTTGTAGAAGCACGAAGCACTACTTTGAAGATTGCAAGAGGAGAGTTCGTTGTCCACGGTGTGTAGTTGGAATTCAGAAATGATTTGTGGTTGAAAAGGAAGGTAGTAACAAAGGTAGACTATTCAGAACTTGCAGTAGCTCTTGATTTTTTTGACTGAGTAAGAACAGAAGAATCAAGTGGAGAGTCGAGTGTCATTAATGAGGAAGTGATGAATTCTTCTGCCAATGAGGAAGTCGACAATTTGCCAAGTATGTTCGAACATCTAGCTCGAATTGTCAAGAACGAAATGTCGAGATTTCATTGAACATGACATTTCACAAAGGAAAAGAGCCCTCGAACGATAATGGAGAAGAAAGGGGCTGGCATGATTATTAGTTATATTCATTCTCGTACCCAAAATAGTTTTGTGTTTGGGCTTGTAATACCGAAAGATGATGAAGAAAGTCGAAGAACCCAACAATTTTCATTTTGGAAGAATGCCATTTTCATTCTTATTTTCATTTTGTGTTTTGCTCTTATTATTATTATTTTTTTCCTTTGGCAAGAAAAGATCAAACTACAGTAGCATTTTTCTTTAGTTAGAATCAGTGAATACCGACAACTATCAAAGGCCTGCCTTTTGCCCAACAATTACAGCTTCCATATTTCATCAGATAAAGAAACCATCAGAACTTATAATATTTTTATTTTGTGCTGGAGCCAAGGTTAAGCAAGAAAAAAGTGGAGACCATTTCGCTGTGAAAAAAGAATTTTATCATCTCATTAGTTGCTTCCTTTCAAAAATAAAGAGAAGAATAAGGATGCCTCTCACTCATACAAGTAACACTCAGAAAACTGTAATCTAGTACTCCATGCATGAAAACCACAAATTTCATTCATCAACAGTGCAGTTTAATCCGA
Organism: Olea europaea var. sylvestris; assembly: GCF_002742605.1. Lineage (NCBI taxonomy): Eukaryota > Viridiplantae > Streptophyta > Magnoliopsida > Lamiales > Oleaceae > Olea > Olea europaea. The sequence goes on from NC_036251.1 coordinate 21,447,246, forward strand.
TGCTTACATTATATACATAACAAGTCTTTAAACGTAAAAATTGGGAATTGATCAATTAACGGCCAGAACATTTTTTTCCTTCTGTTTTCCTTTTTGTTTCATTCCTTTTTTAGAAGGCACAGAGCTTCAGGAGTTGTAGAGGTTCAAGTTCTGCACACCTCAGATGCATTAAATAGTCCTAACAATCAGTTGATATATCCCACCAACAGGTGAGGAATAAAGTTGAAGAGAGGCACAATAATTTTTCCTGAATAAATGAGGGCAGCATAGTCTTTACACATTTCCAATTGACTCTAGCTGTCGAACACAAAATGTTCCAAAAAGAATTGAAGATGTTCATAATTTATGACAATAAGAATCTGTTACATCTCATATTTTCTGGATCAAATATCAACAGAGACCTTTACACTTCTACAAATTTGCAAATGATACTGGAGCTTGAGCTCTGAAGCATTTAGAATCAGTATGATTTGAACAATATCAAAGAGCAAAACAATATGATTTGAACAATAATTACCATTGGCTGACAATACCTATACAATACAAGATAGTTTGCGAAGTGCCGGGGTAAAACGAACATAAAGTATTTGAACAATAATTACCATCAACAATAATTAGAAATTAAAACAAAAATTACCATCAGCAAAAATGCTAAACTATCCAAATGTCAGCCATTTGACAAAGAAATCATGTCTTCAACTGAAACTCAAAAATTAAAAACAAAATAGAGAACCAGCCACCACATTTTCTTTCCTTATTTTCGAGAATCGGTGAGGGAGTGTCCCTTTTGTAGGATGTAGATTGAAACAAAAGACCTCAAAATAAACCATTGAGCCTTTACCACAACTTCTTGTCGAGTTGCTTGTTCGAAGCCACGGTTCATTGGCCAGGGCCACTTCGTTGGGGAAAATGTGGTAGTAGTATGAAACCGAATGACCTATTGTAGAATATGAACATAAGCACACACCAAATGAAAAGTTGAATGGAATGGAAAGATTGAAACATGTAAACCTAAAGGAAGTAAATATAAGATTTGTTGACGTTGGTCGGACCAAACTTGATGCCGGCAAGTGTTGCGGGTAAGCATGGATTTGGGCGTCGCCCTACATCAAACAATAACTCAATTATTAGCTTCACTCAAAAAATAAGAATCAACTAAATCACTAAAATATACTAACTAACAATAGTTGTGGAGATGCTTCAACGATGGGTGCAACCATTGGCGCATTACTGTGACTCGACGTTGGCCTCTTTCCTTTGGTAGAAGTCTATACATAAACAAGTATTACATATCTATTGTAGCGTAATATTAATAAATTAATTAAAAGACTGACTACCATACCTTAGTTTTCTTCGAAGAGGACTCCAATGGATTTTTCTTCCGAAGCTTCTTTGGTGCACCCTTCCTCTTGGTTGATATAGGATCGCGTACGCACCCGCTGACATTGTCTTTAGATTCGTTGCACTGTGAGGTGAACGGATTACCAACATGTGAAATAATAATACTCCCACTGTCTGACTTTATCGTAAGCAGCTCTTGTTTTTTATTTATTATCCACTCCTTTATTACATGGGATTGCACTTCATCATCGGTAATGAGATTTGCAACATCCGCAAAATCTTGACACAAATCGTCGTATCTCAACTATTCTGGCATACTTACCAGACCATCATAATTCATTGCGAACCTGGTATGTGCTCTACAAATATCTCTCCTCCATTGTCGTAGCATATACCTCTCAGGCAGTGACATGGACATCGTTTCGGATCAATACCATGATAGCATGCCAACATAGAATTTCCCGAAACTCAAACAAGTGTCAACTGCAAATGATTTCACAAACATCTCTTTGGAATGAGACGAAGAAATTTTTTATGATTCGTCGCTCATCACACATCACAAGCTCTCGTATTTCGTAGGTCATTCCTGCAGTACTCTCCGTAGTAAAATGATGTCACAGTAAACCTTCCCAATCAATTCGATTTGAACTTATCTGAACTTTGAAATGGTACAACACTTCTGATACTGCTTCTCCATTTTGAACATTTTGTACACGGTACCATTTGTGAGTATGACTTGAAGTCAACCTGGAACTCCTTCTCAACCTTATTCCTCAGTGCTCGTTCATATTGTTTCACAAACTGCTTCAATGAGATTTTCGCATGAACATACCTATCGAAAAAGGCATTCATACTCTCCCTGCGCTGAGTTGTTGACATTCCTGCCCAAAATGTGGTCTTTAAATAGCAAGGAACCAATGACTTCTATTATAGAATAGTCCTGTTAACCAATCATTGCTATGCAAGTCATATGTCTCGATCATCACTCTCCAACCCTTTTCAAATTCTTCAACAAACTGCGAATCATATAATAACCTATGTATGCTCGAAAAATCGAAGCCTTATCGACATGGAATCCAAATTTTTCTGGCAATTTCTTCAGAATATGCCACAAACACCATCTATGTTTCGTATTTGGAAAAATAATCTCAATTGCATTTTGCATGACTTTATCTTGATCGATAATGATTCCATGGGGAACTTTTTCGTACATACACTAAAGCCATGTCCTAAATAGCCACACAAAAGAATTTGTGCTCTCACTGGACAACAAATCATAATCGAGCAAAGTAGGTTGTCCGTGATGATTAACGCCAACAAAAGGGGTAAAACGCATATCGTACTTGTTAGTTAAGTAAGTGGTGTCAAATGTGATAACGTCGTCGAACTCCTTGTACGCTTGCCAACACCTGTTATTTGCCCAAAAGACATTTCTTAATCAAGATTTATCATTCAAATCTATGTTGAAGTAGAGTCCAGAGCACTGGGCTTGCATCTTGGAAAAGTAGGACTGTATTGCTGCGGCATCTCCTTCCCCAAGTTTTAATCTTCTCATTTCCTCAACATAATTTTGACTGTCCTTTTCCACACAAGTAAGATTTTCATACCCCCTGTTTCAACAACTATAGAGTTGTAGCTTTTGTGCATTGGAATTCTTGCCAAATCATTTACTTCAAGCTTTCGTTTCACATGTGAACTTATCTCCTGATTGTAGTGATACAATCTCGATTTTGAAGGACTTGTTTTATGATTGTGGTCGAACTGGACTTTGTTAATTTTCCATATCCCATAAATACCTGAACATGCTATGATTTTAGCTTTACAATTTGCCTGAATTGTTGGTTGGGATTCAAAGAACCGCTTGTATTAGTGGTTTTTCGGCCTTCATGGCTACATGTGAAGGTTTAAATATTTCATTTTTCCATCATATCCTTTTTCTGAATTCCTTTTCCTAACTGGAAACCCAACATAACATGCATATACTTTATAGAAGCCCCACAATTCTTTCTCATCTTTGAACATCATACCCATATCTGACACCATCAGACCATCTTCTCCTAAAGTTTGCTCTTCCACTGATATTACATTGTCTGCAACATTCTCGTCAACATCTCTCTCCACCAAAAATTCATCATGGGTGTCTTCCATATTTTCTTCTACTGTAACACATTGAGCAACAACATTCAGTAAAACACTTTTCAATTAGAAGTTACAGCATTCAAAGAAAAAAAAATAGAAATATGCGTTAATCAGGAGCACTACATGACCAACCAAAACAGAACACGATCAAAATGAGGAGCAGAAGCCACATCATTTATTAACAGCTGAAAAAATTACCCCGTTTAGACATTGGAACTTGGTCCGCCTTACATCTCATATATAACCTATAAGCACTGAAAAGGTTACTCTGAAAGGCTTCTCCCTAACATCTCATATATAACCAATAAGCACTGAAAGCTTACTTAGCAACGATTTCACAAACAAGTTCAACTTAATGCAGACTCAATTTAATTACAGACTTATATGGAGAGGAGCTAATGCGCCAAGGTTGTTTTAAACTTTTTATTTCTGGTATAAATAACAAGAGGCATTAAGTGGACAATGAAACAATAAAAACATAATGACAGCTACTTGAGATTAGCTCCCCTGGGTTTTTCGGTATAGAAGAAATGTAGATTTCGCTATTGTCGAAGTTGGGTATTACCATCTTCACAGTCCAAGAGTGAGGGCTTCGATTTCGAGGAATGTCGAGAAGTGAGGGCTTCGATTTCGAAGAATGTAGATGCGAGGGCTTCGATTTCACCTTCACCAGATTTCGAGACTTCGTCTTCCCCGAACTTCATCCTCAAATCATACTTTCAGCTTAATTTCACGAGTAGTAATAGGCCGGTAAGAATAATACTTTGGCAGGACTTTTCTGACTTCTTCACGTGATGCTTTTCCTTTATGTTTCAATTCAGTCATTTATTGGAAGTCAAAGAACTCTGCTCCAAGCTGTGGTGGTCACGTGAGGAGCACGTTTTTTCCTATAATTCAAATTTCTGGAAATTTTCTGTCAAGCCTTTATATACAAGAGGTTTTAGTGAATTTGGATAACCTTAATAAACATTGATTGGGACTCATGCTTTCTTAAATCATAAGAGCAGTCGATTGAGTTTGCTTGCGTAACTGTACATTTATCGATATGTAATGGACTATCGACTAAAATAATTGTGTGTATTTAATATTTTTTGAATCGAATTGCCTATATGATAAGAGTGGTCGATTGAGTATGTCGACATAATAATAATGACATTTGTTTTAATTTATCATAGATAATTGACTAAGATCATCGTGTCTATTGACTATGATCATCGCGTTATTTAGCCCATGTTTGACAACCATTAAATTGAGTTTTTCAGGAGAAATGAGTTGCAATAGTGATTTTTGGAGAGTGTGTAGCTAAATAGTAAGGAAAAGTTTTAGGTTTACGAACAGGTATATTATTGTAAGATTATGTGGCTGAAAAAGAATTGGAGAAAAAAATGAATTTTGTTTAAACGATTGTCTAATAGGAGTTTAGTTTCTTTTGACACTTGTAATATGATGTGCATTTTGAATTGTTAATATAACTCTGATTCTAGTTAAGTTAAAAAATCTTTATAATTTGATTTATAATGCGTCGATGATTAAAAAGAATGTAGCATTTTTAGAACAACTTAGGGAATTTTTACAGAATAATAGTGTAATATAAGTAGGAACTCGATATAATAGGAATGTAATTGTCTTGGCACTGTAGTACAAGTTGTATTAAGATATTTTTGACAAATCGATTCTTCTTGTTGGACTTTTACCCCTTTATATATGCTACTTTACCTACCTGATAATGTCAAGCTATACTATCCGACCTTAATTTGTATGATATCACTCATCTTGAAAGGTTTTGATTGATTGAGGAGTTTTGTTGCGGTGGGTTATCAAAATACCTAGGTATAAGCTTGAGGTTATCATGACTTTTTTTTTTAATTAACTGTCAAGGTTGGCAGTGTTGTCTAGGAATATTTTTTCAATGTGTCATGATTATGCTTTCAGATGACGGGGAGTTTTGGATCAAACTTCTCGTACTGAATAGTTTGGTTAATTCAATAAAATGTTTATTTGATCAATACCCACACTAGTATTCAATACTACTAATGTTAGATAACATTATTATTTTATTTATAAGTAAAATAAATTTCTATTCAGATAGTAATATATGCCAAGACATCCTGTTTGTAAATAGAATTAAAGAATAAACACGATGGTTTAAGATCTCAATCAATCAAGTGAGTTTGTTATGTTGTAAATTATAAACGAAACAAGTAACATAGCCTATATAAGTTACAAATAAGGAGACCATCCTTGCTCTGGTGTTTTGATTCAAGAATGTTTCTGAGAAAGAGACAAATTCAGCACTAAAAATAAGTTTGTGTACATACATAATAATATTCACCAATTATACATGTTTATGAACTCATATTATGGGGTTAATTATTTTTATGCACACTAAACTTTGCATAATGTAGCGTTTCACTCACTATACTTTAGTTTGCTCCTCATTACTCACTGTACTATGTAAAGTTGCACTCCATTACTAACTGGATAACTTTAGTCTATGCCAATCTCCTGCATGGATGACGGGTTTGACATGCGGCCGTTAAATAACTCGAAAAAAAAAATGAATTGCCAATTTAGATATTCTAAACACACCTCACCTTTTTCAATATTGAAATCACGAATTGGAACCCTAATCTCTAAAAAATGCTCGAAACATTGTAGTTTCCAAGGTGAAATTTCATAAACGTTGTGAACCTGAACCCGAAATATAACCTCTATCACCTTTGAAGGCCATACCCTGACCACGAATCTTAGGGTTTTCAAGAAGCGCACATGAAGGGAGGAAATTTAGGTAAATTCTATTTTTTTTTTAGTTTATTCTTTTTCCTCTTTACTTCACATACGATGTTTATATGAATGTTTAAAAAATAGTACTTCATTGCACGAATCTAGGAGGTTTCCTATTTTTTTGGTTTATTCTTTTTACTCTTTACTTTATGAATCTTGGGATTTATCTGAATGTTCAAAATATTTTGTTTATTGATTTATCCTTCTCATTATCAACTTTCTTTTCCATCATTATTTTTTGTATCATAAGCACTTGATTGTAGCATTATTTCCATTGTTGTTGTTGTTTGATAGATAAGTTTCTTTTATGGTGCATATTATTCTTGTATACCATTTAGCATAATTGCATCGTCATTATGTTGTTATTGGTGATGGAAAAGTCTTGGTATTGTCATGTGATCATATATTTATTCAATGATTACATGTCTATTATTGATCATTTTTAATGTGGAGGACAATCCTAATTTCAATGATTTCAAGAACGACATATCGTCTGCACCAGATGATATGATATTTGGCACAAATGTGATGGACGGAATTGAGTTAGGTTGTGATAGGAGGCAATCGAATGATAAGAATTGATTAGTGGTAGTGTTTTATAATGAATTATAGGAGGCTGATGATTTGGAATATCCATAATCTGAAGAACTGTTGTTCGGTATGCCATCTGCTGATGAGGTTATGTATCGATTCTTAGAGTTTATGGTTGAAACATAATCCAAAGTTTCAAGTAGAGATGTTAAGGAGCTGATACTCAAGGCTCGAGNACCTACTCGAATTTCTCTCTCTCTTTTTTTTTTTTTTTATATATATATGGCACTTGGCGGTAGTCGAGTGCTGCCTTAATTAAAGTAGTCGTCTTATTATTATTTTTTTAAGGCCTGAGCCCTAGTTGGCAAGCCTAATTGACTTCCCTAGTTTCAAGTGGGTAAGTTATTCAGTTCTGTACAGGAATTTAGGAAGGTGATTCGGACTCATGGTACAGTAAATAGAGATAGTGTAAAATGCAAGGCGAATGATAAAGAAGAGTTCAAGGCATCTGTAAATTAGATTGCCAATGAAGAAGATGGGCTTCTAAGGTGAATAATTCAAAAACATTCAAGCGAAGTCATATACTCCTCAACAGACATGTAGTAGGGATTAGTACACTCATCATTGTAACTATATATTCATAGTCTATCAATACATTTAGCAACTCAAGATAGATTTGGAGTGGAAAACCAGAAGTATAAAAGCAATCTTGAAGGAGGACTTGAAGATAAATATTACTAGAAATGTTGCTTGGAAGTCTAGAAGTTATGCAAAGCAATTGATTAATGGGGACTATTGAAAAATAATTTGTAGCATTGAAATCGTATGCGGTTGAGGTCTTGAGGACCAATCCAGGATCCACAATGACAATAGCACTTTGTGGGCAGGTGTTTGAAGGTACACAGACACATATATTTATTTTAGTGCTTCCAAATTAGGGTTTCAACATGGGTGTAGAAATATTAGTGGATTAGACAAGTGACGTCTTTAGGGTGCTTGGAGATGGTATATTGCTCATTCCAATTCATTTAGATACAAATGATTGCATATTTTCAATTGCATATGTTATTGTCTAGAAAGAAACTATGGTTACCTAGAGATTATTTTTGAAATACCAAGTTGAGGATATTCAAGTGGAAATGGGATTGATTGGACTATGATGATAGATAGGCATAAGGGATTAAGTAATGTTATCAACAAATTAATTTCGGAAGATGATCATAGTTCTGTGTTAGACAAATGCACACAAACTTTTTCAATAAGGGATATAAGAGAAAGATTTTAAAGGACTTACTTTGGGTAGCTACTAAGTTAAATACATTAGCTAACTTTCAGATAATGGATGCAACAAATTTATTAAGTTAGCAGAAAAAACTTATAAATGGTTGATCGAGAGGTCTTCAGTTGAGTGATGTAAATCTCATTTCAGGACATATTCAAAAAGTGAATTTTATTTAACAACTTTGGCGAAGTATTAAATAAGATGCTAATAGATGATAGGGAGAGGTTGATTGTAACAATGCTAACAAATATGCAGTTAGGGTTCATGATGAGTATTGGAAAGCATTGAAGTAAGATGAAAAGGTGCAGAGGGCAATTGTGTCTTAGGAAAAAAAAGCTTGCTAAGATAGCCAAGATGTTCAATGAATGCACATTACATTTCTCGAGAAGGTCGTAGATGGCAGGTGGACTGCAGGTAAGGGACATTTGTTGTTGCTTGGACAACTGTTACACAGTGGATGCGTATTTGATGTGCTACAATAACATTATGAATCCTATTAACGGAATACGATTGTGGCTCCCTGTTGGACACTCGATCCATCGTGCCACCTTCATGGTGTTTTTCGCAAAGGAGAGAAACAAAAGAAAAGGAGGAGGAGAGCGGACGAAGATGTTATCACATACTCACAAGGAAAATTGAATGCTAGGAGGGAAGGAAGGGTATCGATGATCTACTCAATATGTGGATTATAGGGTCTTAACGAAAGATATCAATCAAGGCTTGATACACCTTTTGGTTTAAGTACTTAATCAAAAGTTTATTGCTTATTTCAAATCAATAACATCTGATTAATTTTTTTTCCATCTCTGGAATTAGTATGAAGGCTAGTTGGAGTCAGTTGATAGGGGTAGGCCTGCGTCAGAGGATATAAGGAGACACGTAAGTATTTATAACATTCTTTAGGCATGTGTGTAATTTACTGAGTTTATAATTTTTTTAATTAACGTATATTTCTCTTCACGTACAGGGAAAACTTCTTCCCAACTGGGGGAATGGGGCCGGTTTGAGCCAAGAACAAGAGATAGTTCACAGTTTTCAATTTGTGCCTACCCGTCGTCGAGCAGTAATCTGAAATTGTTGTTGCAGTTGATGGGCTAGCTACTTGGGTCTCCACTGTTGATTGTATTGAAGGTGGAGCATTTTTAGACACATAACTATGGATTGAGCAAATCCAACTTAAAAAATGGATGATAACTCCACACCTATTGCTGTAAATGAGCCTTCTACATTCATGTTCATGAAATGGTGATGTACTTAGAAAATTGGTGTGGATGTTGTTGGTCTTGTTGCATGATTCGTTATTATTATTATTATTATTATTATTATTATTATTATTATTATTATTTGGTAAAGGTAGCAAGAGAAATGGTGTTGGCACATCTAATTTTTGAAGGTAGCTTGAATGTTGCTAGCAAGCAATTTAGACAAAAAAATGATAGCAATAAACAACATGCACCACAATATCAGTATCAGGTGCTTAACTAATTGCAACAAATACAAAAGATGATTTGATTAGTGGAATACACACTCAACTAGTCTTTAACAAATTGATGGTGAACAACTTTAGTCATATTCACCTATTATTTAAAAGCATGTTTAAAGTAAATAAATCATTGATATGCTTCAATACTTCATTTACAACATCAAACATCAAAGAGAGGCAAACTTCACCAATTTAGTATCAACAACACACATAAAATTTAAATCATGAAAACTTGAGTTCTTATTACAAAAACATGAAATTTAGAGCTAATTCTTCTCCTCAAGTACATAGGTGGAATTCATCCACGACTGTCTTTCCCTTTGTTTCCCGCTCTTTTCTGTATCTCCTTTACTCATGTAGATGGTTATGTTGAGGGATATCTCGACATCCTCTTGTTTCGTAATTTGAGTAACAAGTTTGAATAAACATGACAGATCTTCAATTGGAATGACCTTCCGTTCGCCTTTAACACTGCTGGACTAACCTTCATATTGTAATGACTTTCATTTATCGGATGAGATGTTACTTCACTCAAAAAACCCGTAATTCCTAATGAAACAAAAGAATAACTGACATATGTTTGTGGTCTTCTTTTCTGCTTTCATCCATTTCATGAAGCCATCAACACAAAGTGGACATCGTTGTTTTTTTGGTGCATAACACAATTGGTACTCTGACTGTTTGCAAACTGTGGCAAATCCCCTTATTTTTTCCTAACAAAAAGAAAATGTTTTACATCCATGAATATACAGTAGATATATTTTGTAAATATAAGAAATGTGTACATACTAAACTTCACAACAAATTGCAACAAGGACAATTCAAATTTTTATGAGGTTTGGAGACTACTACAAGGTTCATACCAAATGCACCTAACTAATTCCACCAACTAGCTGTAAAAACACCAAGCTAATTCTAACAATAGCTTCCTATATTACAAACAAGCTGTAAAAATTAAACTGGAGCCATGAGTAGGTTGGACCTTTAATGTAAAAACACAAATTTTGAATGTAAGACAACAAGAAGACACACAATTTCAAATGACCGCGCTAGTGAACTCTAAAAATAAAAAAAAATGCTTAAGAGATGGAATAAATGAAATAGAAAATCGACACCTCAAACAACAACATTGGTTGCACTTCAATATATTATTCGATTCCAGTAACAATTAAATTGAAACAACAAAAATATTACTTGCAGTACAAAGCCGGTGTTAAAATTAAAAATGGGAAAAAAATTCTGAATTACCTTCCTTTGTTCTCTTCTTGTCAATAGTTTCAAGCATCACCCATTTGTTTAGATCAATTTTGATTTGGGGTTTAGGGTTCATGGGATTTGAGTGATGAAGACGGTTTCCATGATGGATCTTATTCTTCTTGAATAAAGTTTTCATCTCACACTTTCAATTTGAATGACGTGTTTGGGAGATAGTAATTAATGATGTGGCATTTCATTTTGAGTTGGAAATATTGAACCACCACCAATCAAACTTGTCATCCATGTAAGCGATTGGCATAGATTGAAGTTACCCGCGAGTGATGAAGTGCAACTTTCCAAAATTCAGTAAGTAATTGGGTGTAAACTAAAGTACAATGAGTGAAACATGACATTATGCAAAGTTCAGTGTACGTTCAAACAATTAACTCATATATATATATTTTTTTGGCTGATTATGCTTTCGAAGTTTGGAGTAAATGTTTAGGCATCAATCTTCTTTGGTAGTTAGTAAAAATTAGATTTAAAATTGTGGGAATATAAGTAAAGTTAATTTATAATTTTGCTTTAGTAAAGAATATTTTAATTTTCTTTTTCCTTTCATCTAACCAACTTTTCTTTAGATTATTTTATTAATTTCTTACATTGAAAATTGAAAACATTTTAAATGTAATGAGAGAATTTTATGAATTAAAATGTTAATTGAAAGAGTTTTTGGAGGATAATTTTAAAGATTACTTTTTATTATACACATTATCTCATGTTTAAAGATTTTGCTAAAGACATTTCATTTAAATAAATATGAATGTTAGAAATGGGTTTTGTTTGAAAGTAAGTGGGAATTGTAGTCAAATCATTGTAAGAGAATATTGAACAGATAAATGCCAAAATAGGAAAGATTCTTGCAGAAAGAAATATACTTTTTCACCAACCTAACCTACTTCATTTATTTGTGACCTCAACTTTATACTTCCTTTGTTGATATCAAATTCATAGCATTTTCATCTGTCAATTCATTCATCTCAACAAATTCTAAGGTACGTTGATTTCTATGAATAAATGTTATTTATATGAATAATTTATGTTGATATTTGTGGAAGGAAGGTGAAGTTCTTGTGAAAAACGAAGTTTAGTGTGGGAAGAAATGGTGAAGATGATAAAATTCTCTGTGGGAAGCTTGGCAGAGATGTGTACGGACTCCCCGCACAGATCTGTGCGGGAGTGCACAGATGTGTGCGAGATCCTCCCACTTCCCTGTGTGGGAGTTTCACACTTGCATTCTTTTCCGAAATACGTCTTGACGCAATGATTTTTATATAAATTGGAACAAAATCTTAGAATTAGAAATATATATTAAATGTGATGATTGATAGTAATTTTTCTTCCGGCTTAGACGATAGTTACATTACGATATATATGATATATACTTACATGAAATTAGGAATATATGTTGGTATTTATTTTGACATCTTTCATTTCAATTATTTGTGACATTTTTCATTTCTATTATTTGTGCAGATGTCTCTAGACTATATACTGTCACCAAACCAATAGTTTTCTAGTACCATCACTCAATACCCGAATTACCGGTATGTAAAAGATTGTATAGCATTGCTTCAAGCAGATGACCAATCACTTTTAATCTCTAGTGATAGCAGTTTTTATGGATTTCTCTATGGATTTATGTATAGAGATGAAGAAGAACAACTCAGCAGTAAATTAATACATGAATTTATAATGAGGTTTGTTGACTATGGTAAAAGGAATGAGGTGTGGGTGAGGTTCGAGGATCATTTTGTTCGTTTTGGTCTGGAAGAATTTTGTCTAATTACAGGATTACCTTGTCACGAAGAATCTGTTAATCTGAATCCCAATAATTCTCAACTTAGAGATCAATATTTTGAAGGCAAAAAAAGAATCAACATGAGAATGCTTTATGATGCATTCCAATTGAGTGAAGATTCGGATGATAAATTAAAATTGGGATTGGTGATGTTGGTAGAATGTGTTTTAACACCAACAGAAAGATATATTGATTACAGAAATTTAGGCATGGTTGAGCAGCTAAATGATTTTTTGCTGTATACTTGGGGCCGTAAGGCATACTTTGTTTTGTTGAAGTCGTTGCAACAATCACATACTGAAAGAATACAGCAAAAAATTTGCTTCGCATAGGTGGAGAAAGATTTGTGGGACTTCTTTCCATGTATGGTTTTTTCAATATCAAATCGTCTATTTTGATGGAATTTTCTTTGACCCTAATCAATGTAGTAAATAAGGTGAAATAACCTCAAAATACTATCTGTAGTGGCAAGCAACAAGAAAAAAGAATAATAAAATAAAATCTGTTTATTCTACATACCATTCCGTTATCAGTTTCACTTCCATAAAAGGTGTATTTATGAAAAAAGTACTTCGGACTTTTGTGGACAATTTCAAACCTGTATACATTTGCAAACTATCACACATATATGATGTATTATATGATAATATATATAAGGTAAAACATACCAGCAAATAAACACATAACACATACCAAAGAAAGAGGTAACTCTGAGATTTGTTGCAAAGATGATTGATTTTTTCTCTATATTCTCAGCTATTATCACACATTCTCTATCAACAAAGGAATCCCAAAGCGTAAGCATATTTGTTTTGAAACTTTTGTCCAGCAGCAATACATCCTGTACCCATGTTTGGTTGCCATCTTTTGATTGAATCATTCGTTTAGGCGTCATATCAATGGCAACGCTAGCATATTTGAAATTATAAATTTTAAAATGACTTTCTACTTATTTTTTTTTAAATATATTAAGTAATAAATAATTGAATAATAATTCAAGATAACATGATGAATAACAAAAAATATGTATATTTGTTACTTATATCAGCATCTGTATCCATATACTCTTCTGCTTCATGAAGAGATGTCATCTGATATGTTGAAAAAACAAATTCCGGATTATCTTCATTTAGTTCAACCAGACGAGTTTGTCCAGATATAATCCAATGATGAGATCCTATCGAATATTTGTAGTTTCCTGTGTTATTCTTCACATAAGCTTTTGAAATGGCATATTTTTTCCCTAAAACAAGTTCATCTTCAAAAGCACTGATATTGGAATCATATAAGGTAGATTGGATAGTATTTCCCTGGCAAATGAAAATGAAAAACCATGAGAAATTTCTTAGTTATTTGATTATAAAATGAATGAGAAGTCTTAATAGTTTTAGTTTTCAAGTTAAGCCATCTTTTTTATAATATAATAACTAACAACAAGAAGAGTTACCTGACTATCCATCAATACCAGATGTTGATATCTTCCATTGCCCTGTTTAGAAGGTTTTGGCGACTGTTTTTCGATAACAATAACTTTGGCTTTCCATTTCTCATTGTTTGAGACAACTTCTGGTATGAGTTTGTATTATTCTTCCATTTTTTATCTATCTTTTCTTTCTTATATAATATATAATAATAACTAATATAACGCCAAATGCAGTTAGAGGTTAGATATATAGCAGAAGAGGAGGATGGTAATCTTAGAAGGGAAATGAAATGGTTTAAATAGATATAGTATAATTTGTCAATTTTTTTTTTTTTAAAAAAAGGATAAAATCAGTGAAGTATGGTGAAGTATGGGTATGTAAATCAATTGAGTTGATTGATTAATCTAATTTTTTTTATCAAGTATATGAAGTATATATATATATAAATAAAATAAGATAAAATCAGGGAAGTATAGTAAAGTATGGCTAAGTAAATCAGTTGAGTTGATTGATTAATTTGAATTTTTTTTATCAAGTATATATTTATTATATAAAAGTACATTGTAATATATAATAAAAATGGATTACTCTCTGCATATATATGATATGATGAAATGTGTGGAGTAATGGATTACTATTTTGTACGAAAAAATCTATAAGATATGGGATAAAAGAAAGTTATGTATACCAATATGGAGAAGGTAGTATGGTGAAGGTATGACAAGCAAGTCACGACAGTAAACAATCAATAATAATAATTATTAATTATTTAGAAAAAAATAATTATTATCTATGGATAAAAAAAAGGGAAAAAAATTCCAAAAGATAAGGGGAAAAATATTTGGCCTACTAGAGTTGCACAAATTGCTCGGCATTATTTCCAACACTAAAAGAAAAAAAAATAATAATCATTCTTATAGAAATGAAATGGTGTAAAATATAAAAAAAAAAAATAGATAAAATCGGTGAAGTATGGTAAGTTATATAAAAGTATATTCTAGAATAATGTATTTGAAATGGATTAGTCTGAAATTTGAAAGTATATTGGAATAGAGGAGTTTACAATATATGCATGTAAAATATAGAGGTGAGGTGAATGACATAAATAATCAATAATAATAAATAATAATTTAGTAAACAATAATTTCAATTCAAAAGGAAAAAAAAATCTAAAAGAAAAAAAATTGCTCAGAAAACTAATCTGTGCGGGGGCTGCAGCGTCCCCGCACAACTCTGGCAGTGTTTTTTTTTCTCTTTTTGTTTTGATTTTAATTTTTATTTACTAAATTATTAATTTTGAATTCTTTAATAATTGTTTTACTGATTAATTAAATAATTTAATTAATAAATTAGCCAATTTTTTTATTTTTTTTTCATGTTAATCAAAGTTGTGTGTAAAATTGCCATAGTAGACTATATCAAACCAACTGGATACTAAACTATTCTTTTGTTAATTATATAAAATTATACTTTTATTTCTTCTTCGTCTTATTAGTCATTTTTTTTTATTCCAACACTTTTTACAATTGAGTAATAAATTTCATTTGTAATCAAATCTAGTAAAAAATAAACAGTTTTGTCTAAAGTTTATCTACTAAGGAACTCCACTGTACTTTATTTGCAGAGTATTTTTTTTGCTTTTTTTTTCATTTAATTTTTTTATTAAAATATTAATTTTTAATTGTTTAGTAATTGTTTTATTGATTAATAAAATAATTTGATTAATATGTTAGCCATTTTTTTGATTAATCATAGCAAAGTTGTAACCAATTAACCAAACCCTAGTAAATTACTCCACACATTGGCAGCATATCTGCGTGTTGTGTTTTTTAGTAGTTTAAATTATTAACTATATCAAACCAATTGGATAATTTTATTGTATAACTAAACTACTCTTTTCTTAATTACATAAAATTATACATTTATTTCTTCTAAATCGTATTAGCTATTTTTTAATTTATTTCAACACTTCACATGTTAGTAATAAAATTCATTTCTAACAAAATCTAGCAGTATTTGAAAAATAATCTTCAATCTGAAGTAGTTTGTCTATTTCAATATTTCTATCCGTGAAGTTGGTGTCAAAGCTTTTCTCCAAAAGAACAAAAAGGACTAGCATCGTTTAGTTTAAATAACTTGTGATACCACTTGTTTATACTTAATCAATTTACATATCTCTTTATCTATACCTATCAACGTTTCTTCAAAAAAATCAGGTTTGATGTAGTATTTCTTTCTTCATTCTTTTACTACAATTATTTAAAATAAATTCTTAGTTTTAAACTATATATAATTTTCAATGTGTTAAAAATCATACATATTGCAGTTTATCAACACAAAAATGGATGTACCACATACATTCTTCAAAATTATCGACGTTGTACTAAATCATAATATCCGTTTGGTAAGTTATATAAAATATAATATATTCTTTCATTTCATATTTGTATGAATGTTTTATTTACTGCCTATAATTTTTCATATATTGCAGATGATTCCTAGAGCTTTTGTCAATTGTTGGAGACAAGAATTAGGTGATAGAGTACGATTAACTTCTTATGATGGTATAATTATAACAATACAATTACAAACAATCGATGGAGAAACATATTTGACTAATGGATGGGAGCAATTTTTTGACCATTATAATCTACAGGATGGTTTTCTTGTACTATTTGAATATGAGGGAAATTCAACCTTCAATATGAGAATATTTGATGACTCTAGATCAGAGATTACATATGACTCTGGTGATGAAGAAGATGAGGCTTTAGATTTGGATAATCCTGCATTTGAAGTAACATTGACGCTAAATCAGAACAACCATCGAGAAATTGTAGACTATCTTTAATATATATTATTCTATATTTACCTTTTTCAGATTATTTTAATCTTTACATCGTCCACGTTTTTTTGAAGTGTATTCCAGGAAAATTTGCAAGACACCATCTACCAAGATATGTGCGGAATGTTCGGCTACATGATTCTCTACATCGCAACTGGGATATCACTGCAAATTCCAGACCAAATGGTGTGATGCGCCGACTTACTGTAGCTGGGCGGATTTTTTGACAGAGAAGTAGCTAGAAATTGGAGATACATGTGTATTTGTATTATTAAATAATGAATCTCCAATGTTCATGGTTTATAAAAAAAATCACAATGATGGAACTCTAACTCATCTGTGAAACTTTGTACATCAGTACTATTTAATATCTATGTTTATCCATTTCACTTTTTTAGTAATTATCTTAAACAATTGCATACAGATTTTAAATTACACTTTTTCCTTTTTTTACAATTAAAAAATACTTCAGTCTTTCTAACTAAAACATAACACTCTCTTATATAATAATATATGGTTACATCAACACACATATATACATGGATTTAACTTGAAGAAGATGTTTTCAAGTACTCAGTCTGTGCTTTGTAATAATATTATTTACCATAGGAATATTTTTACATAGGAAATTAAATTGGAATGGTAACTTACAAAGTGGTTTCCGATTTTGTCATCTCTGTCAAAACTTCTAAATATCAACTTCACCAGTTGTATTTGTATTAAGCACCACAAAATAACTGACAGCTACACAGCCTAATATGAATAACAAATGAGAATTAGTAAAGAGAAAAAAAAGTAATACAGTCAAAAAAGTTATGTGTAATCAATACTTATATTCAGCAAATATATTTATGGAAAGAATAACTTCAGAAATCCTTTTTGCAAAGATAAAATTTTGCAAAATCAAGAAGTCATAAGTTTAGATTTGTCATTAATTTTGTGTTTTTTCTAAAAATAAATATAATCAATAAAGAATTATAATAAACAATTAAGTATATACCTGACCGTGAACTAAATTCAAGATTTCATGATATACAACATTTTTGGTACAATAATTATGTGATTCATTTTTGATAAAAGGTTTGATAAGAACTTTTATATCTTTTCTTGTTCTAGCTCGAGACAATGCACCATACAATTGACCATGGGAAAATACACGCTCTGGAAGGTATAAGCCAACAAAATCTAGAGTTTGACCTTGAGATTTGTTAATAGTCATTGCAAAACATGGACGAATTGAAAATTGAGTTCTTTTAAATGGTACAGATTGTTTATCGCCTTCAAGAGGAATAAATGGAATTCTAGGTAAAAATACTTGCTTTCCACGATATTCTCCTATCCCAATTTCAGCTAATATAACATTCTACTTAAAGTCACGACAAATAAGTCTAGTTCCATTGCATAAACCTTCTGCAGGATTAATATTTCTCAGCAACATAACTGGACAATTTTTTTCAATATGAGTTCATGTGGAGGTATACCATTTGGAGTTAGACTATTCAAAAAATCTTCATCAATAAAACCTTCATTTTTGTCAATCACTTCATCGAAACTAAAATATGTAACTTTCTCTCCTGGAATTTCTTTAAGCAACATATTGTTTATTAAATCTACATATTCATTTTTTGGGGTTAAAATAATTATATTCATCATAATATGTAGGTTGTCTCCATATGTCTGAAAATTGGGAAACACAATGTCAATTAATTCCTTCAATGATTTAAATTCATCTTCAAAATGGATGGTAATATCTTCAGGAAGTGTAATCATCTGGCATGAATGTATTCTCTCTATTCCATTCCCAATCTTCAGCAAATATTCACAAAATGAAGGATCTAATTTAGCTCTCATATTTTCGGGTAATGCTAGCTGTGTAAAAGAACGCCATAAATGCGAAAAAACTAAACTTGCCTTCATTATATCATATTTTGTTCCTCTTTGTACTACCGGTAAAACTTGTCGAAAATCTCCTCTACACACAATAACTTTTCCACCAAACGGTAATTGATATTCAGTAATATCTCTTAACATTTTATCTAAAGCCTCAAAAGCATATTTATGAACTATTGGTGTTTCATCCCAGATTATTAACCTAGACAATGCTAAAAGTTTACCAAGCGCAGACTGTTTACTCACCTAACACCGCATATCACAACTTACTTCAAGCGGAATTTTGAATCTTGAATGTCCTATTCTACTAGTTGGTAATAAAGATGCAGCCACACCTGATGATGCTGTTGCTAGTGCGATAAGATTTCGATATCGTACACCAAAAAGTATTGCCTTGTACAAAAAGGTTTTTCCAGTGCCTCCTGGACCATCAATAAAAAACATTCCATTCCTATCATTTAAAACACAATTCAAAATAATATCATAGGCATTTTGTTGCTCTTTATTTAAACTCTCACTATAATGTTTGTCTAACTGAAAATTAATGTTAGTTGTTTCTTCGGCAACCATGGTTTTAAAGATATCATCATAATTCACAGTTAAATCAAAATTTACAAAGCAAAAATCAATTATATTCTTATCAACACCTTCTAAGAAAAAATTTATACAGTTAAGAGCTTTCATTTCAACACTTTGTTGTGTGAAACCTTTATGTAAATAATCTTCTATCATAAAATTCTTAAATTTATCCCATAAATTCCTTGGATTTGTAGGGCAAGATAAACTTAATACATTGGAAAATAGTCGTCGCAATCATATAGGCATTTGGTAAGCAACTGCCTCAGACAAACACATCTCAGAGTAGTCATCTCCACCAAGAACACCATGGAAAACTGCTGCTTCACAATAAGTAGATAAAACAATATCATTTACTGTTTTTAAATCTTCAAAAGATTTTGGCCCTCTAATATGATTTAGCAAAACTCTTAAAAAATACCTCTCACCGTCACATGGATTAGCACTGACTATTCTACCAATAACATTTTTGCTTTTTCTAGGAGTCCAAATTCTCATGGATGTATCCCATACAAAATAGGTTGGAAAATCTTTATACAATAGAGTTTTTGCCTTCTCATATGAAAAATTCATTGTAAAAAATTTTGATAACATTGTTCGGCAAACAAAATCTTTATTTATAACCTTTGCTAAATCATCTCTGTCCTTGTATGTAACCATTTGAGCATCATTAGTATATAACTGTAAAGAGATTACTGTAGGAGATATATCAAATAAATCAAAACTAAATATCCTCCACATAGCTTCAGGTGGAGATATCCATCTAGCTGTTTGGTAGTTTGAAATCTCATCAACGAATTCTTTATTTGTTTCTTTGTTTAAAGTAAAATGAATGCGATCATGTCCCTTATATACGTATTTGTATAGATATTTAACGTCTTTAACAGAAGAACATACCTCCACATTAATGTGACAATCATATTTAGCTAAAATGTAAGGATTATATGGTACAAACCATCTATTATCCAACATACACCCTCTTACTTTAACACTTACACCATCATTGCGACGCTTATAAAGTGGGTAGGAATCATTACCCAAAAAAGTATCTTCAACGTAATCTCTCGGATATTTATTTTTACACACAAAATTCTTTTCCATACAAACATTCTTAGGATTCAAATTCCCAAAGGACCATGCATCATATGTTTTACAACAGTAGCATGTAGGTAAGGGTAATTTTTTTATCTGGTATTTTTGATGACACAATTTCATCGACTTATATAGAGTTTCGAATCTTAGAATTTTGTTTAAATATAAGGAGAAAATGAGTGTGAGGTAATCCTCTTTTCTGAAATTCAATAACATAAACATATGCAGCAACAAGACCCAACAACTTTCTCTTAACCAAATTTGTCTTCAATTCCTCAAATTTGGCACGAAATATTCTTACTAATAAATCTGGCCTATTCTGTATTTCATCACTGTGTTTCAATTCAGATTTTATTTCAGGCCAATTTGGATTACATGTCATTGTCAAAAACACATCTGGTTTGCCATAATTCTGAACTAAACACATTGCATCCATATATCTTTTAGTCATGTTTCTAGGACCTCCAATAAAACCAGAAGGCAACACTAATGATTTACCAATTTTATAACCTCTATTCTCACCATTTTGTACACTATCCACAATTCCCTGATATAGTTCAGCTCTTATAACATTTTGGTTATTACGAAAATAGTCTAATCTTTTTGTTTCAATTTTCACATACATATCCACAACATATTGTTGTAAAAGTCTGTCAGCATGTAAAAGAATACAATTATTTACACACCTGATTTGAAACTTGTAACAATAATATTGTCGACATGATACAGTTATTCATTTTTTCTTTGCCTTCAAAACTGCAAAAAGGAAGAAAGTTATATCAACAAAAAGTTCATTCACTAAATGCAATTAATTACATAAATAAAATGTTTAAATAATAGAAATTACTAAAATTGTTTACCATAGTCTTTTACTTCCAACAATTCATCCGCAGAATAGATATGATTAACTTCTATTAAATCTGACAAACCCGAGGTTGTGAAACATTTACATTCACCTTTTCAATACCCTCATGCCATCCAAGTTCTCCATACGGAAAAAGTAGCGGATATTGAAGAGGATCATAACAACCATAATAGTATTGAACTTTATATGCATTACCTGAATGCCTATAAATTAATAAATCCCGACCCCTGGTATTTGTAGATGATGGGTCATCGTCAACCCAAACTACAGCCACTTGTTCTGATGTTGGCAAGTTATATACTTTCTGATCAACAGCAGGATTAGACTTTAGTAAAATACAACACGATTCTAAATCACTAACTTCACTTAATGATCTGAAGAACTTTGAATAGGGATTTTTGTTTAGAACATCTATCAACTTTCTTAAAGAAAACTCACAAAACTTATCAGAAGTATTCAGTCTATTACAAATTTCATTTTCAGTATCATAGAAGTATAACTGTAAATAAGTTGGATTCTCATTCTTTGGCAGAAGGGAATTTATGAAATGGTATACTTGTCTTTGAACTCTAAAAGTATATATAACTTCATTATTCTTACACAATTCTTTGTCATACTTAATACCAAATGAAGTAAACGCAAAATGATTGTTATAACTACGAACAACCTTTCTAAAAGCTACAACCTCTTCAGTTGTGGAAGTAAATAAATCATACATTTCACGAGGTATATCATGTAACTTTAATTTGACTTTTCCATTACAACAACAAAAGCCTTTGCTTTCTCTATAAAATTTTGTAGCACCACAATGATAACAAATTTTAGAAGATGGCAAAACATAACATTGCTAAATACAACCTGTGAATATTCGTAAACGTCGATCTGCAGAAGAAGGCACTTGATGCAGATTTTTAGGTCGAGCATCCTCAATGCACGTATGCTTTCTCTTTCTTTCAGAAGCTCGTCTATTCTTAAACCAATCATGAACATTTTTTTTTTTCAGAAATAACTGGATTGTGTAAGATGGAGACTATATGTAGAATTTCTGCATTATTTGGAGTTTTATTTCCTCCATCAAATATACATCGAAGAAAATCAATCTCCATACACGTAGGTATCCAACGTTGTTGTCTTCCCATGCCTACACCACAAGCTTATTAAAAGCAAATGAAGAAAAACAGAATGAAAGATGAAAAGATGAAGTGAGAATATGTAATTAAAGAAGAAGAGATTTGACGAAAAAAGTAGGAATGAAAAGAATGAAAAAGAAAGTAAGGAGTATGGTGGTGGAGTACGGTTAGGATGGTTGTTGACATGGTTGAGGAGAAAGAAATTTTTTTTATTCACAATTTAAAAAAAAAAAAAAAACAGAGCAGAAAACAGAACGTACAGTAAAATGGGATTGGTTTAGTGTCTACAGTAACATCACCTTCACGTTTTTATTAGAGGTTAGATAAACACCTCTAACTTCTCACTACAAATAGAGTGAGTTAATATTTTTAAGACACGCGACCACTTAAAATATCTACTATAACAGAAAAATTTGCTCCTAGGTCTTTAAACATTCATGCCCACGTCATTTGGGTCCTCACTCTTTTAACTATTTTTGTCAATGAGATCCCAAGCACATAAAACAATTAATTATTTTATTTTTTGATTGTAAGAAGCCTAAAGCGTCTTCTTTTGAACCATCTTCTCAAGAATGTACTCGACTATTATTATCCCTATTATTGTTGGTGTTTATTTATGCATATTTATCTAATTATTATTGTATTTATTTGAAAAAAAGAAAAGAAAAAAGAAATTGATACTATTCATTATAAAGTGCTATTATGGTGGATGATAAGTACCGAAAAATGGAAAAGAAGTTATACAATGGTGGTCTAGTGGAATAATTACACTAAGCATACTCAGATTATTTTACTAGACGTATGTTGATGCTAAGTAGGGTATATATCACTTTTGTAGGTGAAAAGCCGAAATTGAAGGCTAATAAATAAGAAAAATAAAGTGATTTGGAGTATAAAATTATTAAAAGATGTAAAACGAGAAATCCATGTATGTCAGGGAAATGATGTATTATATGAAAACAAATTGAAATTGGAGTTCAACACAAAAAGGGGATTACAATTCGACGTTGTGGATTACAAGTTATGCACATTTGAAGTTCAAGGATGAAAATTGCACATATTTGATGATTGGGGACCAATGCTCAAATTCAATCGTCAAATATGTGCAATTTTGGTCCTTGAGCATTTTGGTCCCCAATCATAATAGCATTTTGGTCCATTGATTGGGGACCAAGCAATGGGGCTAACGTCCTTGGAGAAAATAAAGGTACATTAAGGACCTAATTGCACCCTCACCCACCCCATTGCTTGGCGTGGGTGCCCACTTGATGAACTTTCTAATCTTTTGACTTAAAAGAAAGGGTACTTTGCATATCTTTAATGGCATGGTTTCTGGGCTAATTAAATACCATTTTAAGAGTAAATCTAGGTCAAGAAAAGAACCCAAAATACCACAATAAAGAGTCTTTGAGGGGGAGAAGAACAATCAAATTCAAGATTGTTGAAGGAGTTCAAAGTGCAAGATTTATTTTTCTTCAATTTAAATCCAATACTGTATTCTAATTTTCTTCAGATCAATAAATAATTCGAAAATCCAGTCATGTATTCTAATTTCAATTTCAATTTGTTTTTTTTTTCTTTTTTTTTTTTCCAACTACATTTTATAGCTAATTTCTTTGTTAGTGTGAACGATGAATAATAATTTGAACCCCAATTTCAATTCTTAGTTTAATTATTCAATTCATATTTGTGTATTGGTTTTACTTCTATTCGCAATACGTAGGATAATTAGCTACTATTTCATTGAATTGTGAAATTGGAAATTTGGTGAAAGATATAGATAATATTTTGCTATTTTTGCATTCCTTTATTATTTTTTGAGATTAAATGTGCTTAAGTGATCCTCTAGGAACTTTTTACAAAGTTTAACGACTATTTAATTTTTTTTTTGAAGTTTGGTCACCTCCTGGGAATTAACTCATTAGAAGTGTTAATTTCACCTACAAACGAATTTGCAATGGAGTAACATATAAGTAAATGGGAGTTTTGGGTTTGACCTTCAAAGATATCAATCCCCCTTTGCAATTTTCACCATTTTAGAGCATATTGTAAGATAAAATGGTGCAATTGGAAGATTCGAACCAGTGATCTCTATTGAAATTATAAACCACTGGAATATTATGGCATTTGATGTTGACATTACTTGTAATAGAATTTTATATGTTCTTTTATCAATTAATAGATATATTCCCTCTTTATTTTTAAAATTCTTTCAACTAAAATTCAACTAGCTTATTAAAATAATCATTTTTGTGAGACTGAAATTATTAGCAAATTGAACCAAGAAAGTAAATAATTGGACCTATTTTTCAAACTTCAAATTGTTACTTGATAAACATTATTAAACTCTTAGATAACGTACACCCGCACGTATAATAATTCGAACTACAATATAAGAAATTTTAGTTCATTGCATTGATTATTATTGCGACCGTCAACGATCAACAATTAACAATCGCCTGTGCTCACTCAAAATCCTGGATCTATCACTATTTTTGAGGGTGGATGTTTATAGTAGTGGATTTCGTGGCTCCAATGTTGGAAAATACATTGATGAAGCCATGGTATTTTGTAATTGTAATGAAAAATTAATGAAGCAAGAAACAACAACCAATTGATCAATTTTCAACTGAAATTTGGTCGATAATGGTGAAAAGCACTTCCAGTCTACAATTTCTCTCGGCTTTTGTGTTTTGGCCAGGTTTGTCCAAGAAGCAACAACCAATTGATCAATTTTCAACTGAAATTTGGTTGAGAATTTTGAATAATGTTGGAGAAAAGCAAGAAGAAACTGCTGTGACAACAAAGTTGGTCATAATTATGGCCACAAATCCATTTTTTTATGGAAGGATCTTGCAAATTACAATTAAGAATCATTTCATCAATAAAGCAATTGGAGATGAAAAAGTTCAACAGAACATCGTCGGTCCTAAGCAGCAAGTTCCTAATATTGCACTTTCATGCTCAACAGTTGAGAACTGCTCTCGGAGTTCATAGACTATGAATCAAGGGAGAGATTGTTAATATTATAGTACTCTATAAACTAAATTGATCCAAATGTTGTAAAATGGACATATGGATTGCTGAGATTAAATCATGATGTGAAGTGTTAAAATTCCTCGTTTGTGACCAAAAGGTTGTTTGAGCCTCATTTTTCTTAAAAAAATGCATTTTGAAATAGTGTTATGATAGATAATGTGTGGTTAAGAAATGAGGAAAATTTTTGGATTTACGTGTAATATTAATTTATTTAAAATTGTGGTTTAAATTGTATCAAACCACTGTAGAAGAATATATTTTAAAGGATAATGTTTTCCTTTCTAATGAAACCTCAAGTGATGATGTATCGATAATCAAGGACATCGCCTTCTTAATATTTCAGAATTTACTTACTGCTGAGGATGTCACTTTGGACTTTGGACACACATACGTTTGATATCATCAATATTACGGACACAAATAGGATAATATTTTTGCGTGGCAGAATCATTTGTGACAACATCCTTTTAGCTCAAGAATTATTGCATGCGACTGATAAGTAGGTTTGGGAGCATAACCCGTTGCAGTTCTTGTTCAAAATGTTAAGATAATTTGGGTTTAACTTCTTCTCCGATTGCCAGATTAAACGATTGCATCAAATACAGAATAATAAGTAATTACTTCATTCCATTTCCACTGCATAAGATACATCCATTAAATTGAAGAAATGAGAAAGAGAATATTATGAGATAGTCATTATTCATTCCTCTCCTATATTTCTATGAATAACATCTTTCTTCAATGCCATTTCATATTAAGTTTAGTGCATGTAGATGGCAACAAAAGACAAAAGGGAGGCCCCAACAAAGGAACCAACGGCAGGCAAGGCAGCGATGGCACCGCTGATGACTGCCGGAGCTGGTGCCTCGCTAGGGGCGGCTGTGGTCGCCATGGCAGCACTCATGGAGGCGGCTGCAATGAGGGCGGTGCATGCGATCTTCTTCATCTCCATTGCGAGTAACGATGTAGTGACAAGAACGGCAAAAAAATCTGTCGAACAAATCACCGTATCGTGCCCGTGTATGTTGGTTGCTGCCTTGTGAATGAAGGTTCAAGGTGGTGGCGAGACGGGGCATTTATAGGGGGTTTGGTTATGATTCAAGCAAATCTCCATCATGTATTTTATCATGCTATATTTAGTTTAAGTCATTATTTTTGGACAATAATTCCTTAATATTCGGATCCCTTGAAACATTTGGCGGAATACCTTACAAATGTAAGTTAATGTTAACTATATTTATGAATGTTTGTGTTGATCGTCCTAAAATGTTGGCTCTCTCTTATGCCATGTAAATTTTAGGTTTGGCAGTATTATCTATTTTATGTTGGAGTGTGTATTAATATGATTTGATTTAGATTAAAATCAGATTTCAGTGGATTTTGATAAAAGTTGGATGAATTAAAATCAAATTATAATTTAGATCAAACACGGGCTTAATTTTTTCTTTAGAAAATACCATGGCATAGAGATTCAATTCATTTTTGAGACTGTTCGTTAAAATCCCACAAGCGTACGGGTTCGTTGTACAAGTAATAATTGTGATGAAAGAGTTATCGTCCAACAAGGAATAAAGTCTAATTCCAGTGTATTCGATATAATTAAATTCATGCGATTAACTAAAAGTTGATGTTTGTTTGAATAGCTAATTAAGTTTTATAACTAAAAATTGCAAAATTGATGAGAATTTGTTTTAGAATTCAGATGAGTGAATGTATTGGATTTTGAATGTTATTGATCAACTCTTAGTTCTAATTCTCAACCTATGACAATTATCTCAACTTATGCAATTATGACGATTGATAATTCCACTTTTATTTATTATTCTTTTCCAAGATATAATAAACTTATGATGATCTCATTCCTAGTCCGAATTCATATGGTAAACACGCATTGATGTATAGGTTTACCACACATGATCGCACACATCACAAATATTATTCCTAACATTCATTGTCCATGCGTTCCAATAATAGTGTTCTACCGATCATGAGTTTTCCAACACTACAAACAAGCAACTTATTGTCTTAATGGTGCGCAAACATTAAAACTATATATATATATATATATAATTAAAAACTAAGAATTAATCAGTTTTGTCATCCATCCAATACAAAGATATTTAGCCTAGCATATTAATGTAAGAAAAATAGAAAAAATAAAAGAACGACATCACCCGAATCATTAAAGTATAGGGATGTCAATTGGGCCGAGCCGGCTCTTGGCTCGTGGGCGGCTCGAGCTCGTGAAATCACGAGCCCAAGCTCGGCTCGGCATTAAGACGAGCGTCGAGCCAGTGATCATTCTGGTCACTGAGTCACTGAACTTTTATTCAGTGAGTTCAGTGACCGTTTGGTCACTGAATTGTATTCCCCCCTCCCCTTTTTCTACTATAAATACCCCCTTCCCCTAAATTTTTTTTTCATATCAATTGTTCTTCCGAGATTACAACCCTCTCAACTCTCTTTTATTATATCAATTATCGAGTTTTTACTCTCTTGTGCTGCAAAATATACAATATCAATTCAATTTTTAGAATTTATTAGTTACAATTTCAATTCATCCAATTCTCAATTCTCAGGATCTCACTACATTTATATTCATCTAATCAAGATTTCATCATAAGCAATCACAAAAATGGATTAACGTTTATTTGTTGAGAGCTTGTTCGATACAAGATGTGAGCCACATCCTGAAGAATCGCCTAGGACGCCGCAAAGTCAATTTCCAAATGAATTTGTCGGTCTAAATGACATACCGATACCTGAAAATGTTCACATTCACGATCAGAGAAGCCACAATCCAATTGATTTGGATGATATTAACATTCCCAAAGCGGAACATGAAGATGAAGATCATCAATTAAATATCCCATATGCGAGGGAAAAACGAAAGACCAAAAAACAAGCAAAATGTTGGGATCAATTTAAGTTGATTTCAACGGGAAAAGTCGTTGATGGCCTTTCAAAATCTAAAGCAGTATGTAAATACTGCCAATAAAGATTGGCATGACAAAAACAAATTGGTACCACTTATCTCAACCGCTACTACAAATCATGTGCAGCCAGACATGGACTTCTTCCAGCTGATCAAACACAATTGCAATTTGACAGTCCAGGCGCCGGTTCTACAACTTCACCCCTATCCACGTGGATGTATTCTGAGGACGATACTCGAACCGGAATGGTGAAATTTGTTGCCGCCACTGAGTTGCCTCTGGCTATTGCAGACAACCAACACTTCGTCTCGTTCGTGAAAGAATATCTACAACCGAGGTATGTTGGGGCAAGTCGAAACACTTTTCGTGCCGATACAATAAATTATTTCAATAATTCAAAACAATAATTAATTATGGATTTGCAACAATATGGGGGTGTTATATCCTTAACTTCTGATATATGGGAATGGTTTAATAAAAGAGCATATATAGCTGCAACCGCACGCTATATAGACCCACTTTGGTGCATGCATAAGAAAATTATTGTTTTTAGAATTATTGAATTTCCTCACAATGCTAATAATATATATAATGCTATTATCAATATTGTTAGAGAATATCATTGTGAGACTAAAATTCGATCTTTTACTTTTGATAATGCTAGTGTTAATAAGGTAGTCATCGATAAATTGTGTAGGACACTTCATCCTCATTTTGGTGGGTATTTGTTTCATATTCGTTGTGTGTGTCATATCTTGAATTTAATTGTACAAGATGGTTTAAAACATATAAATGATGAATTTCAAAGGATTAGGAATGCATTAGTATATATTACGATATCTCCTAGTAGAAAACAAGCATTTGAAGATTTTTATGCCGAACTAGAGGTGATGACTGCTAAAATATTTGTTAGCGACGTAGGTCATAGATGGAACTCTACATACTTACTATTAAAATCATGTGAAGGTTTCGAAAATTTAATAACTGACTTTTATAACAATAGACATGTTAAAAGTGATGACGATGGTATGTTAAATGAATCCGATTGGATTTTAGCTTTGAAAGTTAAAACGATTTTTGACATCTTTTTGTGAGACCACAAAGATTTTATCCGGCGTTTATTATTCCACAAGCTGTATGGTGCTTGAACGCCTTTATATAATTGCAAGAACATTCCATAAATATAAAAATGATCCTACTTTTAGTGAAATTTTAATTGCTATAGAATTAAAGTTTAGAAAATATTTGGAAGAACTGACTACGTTATTTCCTTTAGCATGTACAATGGACCCCCGATATAATATTTCGGGAACTAAATACGTAATTGATCAAATCAATAAAGTTTTAATACTTGATACACCTATCACCTATAAGAATTTAGAGCAAACATTATGTGGAATGTATGATTTATATGCGGAAAGAATGAGTGCGAATGTTAGTCGGGTACCCTCTGCTGCACCTACTCTTTCTGCTGAAACTTAAGAAGATGCTGTGGAAATAATGAATTTATTTCAGGGCATTAATACATTTAGATATGATGCAACTGCAATGTGTTCATCTAGTGCCATGTCGTCTACATCTACACCTCATCAAACATCGGCTGAAACTCAAAATGCGATGCCTGCCGAATTAATTGATTATTTCAATCATAATATGCAAACAGACAGAACAATTAAAAAAAACTTCAGAAGAAGTAATTGAATTCTGGCGAAAGTATGAAAGAAGTTGGCCAATTGTTTCTGCAATTGCGAAAGATCTATTGACACCTCCGGTTAGCACTGTTGCTTCGGAGTCTGCTTTTAGTGGAGGTAAAAGGGTTTTGACCGATGTCAGGAGCCAATTGAAAGAAGATGTTTTGGAAGGGTTAATGTGTGTGAAGGATTGGCAGAACGCTCATTTTCGACTACAAGATAAATACGCTGAAATTGCATGTCGTCAGGTAAGTGATATTTGATTTAATTATATTAATCAGATTTTTTTATATTTTAATCGTTAAATTTAATTTTCTTTAAAAAATTGTACACGTTACAGCAAGTTGTTCGTGTACAATTTTTAACTCCACCTAGTTAAAATTGATGTAGCCGGTCCCAAGCCCGGATAAAGGAGGAGGGTTTACATTTTATTAACTTTAAAAAGAAATTCAAAAAATAATTCGTTTTCATTATATAAATATTTTATA